>NW_003852429.1:583879-585777 GCF_000181295.1 Otolemur garnettii | reverse complement strand
GGCTGGGTTTGAATCCGCCACCTCCGGCATACGGGGCTGGCACCTTACTCCTTTGAGCCACAGGTGCCGTGCTGCCCATATCACAGTTTTTGATACAGTGATACAGTTTACACAATTATTTTGTTAATATTATTATTTATTATATAATAAAATTATAAGGCATTATATATTATATTTATTTACTTATGACATTATTTATTAATTTTCTCTTTATAATTTTCTCAAAGCTTATACGTCTTTAAGTTATAATTAAGAAAACTTAAAAGTAAACATATTTTTAGTGGCGTGATGCTTAGATATTCATATCCTCCTTTCAGGCCAGCAGAAGCCAGTTCCCTTAACTCTAAACAGAGGCTGCTGCCATGTGAGTATTATAGCAGCCAATAATTTATCTCCAATTTTTCATGTTTTAATGTTTTAAAATTCATAGTTATACTTTGCCCCTTAGCTTAGTTGTGAATTTTACTTGTACATGTTTCATTCTACTATGCTTCTTAAAGGGAAATAGGGAGATGCAATAAATACCCTGACATTGTTTCTCTTTAAAATTCTTCAGTTGAGCTTTTACAATAACAAATGTTGATGCTACCATCATAGCTATAATTGTGTGTTTTCCAGTTTTGTGTTATGTGAGTAAATGTGAAAGACAATATAATAGTTATTTTTAGGGAAGGAGAATACCATAACCCCTCTTTGTAGGTTATATCAAAATATGCTTGGTTAAAGATAAGGAGTACTCTGTTTTGTCTAAATCTCTTTTTAGGTAAAGAGAGTTTATATTTGAAATAAGTAATGGTAAATTATCATCGGGGACATGTGGGGGTTGTATGCACTTTCAACTGTACTCAGTAAGGAGACATTTTATAAAAAAAATTCAATATCTCTTGCTTTCAGTAAAACCTACACATTTTTTTCTATTGTGAAATATTTCTGGATTTTTTTTCAATTATAACTTTGCATATTAATGTAGCGTCCAATTTTGCTGCATTTTCTAGCCTCCCTTAGTATTAATAATAAAAGCATATGAAGCAGAGAGTACTAATTTACAGGAACCTTTTCCAGTAAACATTAAAACCTTTTGACTTTGTGATTAACATATAATATTCCATTAGCAATTTTCCATAGAGATGACTTGTACTTGTTGAATGATTAATTTGCTTCAGATATCTGTAGGTCTTTTTATTTCAAACAGATACAATCAACCAAGACATATTGTTCCAAAGAAGAAATAAGCTCAACCATCTCCTTACCAAGGCCAGAGATTGACTGTTCTGATCTATTTCCACTCTGTATCTACTTAAAGCAATTCACTTTCATTTCCCACTAGAGGAGATTTGGAAGTGCATCAAAGACAAACTTGAAATTGGGTTAACCCCATTGTTCTCGGGTTTTGCTGTGTGGTATCAACCAGCCCTATAAAGGAAGAGTAAGCGAGGAGCACCACTTATGACCTTATTTCAAAGAATATAGCTAAAACTCTTAGGGAAATATGTGGTTATTTTTATTCAATTATTCCATGCAACTTCTGTGTGTGTGCATGTTTTCCTAATATTGAATATTTCTGTATAAAACATTAATTATACAATAAACTATACAACTGTGTAGATAATTTTAGGAAGATGCAACGTGACAATATGAAAACTGGTCAGAAGGAGGTCACACATATGATAATTCACTCGCTTGACCCATTTTTCTAGTTGGAAATGTTTGTATTCTCCCAGATTTATTGCCCTTACTAGTTTACACTTCTGTTTTCAGTTCTAAATAGAATCTGTTTGCATCAATTCGCCTTCTAGAGAAGTTGGCTGTCGTTCACTCTGGTTTTTTAAGTAAGTTTAGAAAGTACTTTGAGTTTTCTACATTTTCTGGATGTGAAGAGGCAGGTATAACAGTGGCAG
>NW_003852429.1:580181-582949 GCF_000181295.1 Otolemur garnettii | reverse complement strand
TTTTTTTTTTCTTTTGAAGACATATTATTAATAAGTGCATTTGAATTTTAAGAGTGGTTAACCCTCAGTATATTAAAACTTTTTATCATTATGAGAGAAGCCTCTTTATCTTCAGTAATGTATTTGGTTTAGCTCTGCTAGCCCTAGGGAAATGTGGTTCCATGATGACATAATTTAGACAGGAAGATAATTTGTAATGTAATCTGTGTCAGTATGGCTCACCATTATTTTAATCAATTATTCAATTGGATTCTGAGGATTCAGTAACTGCTATCATCAAACTATCCAGGTACTAATTGAACCAGTATAAGGGTGATTTATGCCTTTGGCCTAATTATATATATTTTTAGAACTGTTTTCTATTTATTTAAGCAATGTATATTTCACCCGATCTGCCTAAAAGATGAGTCCCTTCAGGACAGAAATTCTCTTGTGTCTAGTGTAGATGGCAGAAGGAATGATGAAGAAAAGCATCATCCAGCTGTTTATTCTTGACTCTGCAACCAGCCAGCAGTGTGGCATGGAGTGACTACTTTAATTCTCTAGCACTTAGATTCCCATCTGTAAAATACATGTGTTAAATAGATGGTTCCTATATTCATCAAGTTTAAACTCTTCCTTTATTATTAAAAAGTATTTCTTCTGAAATACTTTACTGGGCAGGTGTGATGACTCATGCCTGTAAACTTAGTTCTCTGGGAGGATAAGACAGGCAGATTGTTTGATCTCAGGAGTTCAAGACCAGCCTGAGTAAGAGCGAGATCTCATCCCTACTACAAATAGAAAAAAAAATTATATGAGTGTTATGGTGGATGCCTGTAGTCCTGGCTACTCAGAACACTGAAGCAGGAGGTTCTCTTGATCCCAAGAGTTTGAGGTTGTTGTGAGCTATAAACCATGGCACTTTACTTATGTTGGCAGAGTGAGACTCTGTCTCAAAAAATAAGTAAGTAAATAAATAAATAAAATATCTTACTAACCCAGATTTTCAGTAACAGATATGAAGTCTTGTTTTGAATATACAAGAATGCAATTTTATTTTATTTTATTTTATTTTATTTTTGGCAGTTTTTGGCCAGGGCCAGATTTGAACCCGCCATCTCCAGTATATGGGGCCAGTGCCGCACTCCTTTGAGCCACAGATGCCATCCACAAGAATGCAATTTAAAGGTAACATAGACTCACTGATCCCAGAAAGACCTCTAGACATCATTCAGCCTAATCCCTTTGTATTACATTGGTTTACAGGTTTGAATTACAGGTTTGAATACACTGAGAACTTCTGAAAAACCATACAAAGAAATAAGAGCAATCAATTTGTTTTTTAGTTCATTGAAAATAGCATTACCACTAATTATGTAATAATCCAATGCAATTTCATGATCTAAAGCAAAGGCCTTTATGTCTACTTGTCACAATGCCCTAATATAACCCATCCCAGGGGTGACCTGCAAAAAAAGAAAGTCTTTATTCAACATTACATAGAAGGGTCATTGTGAAAGTAAAACTCCCCTGCCTTCTGGCCATAGCAAAGGTTTCCTATGTCTCAGGGAAGCAGGTTGATCAGGAGTAAAAGGAACAAGAGAACAAGAATGTGATGTGCCAGGCGAAGCAGTTCTCCAAAGTAAATGGCCTCAGGGTAAGCAGGGCTGGGAAGTGTATTATGCAGGCTCAAGTTCACTAGGAAAACTGACAGTTTAAGCAAGTTTTGGTTTTTAGCAAGTACGTTAGTCTGGAGAAATATTGGTATAGGACTAACACAAAAGATCTTACTATTTATAATATGAAAGTATTTGTTATTGAGTTCGGAGTGTCTTGCAGATGCTCATACATGTGTCAAAAGTGAGCAAATGTCATGTAATATCTTTGCTTTCAACTGTATGTAAAATACCTCAAAAGAAGGAAAATTAAAATATTGATGGTATGCATGCTCTTTATGGGAAATTGAACTGATATCTGACATTTAATTTGTGACAAATAAGGCAGAATGATAGAATGATACAAGGAGATAGATATATATCCATATATAGTAACATGTCAATGGCATGTATATATATATATATGTATGGAGATATGTATACATCTATATGTCAGTAACATGTCAATGGCAGAATCTTGACAGATATATGAATAGATACTATAAAATTCTTTCAACTCTGCTACATTTGTGAAAACTTCCCTAAAATATTTGAAAGACAAAAAATGAAGCATTTTTAAAAAGAAGGCAGAGGCTCCTTAAGAGTTTTATGAATACCATGAGATTTGAAATAAAAAACATGAATAAGTGATTATATTTTTTTAGGAAGCAGGGCAGAGGAGCAGCATGTGCAGAAAGGATAGATCAAAAGCAGTTAACTCTGTGATCAGCTTTATCCCTGTCCTTTAAATAACCTTGGTGAAATCAAATACATAACCAAATAAAGATAATATATCTCATGACTTCTCATGATTGCATTGTGAAGATTAATGTTCAAATCACTATGCAAATATACATTTGTATTATTCAAATTAAGGACTCCATTTAATAACACCCCAGGAACACACAAATCCAAAGCTTGCCTTTTAAGCACAGATTGGAAGGTCAGAAAGTAAAATTTTCTTTTCTAATCCATGGAGATTTCTTTCTCTTCTATTTTAGGCTGCCGTTAATTGCTGATAAATGGTGGCAATTTGTTAGAAACAGACAGTATTGTATCTAACCAGTGGAGCAGAGTAAAGCATTGTTAAGCAAAAATCCTCAGATCTGATGGAGACCATTGAAAAACAGC
>NW_003852429.1:576863-578084 GCF_000181295.1 Otolemur garnettii | reverse complement strand
TTAAAATCCCTAATTTCATCAATCAGAAATGACAAAGGCAAAATAACAACAGACACCTCAGAAATTCAAAAAATTCTTCATGAATACTACAAATGTGCCCTATTTTTAAAGAAATGTGGAAGTGAGATGCCAGAAATATCTATGGAGTTACTGAGGGAAATGAGCACTACTGCATCTGTTTCCCATTGTGGCATAACAGCTTGCCATCCCCATAGCATTTCAGAACACACACATGTACTCACAGTTAATAGCACAGTTTCCATGTTTTAGGAGCCCAGACACAGATTAGCTGGGATTTTTGAAGCCCAGGCATGAGTAAACTGGGATTTTTGCTCAATCTCTCCAGTTTAATTCAATGTTGGCAAAGATTATATAATCTCGTGGGAAGTCCAGGGTCCACTTCTAAGTACATGGGTTTTTTCAGAATTCAGTTCCTTTTGGTTGAAGAAGAGAGAGGTCCCTGGGCTGTTTGGGGGGCTGTCAGTCAGAGATTCTTAGCCCCTCGGTGCTGTCCTTAGGTCCTAACTAAGTGTTCCTTTCATAGCATGGTAACTTGCTTCTCCAAATCCAGGAGAAGAATCTCCCTCTGGTCTGCTGTGATGGTTGGATATGAACATAACATAGCATAACCGTAAGTTACCATCCCATTATATTTAGAGGTTTTGCCTACACTCAAGCAGAGGAAATTGCATGCATATATCAGGTCGAAGAAATTTTAAGGGCCATCTGCAAACTCTTCGGAGTGAATGTTGTCAAGAAAATTAATATTTTCTTAATGGAGACACTTTTAAAAGAAAATCGTGTTCATGCAACTTGTCGGGGAAGATGAGTGATTCATAAGTAGATTGAAGAAAATAACACTAAAATACTAGGTCATTAATGATTCTGTACAATCTGAGAGGTTTTAAACTAAGTGAGATGCAAGAATTGGGGGACTCTAAAGAGACAAGGAAGATAAATAAACTACAGTTCTGGAGTTTTACGATCCATACAGCAACCTTAACAGAGGTAGTGAGGCATTCATAAAAAGAACCTCATAATCTAAACACTTGTCATTGGGCCCATGATGGATGTCATTAGTAGTGCACATGGTAACTCAAGAATAAAAGCTCACTGAGGTCTGGAAAGCATTACAATGCATTTATTCATTCATTTTTTCATTCACTTAGTTAATATGTCTTCATCAGGTTTCATGTGTCTGTCACCATTTGTCATCCTTCT
>NW_003852429.1:575126-575598 GCF_000181295.1 Otolemur garnettii | reverse complement strand
AAAAAAAAAGAAAAGAAAAAAAGAAAGAAAGAAAGAAAGAAAGAAAGAAAGAAAGAAAGAAAGAAAGAAAGAAAGAAAGAAAGAAAGAAAGAAAAGAAAATAGAGAAGATAGGTCTTAGCCCCATTTTGATTGCTCTGCAACTGGATAATTTAGGAAGAAAAGAGATTAATTTTGCTCATGTGTCTGAAGACTGTACAAGAAGCACAGTGCTAGCAACTGCCTCAGGGAGCCTCCACTCATGGCAGAAGCAAAGGTCAAGCAGACATGTCACATGGCAGGAGGGAAGGAAGCAAGAGAGAGGGGGAAATGCAACATTCTTTTAAACAATCAGCTCTCCTGGGAACTACTAGAAAAAGAACTCAGTCATTATATACGGAGGCCACCAAACCATTCAGGAGGAATCTGCCCTCACGACTTAAACACCTCTCTCCAGATGCCATCTTCACCATTAGATATCAGATTTCAACATAA
>NW_003852429.1:574327-575062 GCF_000181295.1 Otolemur garnettii | reverse complement strand
TTTATTAATAGTCCTTTGCAAAAATTACATAAAACATCCAGGCTCTTGGAAAGGAAGAGTGGCAGGCGTGGTCCAGGAAGGCTGGCTAGACCAGTTATGTACTGCCAGATCTTATCAAGATATGATATAGAAACAGCCGAAACAGCAGAACAGCCATCTGCAGAGGAAAGAGAATCCTCAGACAACAAACATACCTGAAAAGCACAGTGTGGGATGAGATGACACGACAGAGCCAAAGTGTTCTGTAATATTTACTTTACTTGAACTTTAACAGGGACCTGGAGGAGGGATTGACCTCAGAAGGGCTGCAGTTTAATTTTTGAAACTATAGATAATAGAGGTTATTTGGTTTAGAAATACAAAAGCAATGTATTCTTGCTCAGTGGATAGGGCGCTGGCCCCCCATCCCGAGGATGGCGGATTCAAAACCAGCCCCTGCCAAACTGCAACAACAACAAAAAGCAATGGATTCTTTCATATAATCTGATACATCAATAATATAGTGCGAATGGGATAATTACTTTTGTTAATAGTAGGTTGAAGTAAAACTGTGAATGGGATGTGAGAAGACTATGTTGCAAAAATGCTGAATGACGGGTGAATATTCTTCCTGGGAGAGAAATTTGGAATGGAGATATAGGTATGTGGATTATCAATGTATATGTGAGAAATAAGGCATCAGGCATAAATGAAATCATCCAAGGTGAAAGGTTATAGATTTAAACTTGAAAAAGG
>NW_003852429.1:571832-573209 GCF_000181295.1 Otolemur garnettii | reverse complement strand
AGATAGACGTACAGAAGTCCTAGGATTAAAACATAATTTCAAAAGCATACGGGCAATATTAAGAGTGCTAAAGGTAGATATTCACTTAAGTTTAGGGAGAAGTGGGCCAAGATGTAAGTAAAGGTTGAAGTCATAGCTGGTGGTATGTTGTCTTGTTGATAAAGATGTACAAGGGGTACAAATAAGCAGAAATCAGAAGGAAGTTTTGAGAAGGATGAGGTGTGTCGGTCTGTGTTTCTGAGTTCTAAGTGTGCACTTATTTTGCTGATCAAGGAATACCCTAAATAAATAAGCAAACAACAGCCTAGTAAACAGGATGCCTGGTCCCGCTGAATGTTAGCCAGCCTCCCTCTTGAGTCTAGTGCTCCCACAAGGCTGATGAATAAATTAGCGCTGGCCATGGTTTCAAGAACTTAGATAATATCAGACAGTCTGCTTTTTTCTTTTCTTAAATTTCAGAATATTAGGGGTATACATGTTTTGTTTACTTACATGCTTTTTTTTTGCATAAAATTTGTCAAGTTTATAAGCATGGTCCCCACTTAGACCGTTTGCACCGTACTCAGTAGGTGTGAACTTACCCATCTCCTCCTCCCCCTTCTCCCAACTTGATTTTCATTGAGATTTATTTCCATATGTTCACTTAAGTATAGATAAATCAGTTCCAATCTGGTATTGATACATGCATTTGTTTCTCCATTCCTGTACATGAACAGAAACTTTTTATTTTATTTTTTTAAATTTTTTTCTTTTGTTTTTATTAAATCATAACTGCATACGTTAATGCATTTATGAGGTACAATGTGCTGGTTTTATATACAATTTGGAATGCTTACATAAAACTGGCTAACATAGCTTTCACCTCTCTTACTTAATTGTTGCATTAAGACATTTATACTCTACTCTTAATAGATTTGACATGTACACTTGCATTATGCACAATAGGTGAGGTCCCACCAATTACTCTCCTTCCACCTGCCCTCCCTCATCCCTCCCTCCCTTCTCCTTGTCCTCCTCTTCCCTCCTTCATTCTGGGTGATAGTTGTGTTTTATAGTTCATATGAAAGTGTGGGTAATTATATATTGGTGTCAAAATAGTACTGAGTGCATTGGGTACATTTTCTTCCAATCTTGAGATACTTTACTAAGAAGAATATGTTCCAGCTCCATCCATGTAAACATAAAGGAGAAAATGTCTCCATCTTTTTTTATGGCTGCATCATATTCCATGGAATACATATACCACAATTTGTTTATCCATTAATAGGTAGATTGGCACTTGAGCTGCTTCCATGACTTGGCAATTATGAGTTGAGACAGAAACTTTTTAAATGAAGATATACTATGGTCCAATAAACTCATGAAAAAATTCTCAAC
>NW_003852429.1:526965-570294 GCF_000181295.1 Otolemur garnettii | reverse complement strand
TATAACTTTGGTATTTGTTATGGGGGTTACAAATAGGTCTGAATCATATGGGGCAGTGTGGACATTTTAACAATGTTGATTCCACAAATGCATGAACATAGGGGGGCTTTCCATTTGTTTGTGTCATCTAGGATTTCTTTCATCAATGTTTTTTAGTTCTCCTTATAAAGAACTTTATCACCTCTTTATTAGGTATACTCCCAGGTATTTCATTGTTTCTTTGCAACTATTATAAATGGTATCAAGACCTCGATTCAAATTTTGGCTTTACCATCACTAGTATATTGATACTTCAAGAAAAACTCTTCTAGGCATCAGCCTGAGCAAAAATATTTTGACTAAGATCTCAACAACAATAATAAATGAAACACTCAGCAACCACAATAAATGAAACACTAAGTTAAATTAAAAAGCTTGTACAAAGAAAAAAAATCAACAGAGTAAAGAAACAATGTACAGAATGGGAGAAAAGAAATGTCAACTAGACATCTGACAAAGGGCTAATATTCTGAATCTACAAAGAACTGAAGCAAGTCAGCAAGAGTAAAACAACAGTCCTATTAAAATGTTAGCAAAATACACAAACATTACATTTTTCAAAAGAAGATAGACAAATGGCCAGTAAATACCTGAAAAATGGTCATCATCACAAATTATCAGGGAAAATGAAAAGTAAAACCACACTAAGATACCCTCTATCATACCCTTGCGAGAATTGTCATTATTAAAAATTCAAAAACAATAGATGCAAAGAGAAAGAAACAAGCTGTCGGTGGGACTGCATATCAGTACAGCCTTTGTGAAAAACAGCATGGAGATTACCCAAAAGAATACCTGAAGACTTACCATTCAATCCAACAATCTTACTTACTAAAGGAAAGGAAGTCGTTTTGCCAAGAAAACACCTGAATTCAAATGTTTATTGCAGCACAAATCTAAGTGCCCATTAGTTCATGTGTAGGTGAAGAAAATCTAGCATACCTATCTATCTATCTATCCATCCTTTTATCTACACACATACCAGGAAGTAGTATTTAGCTATAAAAAGGAATGAAGAAATGAAATAATTCCATTTGCAGTAACTTGGATAAAACTGGAAACCATTAACCTAAGTGAAGTATCTCTGGAATGGACAAATAGACACCATAAGTACTCTCAATATTGGAAGCTAAACGAGGCGCATACATAGGCAAGGTTTATTGGAAACCAAGAAAGGAGGAGGTGGTACAATGAGGGATAAAAACTTACCTATCAGATACAATGAATGCTATTTTGTTGACAAGGAAAACTACAAGTCCCAGCATAAGAATTATATCATACAAGGTATCCATGAGACAAAAACATCTGTACCTTTAGAGTATTTTGAAATAAGAAGATGAAGAAAAAGTAAAAGAAAAAAACAGAAAACGTGAAGTAGAGCTTTGATATTCTTTTATTGAAACAAAACTGAAAAGAATCATGTGATTCTCCTTTCATGCCAAATTTTAAGTGATCATTTTGGTAACATTTTTGAAAATTAAATGTATAGTTTAATTTTCAAAACATACCTGAATAGAATTATTAAAAGTAAAGAGAGAACAATTAGAAAGCATCAGGGTTTCTTTTCTTTTTTTTCCTTTTGATACATTTTTTATTCTCTTTTCTTTAAGTTTTTGTGTTCATTTATTTGTTTTACTTTGCAAACAGTATTACTTTTCAAAGCATTTACATTCATCTTCCATGGTGTGCAAGTCTCCATTACTGGAGCTCTAAAAACTCCATTTGATTTTTAAAGCATCATTATTTACAACTTAGTCTCTTTGCGAGCATTTATATTATTTCAGATTAAAACATTAAAGTTACTTTTCATACAATAAAATCCACATTTTATAGTTTTCACTTCTGTGAGATAAAAGTGAAGTATCTTAGGAATAGAAAAATTTATACCACAAGTACTTGTGTAATCATGACCAAAATGAATATGTAGAAAAATTCCATCAGTCTCTCAAATTCTTGCATTTCATTTCCCCCCCCCCAATCTCATCCACTTAAAAACACTCTGCCTATAGTTTTAACTTGCTGAGAATGCCATTTAGCTGAAATCATAGCACACGTATCCTACCAGTCTAGCTTCTTTCGCTTCCCTTGGAGCTGCTGAGAGTCATATATGTTGTGGCAAATATCAATGATCTATTTATTTATTTTTATCTGAGGAGAATTTTATTGTAGGAATATATTTCACTTCATCAATTTGTAATAAAATGAGAAATTTGGGGAAGTGAGGAATATTTGGGAAGTTTGTTTCCACTTGTGTCAAAATAAATTTTCCAGAACTATTTTTATTATGAAAAATTCCTAGCTATAAAAAATGACTTTATATCTTTATATTAATGTGGATGGAGATGAAACAAAATCTTAGTAAAGTATCACAAGAATGGAAAGGCAAGTATTTAATATACTCTATTCTATTACAAAGCCAGTAGAAGATCCAGCACAGACCTATATCAGAGAAAAACTGGCTGGGCACCTGTAGCTCAGTGGCCAGGGCACCAGCCACATATACCAGAGCTGACAGGTTCAAATCCAGCTAGGCCTGCCAAACAACAATGACAACTACAACCAAAAAATAGCTTGGCATTGTGATGGATGCCTGTAGTCATAGCTACTTGGGAGGCTGAGGCAAGAGAATCACTTAAGCCCAATAGTTTGAGGTTGCTGTGAGCTGTGACACCATGGCATTCTACCAAGGGCAACAAAGTGAGACTCTGTCTCAAAAAAAAAAAAAAGAAGAGAGAGAGAGACAGAAACTTAATTCTACTTAAGTTAGGGGGACAGCAATTGGGGGAGGGAAGGGAGGAGAAGAGGGGGATTGGTGTACTCCCACAGAAAGAGCACAAGGTTGGGGTGTATGGCACAGGTCTTGGGTCCAAGACACAACTACTTGAGGGACTCTACCCCAAAATTCAAAAATTTGTTTTTACCCTCACAATAATCTGAAATTATATATTTAAAGAAAGTTTTACAATTTGTATGAAATAAATTTTTCTTGCAAAAAAGACTCAGTCAAAATTAAAATACAAAATCTCCCCCAAAAGAAAAGTCCAGGACTAGATGGCATCACATCAGAATTGTACCAAATCTTTAAAGAGGAACTAGTACCTATATTACTTATCCTTCTCCAAAATATATAAAAAGAAGGAATACTACCCAACACATTCTATGAAGCATACATTACCTTGATCCCCAAACCAGGAAAAGACTCAACAAGAAAAGAAAATTATAGACTGATATCTCTACTGAATATTGATGCAAAAATATTCAATAAGATCCTAGCAAACCGAATCCATCAACACATCAAATTATACAGCATGACCAAGTGGGTTTTATCCCAGAGTCTCAAGGCTGGTTTAATATACATAAATCTATAAATATAATTCATCACATAAAAAAAATAAAAAACAAAGACCATATACCATATGATTCTCTCAATTGATGGAGAAAAAGCTTTTGATAATATCCAGCATCCTTTCATGATCAGAACACCTACGAAAATAGGTATAGAAGGGATGTTTCTTAAACTGATAGAGGCCATCTACAGCAAACCCACAGCCAATATTGTATTGAATGGAGTTAAAATTGAAATCATTTCCACTCAGATCAGGAACCAGCAATGTTGCCCACTGCTTTTTAACATTGTATGGAAGTCTTAGCCATCTCAATCAGGCAAGAGAAGGAGATCAAGGTTATCCATATAGGATCAGAAGAGATCAAACTTTCACTCTGCAGATGATATGATTGTATATCTGGAAAACACCAGGGATTCAACTACAGAACTCTTAAGAAATGATCAAGGAATACAGCAGCATCTCATGTTACAAAATCAATACTCACAAATCTGTAGCCTTTATATATGCCAACAATAGTCAAGCTGAAAAAACAGTCAAGGACTCTATTCTTTTTACAGTAGTGCCAAAGAAGATGAAATATTTGAGAGTTTACCTAACAAAGGACATTTTTAGATAAACCAAGTCTGAGAGACTCTGAGACCAGCAGAGCTGCAGTAAAATAAATGCTCTAAGGATTTGTTCAAGACAAAGGTCTGTGCAACATGATGGAAACATGCATGGAGAGAAAATATTTAAGAGCATTCATGACAGTAAATATTTGCAAATATGAAAGATTATTTCTCTTACCAATTTCATTTAAAGACATCTGCATGTATATGACAAAAATATATTCTGAGTTCCTAATATGTGAGAGAATAAAATCTGTAATTTATGGCAAAAAGGCAGTGATAATTAGAAGGGTTATTTTGATGTTTTATAGAAGTCATAATAACATTAATTCTAAATAGAAGGAGATAAATTAAGGGAACATACAGTAATCTCTTAGTGTAGTCTTTTTCAACCAGGGGAGACTATTATCTGTGTCACTTTTCTAAATTCTCACCAGTTAGTACATAACTAATACTATTATAGTTACACAGGAGATAAATTAATTCCTTGTATACAGCGACTGCCTTAAACTTGGGGAATTACTTGTTTCACAGCACCTGGTTGAAAACAAGCTACACTAAAGTCAGTAAGACAATAGTCTATTCTTATTCCACATAATCTTCCTGAATAATTTAATTCATTTCTATGGTTTTAACTACTATGCATATATTCACATCTCCCAAATATTAAACACCAGTATACATCCCTCCTTAAAACTTCATACTGTACTAGATACTTACCTAATGAATATTTCCTTTTGACTGTTTCATCTCAAAGCCTGTATATACAAACTTTGCAATTTCATTTTTTTTCTCTAAATATATTACAGAAGGTTTCTTATCATAGGAAATGACAGGATTTTCCCATAGTTACACAACCTAGGCATCATGGGAGCATCCTTCACTTACCCCTCACCTGTCCCTCATCTGGGACCTCATTATAGCAGCAAGGCCTAGGCCATTTAGCTGTTGTTGGAAAGCAATGTTCTTACTGGTCTTTTGAGGCCTCATAGCTGCAGTGCAGGTGCACAGCTGTGCAATGGAAAAAGTACCAGGGGTGCAAAACATGTGTCCACATTTTAAGCAATTTTGTTGGAAGTAAAATCAATCATCACCCCAAAGTGTGTGAATTGCAGGTAAAATGGAAGTGCATGTGTGTGAGCAGTAATGGTAACCTCAATTAAACTTCAAAAAGTAATACATAGATAACAGGCCTTAAAATGTGTCTAATTTTTTTGGCATGCTTTGTATTATAGAATAAGAACTCAATTTACTTATGTAACCTTCAATCATTATTAGACAAATGATCATAACAATGTGATTTCATTTTTAATATTGCACAGACTACAGCTAATAGAAGGAAACCAGCTGAGAGATTTACAGGTACTTACTCCCCAACACTAACCCTGTTAACAATAATTAGGAAAGTTGAAGTGTTTTTATCAGGGGGAAAAGAAAAAAGAGTTCTTTAATGAAATCCCCCTCATACATACTGTGTTTCTTTTCAATTTATTGAGGTTTTTTGGTTTTGTTTCTTTCTTCCTTCTTTTTCTTTTGTTGTCAAACCAATTTCACAAATATGATTGAGGTTGTCTTACTGTCTTACAATAGTTTGTTGATCAAGCAAGTTAAAAATTGTTCTTACATTAGAAAAAAAGATCAGATGACTAGCATATTAAGAAAGAACCTTTCAGGATGGTTGGAATGGAAAATTATTCATCCTTCAGCCAAGTCAATTAACTTAATGGGTGTCCTGGATGGAAGAGTTTATTGCCACAGTAAGGGAAATTTCACCTTGGGACAGAAATATTTTAACCCTATATATCTTATCCAATTAGGCAAATGAATACATTGCGAATAAGAAAGAACTGGGGTATACAAGCTCAACCCTACACACCTTGATTTTGTTCCCTGCCTTATAATGCTATTTGATGTAAGCTTGCCTACAATCTCTAGAGTAAGAAGATATTACGAACCCTATAAAAATTAATTAGCCAAAAAAGATTTAATTGGTTCCAGGATGGGAGACACATCAATATCCATTAGATAATTCAAGTCCTGGTGGTCACAGATGCATTAAGTTGTCTTTTTTTTTCCTATGCTAAATAGAATAATCAAGGTTTATAGGACTGGATTGTAAATATAAAGGATCAGTAAAACCTTTCCCTTGTTCTGAGGAGAAATTTGCCCTTGCATTAAATTATGACCTTTGATTGGTAAATTTTAACTAGACTGTAAAATGAGATATTGATGCTTGGGTGAAGGGGTCAAACAAATTATAGTCTGTCGGCACAACCTTGTGATGTGAGAAAGGAGATAAATCCCCTTCATGTTGGGGGCAAATGAAAGTTTGTGTAAGGTTAAACTTCTTCCCCAAAGAAAAACTGCCTGATCCCCCACTGCCCTTACAATAGACTTTATTAAAAATCCTGCTGTGCCTAGGTTGATTGGCAAATGTGTGACTCTCATTTGGTCAAATGTCTTTTATGAAGGCTACAGTGGAAATTAGTCAAACACAGGAGCCCAGAGACCCCATGTCTGTGGCTGGAATAAAAGCAAATGGAACTTCTGGGTTTTCCTTTTCCTTAGGCTCTTACCGTCTCAGAGAAGAGGTGAAGGGCAGTCAAAGATAGGTGAGCTTCTAGAGTCCAATAGGCAAAGTTATGCAAGGCTACATCACAGCCTGATTTTCAAAGTGGTTGCATCAAATTGACAAAACTTTCATCTCTCAGAGAAATGTTACACAGCCTTCCAAACCCTGTGATTGAAGATTGACACCCGCCTCAGACAAAAGAGCCTGAAGTTTGGTTGACTATGCATCTTCATAGTGTTTTATCCCTACATTGGAATGTCCAGGCTGATGTAACCCTATATTATAAATGGTCACCAGATTGGGTCACCACAATCCAATGCTCATTTATAAAATAAGGCTAAAAAAAGTCCCAATTTGATGACAGGCTACTTGAAAGACTGAAAAATACAATACAATACAATATAAAATAAAATACTACTTGCTTTAAAACTCTAATCCAGAAATAAAACCTAGCTCTCTTGGGAGTGAGTTAAGGCTGAACATTCAGATTTGATAATGCCCCATCTATACTGATAATTTATATAAAAAGAGAAACATTCCAAGTGCGAAGAAATGATATAGGATTTGGTTTGACATGTTAAGTATCATATGAAATAGAAGTGGTTACAAATACCACAGGGTGATGTTTATCTTGCCTAATTGACTTTGGGAGATCCAAGTGTTTTTTTTTCCCCAAATATGAAAGAGGTTATTTTGCAAAATTAATAGGTAATAACATATTTCTTATGTAGGACCTGTGCCTTGTGATGTTGTTGGAGTCACTGCCTTTATATGAAGTTTTTTTGCTCCACAATTTGAAACAGATTGCTAAATCTTATGTTGTTGATCACTTCACTGATGAATTATAAATAAAAAGCTGTACATTATTTGTTATTTATTTATTTATAAATAAATATCTATACATTATTTAGAATTGAGTCACATTCATTTGATATTTATAATTGCATCACATTATGAATATTGTAAAAATATATGGTGTTCTTCAAACTAGCCAATAATTTCAATTCTGTGAAACAAAATATTACAGCATTGGCTGTGACTGCTCATTTTACATCTCTGCTAGAGTACAGGTTTTTGCCTAAGCAATAGTAAGAAAAATAATTTAAGAATGTGGTACACCTGCTGAGAGATGACGTATTGTCAGCAAAATGCTCACAACAATCTTCAGTAATGTTTAATAGTTCACATCAACCTGCTAATTGATAAAATGATGCTAGAACTTTCAGAAATCTTACTGATTTTATGCTACCTTGACTTGGTTTACTTGAGGATGGGAACATTCATTTGCTGGCAAGAAATTGGCAGCTCTTTAATGGGAATTGCCAAATATGCTATGATGCTGGATCTCTTCAATATTTTACATTACATTCTGTTAAGTGAATAGCATTTTGTAGACATTTTTGAAAGATGAGGAGAAACACAGTCAACAGGGATAGAATTTAAATGAACTATACTGAGAAAACTACGGTTAGGAAATGGAAGAGGCAGTAAAGGGAAGCAGGGGACCAAACCACTTGAGAAACACTAACCTAAACTTTTTTAAATACCTAGATTTATTCACAAGGTTATAGATCCTTCCCCACACCACCACACACCTACCTTACAACCAGCACCAACAAGGCTCTAGTATAATTACAATGGACCATAGATGAAAGAGCTTAAAGATAAAGAATCTATCTAATGAAGAATAACTAGGAAGTCTAATGTCAAGTGGGAGAAAAAAACAAAGACAGTGGAGGAATTTGAAAATTATTGCATCTAGAGCTACAGAAAACACTAAACCTGACTCAACTCCTCACCAGACTAATATAAAGCTTCATGCAAATGCCCACACTTAATCTCAGTTCCTATTACCCAGTACAACATATTTCGCTTATAATAAAAAGTTGAACAGTGTGTCAAAAAGCAACAAAAATCACAATCTGAAAGAAAAAGAGTGAGCATGACAATTAGACTCAGATATTACACATATAATAAAATTATCAGATAGAATGTAGAATACCTCTCCTTACCATGTTGAGGTATCTTATGGAAAAAAAGTGGATAATGAGAGAAAAAAGATGTGTGATATAAGTACAGATATAAGAATTCTAAGAAAAAAATATAGAAAACTTCAGAAGTAAAAAAAAAAATAGTGTAAGGAACCTTTTTAACATGTTCTATGAAGCAAACATCACCTTGATTCCAAAACTCAGAAGTATCAAACCAAAAAGGAGAACTACAGACCAATTTCACTAATGAATACTGACACAAAAATACTCCACAACGTCTTAGCTATTAGATTGCAGCTACACATTAAGAAAATTATACATCGTGATCAAGTAGGCTTTGTCCAAGGGATGCAAGGCTGGTTTAACATATGCAAATCCATAAATGTATACATGTATCAATAAAAGCAAAAACAAATATCATATGATCCTCTCAATATATACAGCAAAAGCATTTGACAAAATCCAGCATCATTTTCTAACAAAAACACTTAAGAAAATGGGCATAGGTGGCACATTTCTTAAGCTGATTGGCACTATATGTGACAAACCCACAGCTAACATCATACTGAATGGAGTAAAACCGAAAGCTTTTTCACTTAGAAATGGAACCAGACAAGGTTGTCCACTGTCACCACTATTATTCAACATTGTGCTGGAACTTCTACCCAATGCAATCAGGCAAGAGAAGGATATTAAGGACGTCCAAATGGGGGAAGAGGAGATCAAACTCTGACTCTTTGCTGATGATACGATCTTATACTTAAAAAATCCCAAAGATTCAACCACAAAACTCCTGGAATTGATCAGAAAATACTGTAACATTTCAGAGTATAAAATCAAGGTCCACAAATCAGTATCCTTTGTATATGCCAATAACAGCCACATCGAGAAGCAAATGAAGTGCGTAACTCCCTTAACAGTAGCTTCAAAGACAATGAAATACATAGGATATACTTAACAAAAAAGGTAAAAGATCTTTTGAAAGAGAATTATGAAACCCTATGGAAAGAAATTGCAGAAGACACTAACAAATGGAAGAACATACCATGCTCTTGGCTGGGAAGAATCAACATTGTCAAAATGTCTGTTCTACCCAAAGCAATCCACAGATTTAGTGTAATCCCCATTAAAATACCAACATTATATTTTGAATAACTGGAAGAAATAGTACTTCATTTTGTATGGAAACAGAAATAAAACCTGTATAGCTAAGGCTATTCTTAGTAATAAAAACAAAGCCATAGGCATCACCGTATCAGACTTCAGGCTCTATTATGAATCCACAGTAACCAAAACTGCATGGCATTTGCACAAAAATAGAGACATAAACATACAGAACAGAATAGAAAACCAAGAGATGAAACCAGTCTCTACTTGCCCTCTAATCTTTGATAAACCCAATAAAAGCATACAATGGAGAAAAGAATTGCTATGCAACAAATGTTGCTGGGAGAACAGTATAACAACATGTTAAAGACTGAAACTCTGGCCAGGCGTTGTGGCGGGTGCCTGTAGTCCCAGCTACTTGGGAGGCTGAGGCAGGAGACTCGCTTGAGCTCAGGAGTTGGAGGTTGCTGTGAGCGTGATGCCATGGCACTCTACCCAGGGGGATAGCTTGAGGCTCTGTCTCAAAAAAAAAAAAATAAAAAAATAAAGACTGAAACTCAACCCACACCTTTCACCACTTATGAATATTGACTCAAAATGGACAAAAGACTAAATTAAATGATGAAAATCCTGGAAGAAAGTGTGAGGAAACTCTTCCCGATGTTAGACTGGGGAAACATTTTATGATGAAGAATTCAGTGGCCATTGCGACACAAATTAACACATGGAACTTAATTAAGCTAAAAAGCTTCTGCACAGCTAAGGACACAAGTAAAGCAAAAAGACAACCTTCAGAATGGGCAAGGATATTTGCAAGGTATATTTGAATCTGAAAATGGATTGATAACTAGAATCTACAGAGAACTCAAATTAATCAACAAAAAAGAATAAACAATCCCATCTACCACTGAGCAAGAGATATGAACAGAACCTTGTCTGATGAAGACAGATGAATGACTAACAACATTTGAAATAATGCTTATCATCTCTGATCATCAGAGAAATGCTAATCAAAATCACCTTGAGGTATGTCCTATACCCTGTGAGAATAGCCCACATCACAAAGTCTCAAAGCTGCAGATGCTAGTGTGGGTGTGGAGAAAAGGGAACACTTTTACACTGCTGGTAGGACTGCAAACTAATACATTTGTGGAAGGAAGTATGGGGAATCCTCAAAGAACCCAAATTAGACCTCCCATTTTAGCCATCAATCCCATTACTCAGCATCTACCTGGAAAAAAAAATTGTTTTATCATAAGGCATTAGCACTAGACTATTTATTAGAGTTCAATTTACAATCACCAAAATGTTGAAACAAACTAAAGGACCACTAACTCAGGAATTGATTAACAACCAGTCCTATACATATTTCTCTGTATCTATCTATATCTATACACACACACACACACACACACCCCGTGGAATAGGATGCAGACATTAAAAAGATGGAGACTTTACATCTTTTGTATTAACCTGTAGAGAGTCAGAACATATTCTTCTTAGTAAAGCATCACAAGAATGGATAAGCAAGAATCCAATGTACTCAATTCTAACATGAAGGCAGTAGATGATCTAATACAATGTGAGGGATGGGGGAGGGGGAACGGGTAGGGGGAGATGGGAGGGGATAGGGACTTACAGTGTATGTCACAGCTCTTATGCATGACCACCAATTATAAGAAAGACTTTACCTAAGAAACGGAATCAGTGTAACCTAATTATTTGTATCCTCAATGAAACCCAAACCATAAAAAATAATGAAAAAAAAAGTAACAAAAGTGAAGAAAGAAGGGGGAATAATGAGACATATTTAAAGTAATGAAGAACAAAAGCTTTTTCAAAATTAGTTACAGACGTTAAATCATAGGTCCAGGAAACTCCAAGAACACTAGCAAAATAAAAACCAAAGGAAATACAACTAGTAATCTAACATAACTTCAGAAAACCAAAGACATGCAGGAAATCTAAAATCTGGGGTATATGAGGAATCACTTTCCCTGTACATGAATAAGGATAAGAGTTACCACAGGCTTCTTGTCAGAGAACATGGAAGAGAAAGGGATAGTGAAGTCAAAGTTTTGAAGAGTTGGTAGAAACAAAAGAAAACACCAACTTAGAATTTATGTCCAACACTTTTTTCCTTCAAAATTCCAGGACAAGTAAAGATCTTCTCAACCAAAAGCTAAAGTACTTCGTCACTAGAAGTTGTGTTCCATAACATTGTATAAACAAGTTATTTCAGCAGAAAGAAAATGACATAGGTCAGAAATATGGCTATAAAGAAAGAACTACAGAGTATCAAAGAATAATTAAATAAAGACAACCTACATTATTTTATAATAACTTTGGCCAGCCATTGTGGTTCTCACCTATAATCTTTGCACTTTGAGAGGCTGAGGCAGAAGGATCACTTGAGACCAGGAGTTTGAGACAAGCTCGGGTGACATAGTGAGGCTCCATTTCTCCAGATTCTTTTTTTAAAATATTAGGAAAAAACCTTTAGTTATAAAATGTAACTTTAAATTATAAAGAGTGATATATTAGGTGATTTTTACACGTGGCAAAGTGAAAAGTTACAAGATACAGAGGAGAGGAATTGGAAATACTCTATTATAATATACCTGTACTAAGCTCATTTAAATGTGAACTGAACACTGTGACCCTCTTCTGAATAGTACAGTATGGTAAGCTGGAAAAAAAAATTAACTTTATACTAGACAAATTTGACAACCACTATCTCAGTCAGATAAATGAAATTAATAAGAGTGACAATTCAGGTTGATAGTTGATGTCTTTTCTGTGATATAATGAAATAACCCATTATTTGTGTGGTTTTCCTTTACAACCCATAAATTCTTTAAAATACTTTCAACTAGTAATGCTCAAAACTATCAAGAGCATCAAAAATGAAGAACAGCTAAGAAACTAGCACAACCAACAGGATTTTAAGGAGACATGATCAGTAAAATTCTCTGGGTCTAAATTTCAGGTCCCAAATCAGAAGAAGAACATTAAGTAAAAACTAAAGCTGTAAGAATAAAGTATGGATATTAGTTAGTAATGATGTATCAATATAAGTTTAAATTGTGACAAATCTACCATACTAATATAAGATGTTAATGCTAGGTCAAAGTAGGTGTAAACATGTAAGAATTTTCTGTCTTATCGTTGCAGCTTTTTTATAAATTTGAAAGTATTCTAAAATTAAAAAGTAAATTTTGAAAATGAAGGAGTTCTGTTTTCCTACTTCTGAGAAAATAAGGCTAGAGCAAATAAACTAATGAAAACTAAGACTCTTTAACATAATGGGAGAAGGAAAAAGGATGTTAGGGAGATTATCTAACACTGACAGTACATAAGTCTTGCCTCTTTTGAGGACATACTTTGAATTTGTTAGAAAATTAAGCTACTTAAAATTGAATAAGTAACCAAAGATCAGTACTCAACAAAGATAGCATGGTAGGCTAAAAAATTCCCTCTCTGAAAATAAGAAAATCCTGTCTTAGGAAAAATAGAAATTTGGGAAGGCTTGGGAGCAGGGAGTCATTTTTATTTGGCAGATTGCATCATTCTTTACCAAATGTACTATAAATGCACTTAAACTTAAGATTCAGATGATAAGTAAATGTTTTGAGTAGTTGATAGTATTATGAAAAATCAGATAAACTTATTTGTGTTTCGTTGACATTACTTTCATATATCAGCAAAATGTTGATAATCATTAGTGACTCAAATTTACGGAATTGTAGAAGCTGGTATTTGAAAAGATTTGAATTTGAATCTTGTGCTTTGAGGTTTATGGGAAAGAATTACAAAAATAATTGCCAAAATTCGAGACTTGACTATGGTAGCAACCATATTAATACATCATGGTAAAGATTTTGTAAATATTACTTAGAAAGTAATATTTCTTTCCTAATTTCTAAATTCTTGAGAGATATTTAGTTTTATCTACAAGTGCCAGCAATGATTTGCAATTTAATATCCTATTTGTTTTATTAAAAACATACCAACATTACAAAATTGTGTATTTTCATAATAATCTTTTATTAAAGAAGAACTAAATGTCATTAGGGAAAATAAATAAAAAATAATTGTAGGTAATTTAGGTATTAAAGTTTTATGCCACTGTGATTAATGTGTTAAAGAAGTAGATAAAAAATTCCCCCCAAATTACAGGAATTCAACTGTCGAATTAAAATGCAAGTGTTGTAAAATATAATAACTGTGTTAAAACTGAGTAGATGGATTTAACAAAAGGTTATTCACTGCAGGGGATTTGAGATTTAGAAGTAATATTAGTAGAAAATATATAAATAGAGATCTAAATGCAAAACCATAAATTATCTAACATGTGTAATTCTAATTTTAGAAGAAAAAAAGAGATTATTGGGAAGAAAGAAAATTTGTTTTTTAGAATTTCCATAACTCTTAAAGAATCTCAACCCAGAAATCGAGCAATTTTTCCAGACTTTAGGCATAATAAATAAAAAGGGAACCACATCTAGGCATATCATATTATATTCTTTAAGCTTTTAAGATACAAATAAAGAAAAAAATTGGAAATGTAGGTTAGACAGAAATATCATCTCAAAGGATTATTAAGAGGTAGTTTTCCAGATGAAACCATTAAGTTCAAGAGATTCTGAAAGTATTACTTTGAAGGTGAAAAAATATCTTCCAATTTAGAAATTGTAACTTAATGAAAATATTTCTCAACAGTGAAATTTTTAAAAGGCATTTTCTGACAAATATTTTCACCTCTAGGCCTTCAATAAAAGTCAAGCTACCTCAGGCATTTAAAAAACAAACAAACAAACAACAACAACGAAACATTCCAAATAGAAATATGGAAATATTGGAAAGATTTATGAGCAAAACAAGGGGGAAATGTGCGAAACTCTAATGAATGTTGACTGAAAAAATAATAGTAATGACATTATTGTCTTGTCAGATTAAAAATACACTCCATGTTTGAAGTTCCTGCAGAATAATGCCAGTTGCCTAAATTCTAATTTCTTAATATTTCCTCAGAAATCTTGTCATTTGTAATTATATGGATGAAAATGGATAACATACTTTATTTGAAATAAGCCAGAAACAGAAAGATAAATACTGCATGTTCCCATCAATATGTAGTAGCTAAAACAAACGAAAGAAATTTGAACTTAGGAAGACTGGAGTAGAAAGATGGTTACCAGAGGCTGAGAAGGGTGAGGGGTGGGGATTAAGAGGGGATGGTTAACGGGCACAAAAAGGGATAAGGAATAAGGTCCCGTGTTCAGTAGCGCAATAGGGTGACTGCAGTTAAAAATTTATTGTAGATTTCAAATGAACTTCCAGAATGCAATCGGATGTTCTTAACACAAGAAATAATCGATGCTTGTGGTGATAAGATTGCCCAATTACTCATGAGTGTGTCAAAATATCACATTCACTAAATAAATATGTACAACTGTTATGTATCCATAATAATTAAAAATGAAAAATTTTCAAATGATGTGAGAAAACGTACATTTGAGAAATAGTGAGAAAACATACATACATATTGAGATAAGAAGAACAGAAAGGCATAACCTGGAAGTAATAACCTTAGAACTGCATTATTACTTAAGGACAGAGATGGGAGTGAGGCAACTTGGAAGGAGATGATCTTTGTACCTACGAAGGAAAGGAAAATTAGAAGGAAATAGTAGCAATTAAAGATCCTACAGAAAGAAACATGAATTGTAAAATTATAAAATACTGCTTCACATTGCTCCAAAAGGCAGCATCATGTAATTACATTTTACTTTATTAACAGAAAAAAAGCACCCATGAAATAAGGACTATGGGAGTAAAAATCTTTAACTCCTGTCTATATACACCAGTGATTAATGGCCCAGGAAAGGATAACAATGCTATAAAAGAAATAGAAATCATAATTAAAGGGCTATCATAGATACAATAATAATAAAACAATATAAAGATCAAAATGCTTTTAACATGAAAATATTTACAGATTAAAATTCTACCTAAACAGCTTATAGAAAGCAGAAGAAACCTAACAAAGTACCCAGGTGTGAGGCAAATAATTTTAAAAGAAAGAGAGTTTATCAATGGGCTTAAATACGTGAAATTCAAATGGTTTGTTATATTCACAGTCAAGGGAATGGATTATTGAAGACTTTCATGGCGCCACTTGTAAGATGCTGCCTTTTGGAGCAATGTGAAGCAGTATTTTATAATTTTACAATTCATGTTTCTTTCTGTAGGATCTTTAATTGCTACTACTTCCTTCTAATTTTCCTTTCCTTCGTAGGTACAAAGATCACTGGGAGGCAGTGTATGTTTGGAAACAGTGACTAACGCGTGATTTTTTGTTGTCCCACTACCATACCATACGAGCATACAGTGTGCAAGTAGGAAGGGCTCTTTCCCACCGCTGATTTCCACAGAACCGCACAGAATTGGAGGACTGCCTCTCCCAAGGGCAGAGTCCTCAGCCAGAGGACAGAGTAAGCCGTGGAACCTGAAGTTAAGAAAAACACGATCAATTTTAGTCTCCTGACACCATTGCCCAAAGGCAAGGGCAAAGGAGGAGGTCACTAAAGTGGAGGTCACTAAAGCTGCTGGGACCCATCCTAACTATCACGGAGAAGTTGGTTTGCTCCTATATATTTCATATCAAGCAGTCTGTTCATGACACATCATTTAATACTTCCATGTCTCATTAGCAAAAGTTAATGAACAATTAAAGCACTCCATGCAAATATGAATGGAATCACTGAGGAGATGGAGGTTGTGTTTTCCCCCAAACTCACACCGCCCTCCTCCTTTGAAAGAGAGCTCCTGGTGGTATTTTGCCATTTGATGACTTCAGATGGAGGTGTGAAGGCCAATAAAGGAGAAAAGACAGTCTCTTCCAGTATTTGTTCTTCCTGCAGGTTTCTCTCCAGCCGTGGCTCTTCATCTGCTCTGAATATACCACCTCTGTGAAGCCAACCGTCCCTGCAGGCTCCACAGGTGTTATCACCAGCTAGATGGCTGGTCAACGTCCTGAATCGTAGAACTTTGGATGCTTTCCTCCAAGCTTTCAGGCTCTGGTGATACATCTTATTGGTTGTTGCTATCGTACAACATTTAAGTTGGCAACTGCATCCTGCTATCACTCGGTGGTGTACAGATGACTGGCACCTGGATTTGGATGGGAAAGGGCCCCTCCCCCACCATCATCTCCGGATTCTTCCCGACTAATGTGGGATGTGTAGCGGCTGCCAAGTGCTCCCTTACTCCCTGATGAGACTCCTCAGGACACATACCTGACCCCAACTTTCCCGAAGCCCGCACTCAGAGGGGCCGGAGGACACTGACTGGGGACCCCAAGATCAGGAACTAGGCATCTGAGAACTGGTCCCAGAAAGGCAGGGAGCCCGCAGGACACAGCTACGAACTAACACACCCAGCCCCGAGCATATTGGCCTTTACATGCAGAACACAAGTTTAAAAATAAAATTATTAAGAATGTCAAGATGGTAACCAAGAGTATTAAACTCCTCCTAAGTGGGATTTTATGCAACTATAAAGGCTGCTTGTCCAGGAGGCCAGTTCTGCATAGTGACAAGCAAATGCAAACACTTCACTCTTATTCAATAAGGAATGCAAATTGCACATTTTCGAAGTCTGTGGAATATGAATGAGAGGATGAAGTCTGATTAACTTTTTAATTGCTTCTACAAATTAGGTGCCTATATTGTACTTGGTAATTTTTCCCCTGAATAAATGAAATAATTCCTTCAAACTATTTGACTCATTACAGAATTGATCTATATATTGCAGTGTATTGGTGCCAAGGTTTTATAAGAATGTGACATTATTCTATGTCAGTATGTGTGCATTATGTATGTTGATAAAATTTCACGTATTTAATGTCATCTGTTATAGCAGCATTTCATTCTGTTTAAGTTAATTAAATAAACTGAAGTATTAGGTTAATTTTACAAAATTTTCCTTTTCTTCTGTTGACTGAATACACACATTTGTGGTCACTAATCAGACACAGTAGCTGTCTTTTTGCCATGATTGCAGAATTCTTTAAAAGTGAATCACTGACTTACCGGTGGTTGGTGAAGAACAAGGTAGTTCATGTGACCTTTCATCCATTTTTTAAATTAACCTTTGGGGAGCGCTACCTGGAAGGAAGGAAGACCTACAACCTAACCTAATTTGTTTAAAAAGTTGCTAATGATCAGCCTGCTATAAATAGGCAAAGATATTTTTTCATGAAGAGGCCTTATTATGAAATGTTGTGAACAGGATGTCCTTGATGTAGCACTGCTTATGTAAAACAAACCTAGGATATGTGGTTTATGAGGTATGGCTTTCTGCAGAATATCACATAAGCTATAAAACCGTAGGTTATAAAGCAGAACTGTTGTATGCTGTGAAAAGTAACTGGTTCCCCTTGTTAGAGGCCCCCTGCATTACTCAGGGCCAAAGATCTATCTCACATATGAAGGAAGCTGTATTTCAGGTTTCTCTCTGTTACACCTGGTTCTCTATTCATCGGATCATTAAAATAATGGTCAAGATATCTGATTTGTTTGGATTTTGCATCTAATTTTGAAACATAATCTTTTCCATAATTATAAAGATACATGAGTATTTCAGGCTCGTATATTTCAAGCATATTTGAAATTCGTGAATTTCAAAACAATGCTGTTTGAGATTAAGTCATTTATCTGGAAAAAGAGGGAAGAAAACATTCTTAATGTTAACACGCACGATTATATGCACTTAAAACATTCGAAAGCTGTCAACTGCTTGGTCCATCAACCTTAACAGAAACCCATAACAGCCTCCTTGTTTTGTACATCTTTAATTTGAGGAGCAGAGAAGCGTAATGTTGTGCAGCTCCATCACAGCTGTCACTCACATCAGGGACACGAGGGAGTTTTCATAGTGTGCCGTATTTACATTAAAGTTTTTGTCATATATCTTGTTCTTTAATAAGTAAATTCATGAAGCTTATCATTGGCACGCCACATATAATTTTAATATATAATATGTAACAGTCTCTAACATTGATTTCACTTAATCTTTAACCTGACATATTGTAGGTTTTACTGTAGCAGTTCTCACATTGAGACTCCATCTGTTGATGGCAGGAAACAATATTGCTATACGCTAGGAAGCTGCCAAAAAGTGTAAATGACTTGATATGCAGCTAACTGTGGAGTTCAACTATACTTAAAGATGCTCTTTTTGTATTTCTCAATTACATGGTAATAATCACTGAATACAACCGGTAGGAATCTGGAATCCCTGAAGATCAGTGTGACTTACACTTTTAAAGACATTATAGAAGCGGCAATAAATTATCCCTATTACTGTTGATGTGTGAAAATTCCTGTAGCATCTCTGAGAGAAATACCTAGGCATTCTGGCAGAACTATTCAACATATTAGTTCATATCAGTGAGCTAAGTTAAGGTTGCCAAATGATTTCTTGAAGCCCTACCAGTCTGTGAATCTTTTAAGTTACACTACCTTGATTATATTAGTCACAGGGCTCTGCATAATCCTCCCAGGCATGGCAGAATGAAATAATATGTGCATTTAAAAGTAATTTATTTTTTGGAAAGTCTTCAAAAAAAAAAAAAGCAAAAGCCACTTGTTCATGGAATTAAACAGGGGAGTGCTTCTTGAGAAATATTCTTTCCCTAGGTCAGATTTATAAATAACCATTTGGCACCTATTGTGTGCCAGGAAGTCTGCTGAGGGCTGGGTCTATAAGTGCCTCAAAATATGCTTTCTGCCTACAAATAGCACACCAATAAGTTACCAAAAAGATACATAGACACGGAATCAGGAAGCAATCCAGGAAGCACAGAAGAGGTCAAAGAGAGAGGGAGAGACGTGACATGGCAGTTTAGACAGGAAAAAAGCTAGAATTTTCAGTGAAACTGGCTTCAATGAAAACAACCTTCAATGCATATTTTTGGTTGTTGTTGAATGGTATTGAGAAAATTCTATAATTTTTATGATTTTGTTTTATCATCTATAAAGAGTTGTCTATTCAGTATTTACCAAAGGTTTAAGGTAGGTATTAAGTCAGATATATGAAAATACAAAAAGCCACAGAAGAAAAAAAATTAATGTCTTTCAAGTCAGAGAGAGCTGCACATAAAATATTCCATTTAACTTAGGTATCAAACACTAGGTATGTTTTACCAGGTAAAAGAGGAACAGAGATAATCATACAAAAGACATACAGAGTCATGAAAAAGCATTCCCTCTTTGAAACATGCTAAATATTATATTATCCTGTGTCTAAGTTCTAAAATGGATCATACTTGGAATTATGAAACAATGGTCAGAATACAGGTAGGCAAAGACAACATAGTTGTTTTCTAACTAATATAATAGAACATTTAATTGTGTGTATGCTGTTGAATTTGAATTGTTTGATTTCTTACTAATTAACTATTATGTTTGAAAGTAAGATTAAATTAGAATCAGAAGAGAAACAGCTTAAAATTATAGTATGAATTCCCTAAAAAGAAGATTTTGTAATATCTGCATTACATTAAGACTCATATCAAAAAAAAAAAAGACTCACATCACCTAGCGTGTATTAGGAAATAAATTTTACCATATATGTTGACAATATTAGAAATTTAAAACAAATACGTATGATTAGTACCATACATTTATAAAGCAATTATTAATCATACATCATTAATAAGTTCCATAAGTTTATTTTGGTTTAATTATCAATTTCTTTGTGAATTCATTGATAGATATCATTCTCACAAGGCAGCTTCACTAGGCTCCATGCATTAATTACTGATTTTGAAGGGTATGTTCCCCTGATAGATTTATCACTGAAGTTTCAAACTACCTTAACTGACTCCAATGTTCTGTAGTTTCTAGTTTTGCCAATAAATGAAAACTTCTTTCTATTTACCATGAACTTTAAGTATAGCTCATACATATATTTTAAATACCTTAAATTTACATTTGAAACTGTTAGTGTTTTTAATTTTTTTCAGTATCTTTCCTTCTTTATTCTAATCTCAATAGGAGACCTGCTTACGTTAACCCAGCAAAATAGCAGCACTAGTATTTTACTCAGAGTTTATAGGAAAAAAAAAATTTAAAAATATTGCCTCTTTTGTTGTTGATTCATTCATATACTCACACATTCATAAAGTGAACAACACTGTGTTATGCAGGATTTTTTCTATTTCTATGAGGTGAAAAATATACATACTAGCAGTGTACCTGACTTCCACAACGTGTATTATTACATTACATACACTTATTTGGTTGGCCAACTTGTACATGAGAATCCTGATTCTTCTCACATAAAATAAGTCAGTGTCATGAATTTGTTTTTAACATGCTGCCTATTACCTCTGCTGTTCATCTTCACTGGCTTCCTGCTGGACTTGCTACCCTTGTGCCCCATCTCCTACACATCTACCCTGAGTCTTATACTTGTTATCTTCTTTCCATTTACTCACTTTCCTATACTTTTCTCTGGTTGAAGCTCACCTGGTTGGGGCATCTAGAATGCAACTCAGGAACACTTAGTTATGGGATTCAAATAGGCTTGCTTTTTACATGACTATCACAATCATAAAAGTGAAACAGAGCATAAAACAACAACTTTTCAGTACAAAAGAGGAAGTAAGTGATGATTGAAAATCTGAGTATAAGGTGCAAGTTAAAATTTTACCATGCTGCTAATCACAAAGCTCACAAATAGCAGAAATTAAAGAAAAATAGACCTTTATCTTTTGCAAACGGTGGTGTGTAGGCATTTGTGGAATATTAAATTATTTATTGATATTTTTGTTAATGTTTCCTCCCTCCCTGGATCCATATATTGAAATCCTTTGGACCTAACTGTCAGTGGCTTATCAACTGGGCTTGGCCATATGACTTGCTTTGACCAATGAAACATAAATGAAACCTCCATTGTGCTTTCTCCTTCATTAGTCTTTAAGAGGTCTGGAAATGTTCTGCCCACCTCCCTGTCCATGTCTTCCCTCCCTAATCAAAAGAGCATATACTGGGGAATGGTTGACACTTTAGCCTGGATCCTGGAATGAAGACCCCTCAAGTACACTTGAAAGCCTTAAGTCCAGGCCATCCCCAGCCACAATTTGTGGAAATACAGTCTGCCAGCAACCACTGTATTTGTGGAAATACAGTGAACGTTTGCAAAGAAAGATCTCTGAGACACACATAAAATTTTCTGTGCATTTCAAATAGCGGTACGAAAAATATAATTAAACACTGAAGAGTCAACTGTATTTTTTTCCCCAAGTTTCTAAAAGTAGAGACATAAAACAATGGCCAAATATTTATTTTTTTCTTTAAATTTCATCATTATGTGAAGAAACTGTTAGTTTCAAATATAGTTCATTAGGTCATCTCTGCCCGTGAAAAGCTAGGAAATTATCCATATGGTGCTGGATCATCAGATTTAATAAAACATTTTTCTACCCTAAAAAGACTAGTCATAGGCCATAGCCTCAGTCTGTTCTTGCATGCACTACCTTCTTGAAAATTATGTATTAATTTTGGATTTTTCTAGTGTAAAAAGTGAAATCTAGAGTTAAACATTTGGAGAAGAACTATAAGAAATGTAGCTTCTGGTACAAAATAAGATGAACTAAATAACCTAATTTTATGCGAAGGTTCTTATAGATGATCTAATAAGAGAAGTGCCTGACATTTATTATCAAGATTCAAAAGAATTCTACTAATGGATTTGTGCTTCTCTTTAAAATTTACAGAGCACATTATCAAAATTATCTCATTTTATTTCATCATTACAACAAATTTACAGAGAGCAGCCAAGCATATTTCAAAAATGAAAACAATCGTCATAAAATATGACACCATAGACCTTTCTAGTTCTTTCTAAACCAAACTATAAAGATTAACAGGGTCCTAATTCCAGAGAGAATGAAGAAATTGTGGGTTGTCATAGTGAGGTGCTGACTGTATCAGTATGAACCTTTTAATTTTGTAAATTTATATTTTCTTGATACTTCACATTTTTCCTCTTTACTTAACATAGTGCTACAGCAACTGGCTAAATATATTGTTGCTATGGAAACAATAGGGTCTTTCTCTCCATCTCATACATATTGGTACTTTCTCCTGATATTTCATTCACATGTACGTTTATTTTTATATGAAAAATGATTAAGCATTCTATAGCTCTTGGATAATTAGGGAAATGTAGACAGCATTTTCACACATATAGGACAATAGAAAATTCTCTTCTTTTTTTTTTTGAGACAGAGTCTCAACTGTCACCCTTGGTAGAGTGTGGTGGCATCACAGCTCACAGCAACCTCAAACTCTTGGGCTTTAGCGATTCTCTTGCCTCAGCCTCCCAAGTAGCTGGGACTACAGGCATCGACCACAATGCCTGGCTATTTTTTGGTTGTTAGTTGCAGTTGTCATTGTTGTTTGGGCTGGATTTGAACCTGCCACCCTCAATGGCATTCTGCTGACTGGCTATGGGTGCCGCCAGACAACAGAAAATTCTTAAATAAGCATTCACATTCATTATTCATTTGAACTCATGCTGCGTTGGTAATTCTTTTTTTTTTTTTTTTCTTTTAAGACAGGTCCTCAATCTGTTGCTGACTCCTGTGCTCAAGTGATCCTCTTGCCTCAGCCTCCCGAGTAGCTGTGACTACCTAGTCACCATATTGGTATTGAACTTAAAATTATCAGTTTACCTTCTGCACATTACTGGAGACAGAATTTATTTAATTGAAATATTTTATGAGAAATGATCACTTTTTTTGGTGATGCCATAACAAAATGAACGAACTTTGCTTATTGCCAGACAAAAAGGAAAGACTGTTACGATAATTTCTGTGATGTCTCTTATATAAAATGAACAAAATATTTTAGTCACAGGTTCACCTGCAAGTATTCCTTTGGTAACACAAGAAAGCTAATGAATAGTAAGATTACATACACATGTACATATTGTTCATACAGGAGAGTCCATGAAAGGGATTTCTGACAGTGTTTATGCATTGCCACTGTGGCATTATGATTTAATGGTGCTTGTTCTGGATTTATATGTTTTCTACTTTTCCCCCCACACACTGAAAACCATGCTCAATATCAAAGTACAATTCATTCCTACTTCCACAGACATTTTAATTAGGACTATGGCAAAAAATTATTTAAATGATAAATTCAAACTCAAGATGTTTATTGAAGCCCATTATCTGATAAAATAATATTCCTATCAATTCTTATTGTGTAGAGGAGGCTATCATTGGTTTAGAAATACTTACGAATATTGACTTGCTTATTGTTAGTATGACATTTTGTTTTCCCTTAATCTGAAACATTTAAAAACACTGACCAAGAAGGCATATAAGACAAAATTTTGAAGTTTCTTTATGTTTACTACCTAAAGTTGATTTGACATATACTTCACTTGAAATCAAAAGATACATGTACTATAAATGTTCTTTATATATTTAACCTATTCTTTCATTTTATAAAAAATTGCACATTAAATAAACATACATTTTCCTTAAACTGAACAGAATTTATTCAATATATGTAATAGCCTATTAATAAAAAGATGCCATTATAAATGAATGTAGCCTTTTTTCTAGGTCCTATAATCTGAAGCATGCATCAAGTTGATGACCACAGTCTTACCTTCATATAACCAGGAAATAGTTTTGCATATGAAGGTGATCCTTTATTGCCTTGGCATAACAATATTAATTACTAATGTTAATCTGACCTGAATTGTAAGGAGTGTCTTTTTTTTCTGTCTCACTATTCTAAATATTGAATTGATACCTTAAAATATAAAATCTCAGAGCATTTTTCTATAGCTGCATTAAAAATTATTTCAATATATGTTGATGAAAATTCAAGATGGTTTTCTTTTCTTTACCATAATCCATCAAGTTAGAATATTAACAATCATTTTACCCATGTGTCCACACTCACACACAACAAACACATTCTCATGTCACATAGAATGATTTCTATATTGCCTGAATGAAATTATTAAAGGAATAAAACTCCTAAAAAGTAAAAAAAAATAAAGCTATGTATCAGAAATTATGCTATTTTATGTATGGGTTTCCATTTATTTAAAAACTATACTTAGGGAAGAGCTATAATGAATCTATTTTAAAATATTATTTTATTCCACTTTTATTCTTTTTTTCCATATTCTGATGTCTGGATAGGTTTGACAATAAAATGATCTCTAAAAGACTGTGTTTAAACAAAAGCAGGTATTTTTGTAGGAAAAGCTTCCTTCTCATAAATATCTTGATGAGCTTCAGTCAAATGCTAGGATGTCATCTGTCCGCTTTCCACATTTTATTTTAATTTATTGGCATAAGTTCTCCATATAGCTTACGGATCTCTAATATATTTTGGAATAAGTTAAGGTAAGTTTCTAAATTAGAAAAATAATATTTCTTATTGACTTAAAATCTTCAATTATTCCTCCAGTGCTCTTATTCCTCTATAAAAAAAAAGAGTCTCACCATGGAGAGAAAACAATGAAGAAATATGTAGCATCGCATTCCTCTGGATCAATTATTTTGACGTGTCTTTCAGGGAATACCAAATACTCCACGTTCTGGGCTTTATGTGAAATTCAGAAAGGTGATGTATAGTTTCAACATTTCCTAACATTTTGACCTTAAACCTTCTTATCAGGACAAATCTCACAGAATAAATCTCATCAGTTTATTCTCTGGGAAACATGGCTCTGGATAACTTGGTTTTAATGTTTAAAATTTGTTGGGGCAGAATTTCTAGCAGCAGAAAGCCCAATCTCATGTATTTAATTTTAGCACAGTGATTTCAGGACTTCTGCAGAATATTCCATAGTTCTCAACTTTCCTAATGCAGCACCCCTTTAATACAGTTCCTGTGGGTCGCGACCCACAGGCTGAGAACTGCTGATGGGTGCAATGCAGTCACGTATTATGCATTTGTTAGAATGATATCTCATTCTCAAGCCTGCAGACCACGGTAGGGGAGGGGATTTCGGATTTGCGATGCTTGTACTCCCAGTCCTTCCTCTGGCGGCGGCATGAGGAATCTTCTCCTTCAGTTAGCTGACAGCACATATTAACCTCACTATTTTCAGCACAGGTCACTCTCTACCTGTTTTCCATGACTTACCGGGGAAGTTTTAGAAACGGAGGGGTTTTCAGTGGTTTGATTCATATCGTGAGCACATCCTGTGTCCCTCACTGTGACAGCACAGGATACGCTGACAGCGGGGTTCAGGCCCCGCTAGTGCCTCTTTGGTCTTCCTCGACTGAATCCTTTTCTAACTCAACAGAGAAATTGAAAGGTTGCAGAAATACACAGTTTTCAAAATACACGGTGTCCCAAAGGTCAGCCATGAAGTTGTTACAGGAAGGGAATATGGGACATTGTGGCTTAGTGTATCTTTATTTGCAAAATATTCATTATAAAATTTTACAAAAAGTGGCCAACTCGCAGAGAATATTTTGTAAATATTTTGTATTTTTGACCTTTGGGACACCCATAGTGCATTTTATCCCTTTCCCTCCAAATGACTTCCTTCCTTCCTCTTTTATTTCCTTCCTTCCTCCCTCTCTCTTCCCTTCCCCCTTCCTTCTGTCCGTCCTTCCTTTCTTCCTTACCTTACCCTTCTCTCCCATCCTCATTTTCATTCTTTCTTTCTTAATTAACTTAGGGAGCTCCCAGAGAGTGAATATTGTGAATATGGGAGAGCAGAAAGCTCTTCAAAATGCCGATTTCATTTTCCCTGGACATTTGCCCAGTAACGAAACTGCTACATCATATGGCAGCTCATTTATAATTTTTTGAAGAACCCCTGTACTGTTTTTCACATTGTTCTAATTTACTTTCGTATCAACAGGGTACCAGGGTTCTTATTCAGCACATCTTGAAGAACATTTCTCTTTTGTTTTTTGATGATAGCCGTTCTAACAGGTGCAAGGTGTCAGTTCTTGTGATTTAAAAATCCTGGTGATTAATAATAGTGAGACTTTTTAACATTTTATTTTATTTTATTTAGCATCTGTTGGCCATTTATTTGTCTTATTTCCCCCCATTCTGTAGCCTGTCACTTCACTTCATTGTTTCCTTTGCTTTGCAGAAGCTTTTTAGTTTGATACAATTTTATTGTGGCTATTCCTTTCTTTGTCTGTGCTTTGGAAGTTACATCAAAAACACATTGCCCAGGCCAATATCATGGCTTTTCCCCTATATTTACTTCTAGAAATTTAGTTTTCAGTCTTACACATAAGCCTTTAACCCTAGATTTGGGATTTCTCTATTATAAAATACCTTATCTATTTCCCTAATGTTTTTTATTTATTACTTTCTAGAAACCTAGTTTTAATAAAAACGTGTATTTAAGGTGTATAACATGTTGTTTAAATATACATGCATACGTTGAGATGATTACTAAAATGAAGAAAACCAATATATCCATTTCCTCACTAAAGTCTTTTTCTTTTTTTATTCTTTTGATGAGATCACCTGGTCAAGAAGACCAGTCTGAAGTTGAGTCAAGATGAGGGGAACTTTATGGCTATCTTGGTAAGAAATCTTATGAGAACCCTAAGCCCTGCGGTTTGAAGAAACTGTCTTTTTCATCTGTTCCAGACTGTCTTTATTCATCCGTTTATTCTGCCACTCCACTCCATGTACTCAAGAGAGTTCTAATACAGGTCAGTGTCTTTGTAATGCTGGTGTCTCATTTCAGAGAACTTACTGTTTGTTGAAACTTCTTTTACCTCCTCTCTGCGGTTACTCAGACATTACTATAAGGATGACTGTTTTCTCCATTGTACTAGAAAAGGTTGCTTCCTCCAAAAGCACACTGAAACCAGTTATTTATTACCCCAGGAGTGACCTTTCCCCGCAGAGATGGTGCTGCTGCTAGCTCTGCCCCGTGCAGATCTAATCTGAGTGCTCTGTATTCAGCCCAGCTGCCTCTCTGTTCCTGGGCCCAGCAAAACCTGTTCCACCCCCCGGTTACTGTGAGAGCTTTTATTCTCTTTACTTACACTATAAAGAATGAATTCCAGAGTAAGGTCTTGGAAGAAAATGAATCACTGATTCTGTGACAGCTCCTGAGTAACCACTAAATCACATCCATGGCTGAGGCGGTCGGTGTTCATATTTAGACTGCAAATTTCCTCTGTCAAGGAGCTGCAGTTTCAGTAGCAAACACCCCTGATTGAGGGGAGAGGAGAAAGAATTTTTAAAACAGCAGTGTTATTGGTGACGTTCTGGTAATTCATTAAGGCAGACAGTACATATTTTAATTCTTTGAGCAGAAAGAAATATTCATGACCAACTCTTCCTTTTCCTCACTGAAAGTTTCCTTTGGCCACTGGAACAAATCTGATGGAAGTGCTGTTTCTTTTGTCGTTTTATTTTTGAAACTGAATCTAACTCTTGGATTCAGAATGACAAGCCTCTTGCATCAGCCTCCCAAGTAGCTGGTACTACAGGCCAGCAGTTTGGTTTTATCACACTTTTGTCTAATTCTCCTCCTGATCTGAATCTTCACCCCTCTTTCATTCAAACCAAATCTCAATCTTGAAAGCCTAGTTCCAGCACATTTGCTAATTCACATATTAACTTAAAACTATGTTAATCATTGTGTTTTTCTTCACAAAATACTGGGAAATGTTTAATGTAGATTCAACATATTTGGACACACTCATACAGATTGGGGCTAGACAAAGGATAGCCCATAGGCAAAAATCTCACTCCGTACTGTTTGTATATAAAGTTTTTTTTTTGAACACAGCCACACCTATATTAATGTATTGCCTATAGCTACGCTTAAGCTACGTCGTCAAATAGCTGTAACAGAGACCACATGGCTCAAAGAGCCAAAAAATATTAATTATCTGACCTTTTAAAGAATGATAATACTTGAGTTAAAGAATCATTTTCATTTTTTCTCTATAGACACAGATTAATGGGGTGTCATAGTGATCGTGCTTTATATTTCTCTGACTCTGTATTATTCATACAGCATCTAGTATTGAATTATAATAAAGTAGTGTCTCAAGGAAATATATTTTTGTAGACATACAAATTGCCATGACAATGTAATTTTAATTATAACGACTAAAATATTATTGTAAGAAAACGATTGTAGCTTTTTAAAGAACATTTGCAGCATCAGACCTTGTACTATCATGGTTGTATTTTAATTTTATAATTTAGTACAGAATTAAAGAAAACAAGCAATTTAGTGTTGCAACATTTCCTTAAGCATAGAAAGCTGAGCTTATTGAACGATGCAATCTTTGTCACTCTTTGTCTTTTGAAATACATTAAATATGATAGACCCATATATTCTGCTATTTACCCTGGATTTTTAAATAGACAGATTTCCTATTGTGATCATCAAGCATCTTATTTGAAACTCTATCTGAAATAATTTCATTATTTATTTATGCTCTGTGAGTGTCACCTCTACTCCTGAAACTTCCTAGAAGGTTCAAGAACTGTCCTCCCATTGGAAACTCATCTCTGCCCCCCCATCTTATTTACCATTACATTTGAGCTTTCTTCCTTATACTGCAACTTTACAGTCTTTTTATGACTTTTAACATTAACTTATTTTCTATATTATAAAATGTTTCCTAGTTTCACTAACATCTCACTTTTTACTTAATTTCAGATAATTGCCTCTATCAATGTAAATTGTGAAAATGTGTATTTAAATTTCTCATGCCATATTTCATTTATAGACCTTCTTCAGTACAATAATTTTATAAATATTTCCTAAAATTTTCATTTATGAGAAGACATCAAAATGTAAAATTAAGAGACTTACTCACTATACTATGAATACCATAGTTTTAAAGGGTAACATATTGAGCAGAAAAAATAGCAGCCTTAATTTGAACTTGATAGTAAATTAAAATATTTAGAACTTTAATGTTTTTTATAAATGACATTATTGAGGTATGATTGACATACAAAATGCTGAACGTATTTAATGTGTATAAACTGGTGAATGTACACCCATGAAACCATTGTCATAATCTATGCCATGAACATATTTTTTGCCTCCAAAAGTTTTCCTCCTGTCCTTTTAGTACTGGATATTATTTTTTATGATGAGATCTTTCTCTTATCAATTTTTTTTTGAGACAGTGTCTCACTATGTCATCCTCAGTAGAGTGCTGTGGCATCACAGCTCACAGCAACCTCAAACTCTTGGGCTTAAGTGATTCTTTTGCCTCAGCCTCCCAAGTAGCTGGGACTACAGGTGCCCACCACAATGCCTGGCTATTTTTGGTTGCAATTGTCATTGTTGTTTAGCAGGTCCAGGCTGGGCTCGAACCCACCAGCCTCAGTGTATGTAGCTGGTACCCTATTCACTGAGCTATAGGAACTGAACCCTCTTATCAAATTTTTAAGTATACAGCATAGCAGTTATTAAGCAGAAACTTCGCCTGCATAGTAGATATCTAGGACTTAATTGTCTTGCATAAAATCTGTTATAAGAAAAAGTACCATACTGACTACATGTATTTTTCAAAAACAAAGCTTTCCTAACTTCCTTGTGTTCTTTTTAATTAAGTAGGATGGTTAGTCTACATTCATAGCAAAAGGATTATGGGAAAAAAGTCTTTAAATTAAATCCGTATTTCTTGTTCAACTTATCCTACATATTAATATATGATATTAGAAATGAAACTTTTCATCATAAACTAGAAATAATGGTAACAAGGTCATTTAAATTTTAAAAAGGGAGCAATTAATTAAAACTTTTCACAATTCCATTTTTTTCAAAACCACAATATTTTAAATATAAGAATATTTATAACATTGTGTAGATTAGATTCAAGTCATAAATGAGAAGTACTACTTTTTGTGGTTTGGATAATATGGCACTAATTATGAAAATTAAAGCTATTCAGTGCTATGTTCAATGTTACTTTTCTTTCTTTGGAATTTTGAAACTGACTTTTTGTTCTTTTACAAAATTCAGTATCATTCTATTCATGGAAATTGTGTTTTTTCTTTTATAAGCACTCAAGTAGCAAAATGTAATATATGTATATGTTAAAAATAAGATTTTCAAATTACAACAGCTATGATAAAAATAGTTTTCCTTGTTAGCAAATAAATATATACACACAGACAAACACACAATGTCAAATGTTTCTATTAAAAGCATGGTTTCTTATTAATAGTTAGTGGCTAGCTTAAATAATTTAAGATTGTTTAATTGAGAAACTTTTCTCATTTGAAATCTTTTTGTAGGTCAAATTTGCTTCTATTATTCATTTTACTTTTCTTTTTTAACTTTGTCTATTTGGGGGAGTTATAAAGCACTTAATATTTCTTCAATAGAGGTCATCATCATGGAGCACATCAGGAGGTAAGAAAAATACTTCATACACTTCTTATACAAATAGACTCTTCAGAGACCCCCTGTGGTTGCAGCCCAGTTAAAGTATGGTTAATTTCATCCTCAGGTGGTTTTCGCAGGAAACAATTTCATCTCTACACAGAACTAGCAGAGCCTTACCTGTAATTTAAAGGTAAATTTACAAAGATAAGCTTAACATTGCTCTACAGGGACCTTGGTGCTTTTTAGTTTCAGAATCTTATATTAAACATTATATTTTAACACAATTTAATCCTGTATGTAAAAAGCAAATCCAAATAATATCAGGTATTTTATCTAAACAGTACCTTCATATCTACACATTTGGAAATACTTCATTGTAAAGATGCATTATTTACAATCGCTGCTGGGATTGTCATCTTTGCTACTGTTTAAAAGCCATGCTATGAATATGCAGCATTTATGATTTTCCAAACACCATTGAAGTGTTTTGCATTTGTTACTTGTATCATTTGTAAATTTTTAAAATCTTTACTCCACAAACCTTTCTAAAATTTGCCAACATCCCTGGTCTTCATAAAGTTTACCAGGACATGCTCTGGGGCAGGAGGGTTTTCAGTCCTTGCCTGTGGCCTTGGTAATGCCTTTTTCTAATGCTCATATTCTTTAGGGGATTTTTTTACCAAGTATTTTTTTAAATAATTTTATTATTTTTTCTATTTCATACTATTTGGAGTTTAGACTTCATGGGTTGACACTTACAGTCTCCTAGTTGAAAGCTTTAAGACTGTAATCATACTTTTATTATTTCAAAAGACTTAGCAGGTACAAGTGGGGTTTTATTACACAGTATATTGCTTAGTGGTAAAGTCCGGGCTTTTAGTGTATCTATCATCAAACAGTGCATGTTGTACCTCATGGGTAATTTTTTACCCCTCACTCCCTCTCACCCTTCCCCCTTTTGAGACTCCAATGTCCATTATACCACTCTGTGTGACCACACATAACCAATGCTAAGCTCCTGTTTATAACCAACTGAGAACACACTCCATTTGGTTTTCTGTTCCTGAGATATTTCATTTAGGATGATGTCTCCATCTAGTTCCTCTAGTTCCGTGCAAGTTGCTGCAGAAAACATTATTTCAAACATTATTTCATTTCTTTTTATAGCTGAATAATATCCCTTGGTGAGCGTGTGTATGTGTGTATATGTATATGTGTGTGTGTGTAGATATGCCACTTTTCTTATCCATTCATTGATTGATGGTCATTTAGGAGAATTCCTTATCTTTGCAATTGTGAATTATACTTCAATAAACATATGAGTGAAATATAATTTTCTATAGTGATAGAATGATTCATTTTCCTTTGGGTAGATACCTGCGAGTAGGAATGAAGGATGGCATGGTAGAGCTACTGTTAGTTCATTGAGAAATCGCCATCCTTATTTCCATACAAATTGTACTAATTTACATTCTCACCAACAGTGTATATAGAAACAGTCCTATTTCACCACTTCTGTGTCAACATCTCTTTCTTTTAGGCAATTTCGTAATGGCCACAGTGATAGAGCGAGATGGTATCTCAAGATGGTTTGAATTTACCTTTCTTCCATTATTAGTGATGTTGAGCATCTGTTCATATATTTTTTGGTCATTTGTATATATTCTTTTGGAAAGATGCCTGTTCATGTTGTTTTCCCACTTTTCTTTTTTTTTTTTCATTAGGATTGAATTAGGTACCAGTGCGCACAATTCTAGTAGTTGAGTCAGGGAACAGGACTAAAAGAGTTCAAAATTCACTATCCAGAATTTTACTCAATTCCCCTCTCCAGCAAATTCCCTGAGCTTTGCTTGGTTCTACCTGTGTGGAGTCCTCTGATTCACTGTCTCTCGAGAATTAACCTCCAATCATCTGCTTAAGTGAGATAGGATCAGTTACTCAGCTATGCAGAATGGGAGGGAGATATGGAGAATTAACTGCTTCTCAAACAGTGGAGTAATTTTTTTTCTTTTATAGTCCACAATATCATGTCAGTTTTTGAAACTGCTATTCTGCCAGTGAGTTTTCATGTTAAAATTTCTGTTCTAACTTCACTAACAATTACTCATCTGCATCCTAGTTTCTCCCTTTTATGCTTCATAGTTTTGTTTCATTTTTGTGCTCTTCTGATCATTTTAGTTGAGTTCTTGGTCGAAATGATGGTGTGTTCAGTTTACTATTTAAATGGTTCCCTCTGTATTTTTTATTGGAAACAATTGCTCAACCACACATTTGTAATCACCTGAAAAATAAAAATCACATATTCCAGTTCAGTTAGGATTTTTAGTTTTAGAAGCTGATGATGGCTAGGCACAATCGTTTCTTTTCTGTTGTTATTCATTCTTACGATTTTTCTTTGTTAGTTTTGTTGTGCTCCCATTCTTCCTTCAGGCAGAGCTGACCATCTGAGGTAGTGCTAATTATTATCTATATATTCAGTGTCCACATAAGCACTGATTTTCTTCTCTTTTTAAATATGAACAAATAATTAATAAAAACTTATTGAAATGTAAAACATTAATTCTTCAATGAATAAATTAAATTTTAACTTTACTTACTGTGACAGGTTATCTTAACATAAAAAATTAAGTCATTTTTGAAAGAAAATTAAATGATCATTGATGTGGCCAAAGGAGACAATGAAAATCTCATTCAGCTATGCTTTGCTTCATTGTACTTTCCAAATATTGTGGTTTTGGGGGGTTTGTGTTTTATTTTACTTAACCAATTGATGGTTTGTAGCAGCCCTGTGTCTAGCAAGTCTATGGCACTATTTTTTCTGACAGCATATGCTCATTCATGTCTCCCTGCCACACTTTCAGAATTCTAATATTGCAAGTTTTTTCATTATTGCCATATCTGTGATGGTGATCCCTGATCAGTGATCTTTGATGTCACTAATATAATTGTTTGGGGGACCACAAAATACACCTGCGTAAAATGGTAAACTTAATAAATGTGTGTGTTCTGACTGCTCTGCTGACCAGCTGTCCCCTCATCTCTCTCCTTCTGTTTCAGCCTCCCTTTCCAAGATATGACAATATTGAAATAAATCTAATTAATCACCAATAATCCTGTAATGGTCTTTAAATGTTCAAGTGAAAAGAGTCACAATTCTCTCACATTAAATCAAAAGCTGGAATTGATTAACCTTACTGAGTAAGGCATATTGAAAGCTGAGATAGGTCAAAAGCTAGAGCTCTTGGACCAAACAGTTCACCAAGCTGTAAATGCAATGAAAAAGTTCTCAAAGGAAAGTAGAAGTTATGCTAAACACACAAATGAATAACAAGTGCAACAGATTGATTGCAAATATGAAGAAGTTTTCTTTTTTTGGATTAGAAGATCAAACCAGTTATAACATTCCCTAAGCCAAAGCCTAATCCACACCAACATTCTAACTCTTCAATTCTACGAAAGCTAGCACGGGTAAGGAGGTTGTAAAAGAAAAGTTTAAAACTAAGTTAGTTTATGAGGTTATGGAAAGAAGCCATCTCTATAACTTAACTTTTAAACTTTTAAAAGTTTAAAAATAAGTTAGTTTATGAGGCTTATGGAAAGAAGCCATCTCTATAACTTATAACTTCACTTAAAGGTGAAGAATTAAACCCACGTTTATATGTACCATTCTAAGAATCCTAGGGTCCCTAAGAATTATGCAAATTCTATTCTGCCATTGCTCTAGAAATTAATCAAGAAAACCTAAATGACAGTGCATCTTTTTACAGCATGGTTTATGGAACATTTCAAGCAGTTGATACTGAATGCTTAGAAAAAAATTCTTTTACATATTACTACTCTTCAGCACAGCACCTGATCGACCAAAAGTTCTGAAGGAGCTACACAAAGAGATTGATACTGTTTTCATATCTGTTAACACAGTATCTATTCTGCAGCCCATAGATCAAGGAGTTCTTTCAGTTTACAAGAACTTTTACTTAAGAAATACATTTCGTAGAGCTATAGCTGTCATAGGTAGTAATTCCTCTGATAGATCTTGGCCAAGTAAATTGAAATCTTTCTGGAATGAATTTACCATTCACTATACCATTCAGAACACTTGTCACTCATAGAATGAGATCTAAATATTAACATTAAGAGGGGTGTTGAAGAAGGAGATTCCAATCCTCATGAATAAATTTGAAGGGTTCAAGGCCTTTATGGAGGAAGTAACTGCCTATGGGGTGGAGACAGCAAGAGAAGTGGAGTTAGAGCTTCTGTCCAAAGATGTGACGGATGTGCTGCGCTCCCAGGATAACACTCGAACAGAAAAGGACTTGCGTATTACGGATGAGCAAAGAAAGTGTGCCTTGATATGGCCTTTCCTCCTGGGGAACAGGATGAGAACATTCTTCAAATCACAACAAAAGATTTGGAATATTGCATAAGTTTAGATGATAAAGAAGCAGCAGGATTTGAGAGGGTTGACTTCGATCGTGAAAGAATTTCTATTCTGGGTAAAATGCTATTCAAAAGCTTTGCATGCTACAGAGAAATCTTTCCTGAAAAGAGTCACTTGATGTGGGAAAGTTCATTTTTTTATTTTAATAAATGACCACAGCCATAATTCTTTAAAACCTGACGTTTTCTATACAATTGTCACGAGAAGTTTCTGAGATGCACACAACTCAATGTATTTTTAAAAAGCATTTTATTTTTTAATATGAAATATCTTTTGGATATTTTCAAGCATGCCAGAGTAAGCAGTTTTTAATTTAATTAAAAACGAACGTACCAACAAGGGATATCAATTGTGTTAATTAGATCCAAATCGTATGCATTAAATCTACCCTTATTATCCTGGGATTCTGAATGTTTAATCTACTTTAGTGAAAATACTAGCATTGTGATTATAACAGAGTCAAGAATTTAGCAGTCAGAAATTTACATAATCTCAAATTGATTAACTTGAAAATTGTTGCACTGAGAAAAAAACTATACCCTAAACACTATACCCTAAGACATAAACACACTAAAAACATACAAACAGTAGTAATGCAACAATACAGTGAATATCGTATATGTGAAGAATAAATGAGAATATAGATTTAAAAATAGGAAAGGAACGTATCTTATAAAAAGTTGAAAATATTTATAAAATATGTTATACATGTTATCACTAGATATACACATTTGTTAAGGCATTTACAAAGCAAGCAAGGAAAAAAAAAGAAATAAAACAATAAAACGCATAAGTTTTTCCTGGTTATCTTAAAAACCAAAACACCCTGGAATATCTTCTATTAGGAAAAATAAAATACATAAATAGGAAAAACACAGTGATTCATATTTTAAATTCAGCAGAAAGCTTGACGTGAGGAAGTGGAATTTTTTTTCTGTCACTAGTCATCATACCCTTTTCCAGCTAATATTAAACATTTTGTCATCATAAGGTTACTTTCTCTTTCTCACAAGTAATGACAGGGAAATGACTTCTACTAGGTATGACCTTAATTTCTTACTAATTTTCCTGTTTGGTGGATTACATTTCAGCAAACAAAAACAGGATGCTTATTTTATTCACTGTTAGTCACCTACATTATGTGGATCACGTATGATAAAGTACATTAGTATGCATCTAGGCAGAAATTTATAGCCTCACACATTGGCAACTCACATATTGCTTTTTTGTGTTTAATTCGTTAGCCGTGTAATGGTATGAGTGGTTTTAATAAAAATCTTGTTAATTCATAAACTGTCTTTTTTTCTTTTTCTTAAGTAATCATTTTTCACAAAGTATGAATTTTGACATTTGACTATCACACCAAATTTTGCTTTTTCGTTGAAGAATAATTTGCTAAAGATGAAGGGCTGAGAAATTGTGGCCAAAAAATGAACTGACATTTTTGTTGATATTTCTGCATAATAATGCACCTTTTGAATTATCCATTCAATAGTTATTTATGATTAAGTATAAATATGCTGCTTCTGATGAAAACAACCTCCATTTAAACAACAGGAGTCCACTTGTATGCAGATTTTTTCAGTAAATATATTGTAAAATGTTTTGAAGATTTGTAAACTCACACCCAAGGGGCATATACTGGAAAAATTGAGAAATTAAGAAAAAAATGGCTGTCACCAATGTGTACCTCCATGTGTATTCACAGATAATCCCCCTATTGACATGTTTATTGACCATTTATGTTATTGGTATGGGTTCAGATCAATAGTAGCCTATTAGTAGATAAGCTTGGGTATTCATAAGATATACATGGATTTTGTCTGCAAGGGGTTTGGGTAACTAACCCCAATTCTTTGAGGGTCACCTGCATTGTGATATGTTACCTCTTTTTATTTTGGTTGTATTCAGTATCCAGTAAATATTATTGTATTACTCATACAAAAAAAATGTGTTAAAGTGCATTTTTGGCTATTAACACTTAATATAATTTTTGTTATCCTGGGTTAAAACCTACCCTCTTATTATACCTTTTTAAAATTATTCCTATTCTATGATAATTGCACCTCATTTGCCAGGTATTCTTTTATTAGGTGAGTATTTATAATATTCTTGTTCAGCTTCGTAGTCATACATGAGTCTTATTTAACAGTTATTCCAGAAATCATACCAATTATTAATGTTTAAAAACTTAATATAATTAGTACTTTTATCTTTTTGAGAAACAATAGAGAAGCTTAATCTACCTTTAACTTGGCTTCTTAAGAATTAATTTATTAATTGTTAAATATTCTTTCTTGCAGTTGTGAAGTTCCATCTGGTACATTTTTTCTACCTCTCTGAACTTCCTTCTCTCTATATGGCTGATAATTCTTTCAAGTATTAGTTCCCCATAGCTTAAAATTTTACATACTGTTGAAAATTTTAGAATATTAGATAGTCTTAGACCATAATGTTATTACCTATATATGAAATATTCTATTTTGCTAATATGACAGGAGGAGAATTTCTTTCTTATATTTTTAAGAATTAAAAGTCTTATAAAAAGTGTTCTTTTAATTTTTGCACTTTTTCTGGCTTTTTTGTGAAGTTTATAAAAACACATTGTTATTATGGTTTTTGTTTAATGTGTGTCTTTGACATTTATTCATGTACCTTCTACTTTCCATCTGGTATTAGTTTCTCCATTATTTTCTGTCATCCTGAATGACTGATTATTTCTTTAATGGAGGTTTACTGGTGTCAATTTCTCCTCTGCTTTGATTGCTGATGATGCCTTTATTTTACCCTTATTTGAACTTGTCTTTATAGTCTGTGATTTCATATTTAAGCTCAAACTTGATAGTTATTATTTTCCAAAAACTTTCTCAACAGTATTGCTCCCTGAACCTCAAAATAAATGTTGGTTAGAGGATGTCATATTGTTCCTTATATAATGGATACTTTGCTCATTTATTCTAGTCTACTTGTTTGTTTTTGTGATGTGATTTGGTGAGATTCAATTGCAGTGTCTTCAAATTCACTTACTTTATTTTATTTTTTTGAAGATCTAGTCAGTTGTATAATATTTTCATTTTGGATATTGTCTTTCTTTGGCTCTAGAATTTTCATTTGGTTTTGTAAAACAAAACGAAATTTCAATTTTCATCCTGATGAAACATTGATGTTTTCTTTTGAATCTTTGAGCATGCTTCTAATAACCATTAAAATCTGTTTCTGCCCAAACCATTACTTATACCATGTTAGTTTCTCCTTCAAATGATTTGATTTTTCTTGGGGATATAGATCATGCTTTTGTCCTTTTTCACACGGCCAGTAATTTTCGATGGCTGCTAACTATGATGATTATTATATGGTTAAATATCTGGATTCCTTTATTTCCTTTTTATCGGGAAGATCATTAGGGTTTCTTTGTGGATTAAGAAGCAAGTAATTCTTAGATGTATTCCTAACATTTTGAAATTTTGTATAGAGTATCATATATTCTAGAGTGCATGAAGCCCTACATTCAAGTCAAAACTTTTCTAATACTTTGTGTATTCCACAAGGTCTATCTAGTACAGCTGATGGATCTTACATTTCTCACACACCAGAGATCTAGTATTTTGTTTAGCTTACCTCACACCTGCTGCTTTTTCTGTATTGTTTTATCTTGATCAGTATTATTGAGTCTTATCCCAGGTGTGAAAATCTTTATTTTCAGCTCAAGACTAAAACCTATCTGTAATGAATTCAGGTGCTTTCTTTCTTTCTTTTAAATTTATTTTTCCATCTCCCACTCTCTCTCTCTCTCTCTCTCTCTCTCATAGAGACAGAATCTCACTTTATTGCCCTGAGTAGAGTACAGTGGTGACACAGCTTACAGCAACCCCCAACTCCTAGGCTTAGGCAATTCTCTTGCTTCAGTCTCCCAAGTAGCTGGGACTATAGGCACCCGCCACAATGCCTGGCTATTTTTTTGTTGTAGTTTGGCCGGGGCCGGATTCCAACCCACCACCTTTGGTATATGGGGCCAGCGCCCTATCCACTGAGCTACAGGCGCCACCCCCATTTCTTTTATTCTCCCCTAAATATTCCAGGGACACTGAAAGCCCCAAAGTCTTTTACTTGTTTTCTCTCACCATCACGGTTTTCTGTCCCTGCATTAAGTCAGTAAACTTTTTCTGGGGCTAAATTCAAGATGATTTTTTTTTTTTTTTGAGACAATTCTCACTTTGTCACCCTTGATAGAATTCTGTGGGGTCATATCTCACAGCAACCTCAAACTCTTGGGCTCAAGATAGTCTCTTGCCTCAGCCTCCCAACTAGCTGGGACTACAGGCACTTTGTGACCCATCTATTTTTAGAGACGAGGTCTAGCTCTGGGTCAGGCTGGTTTCCAACCACTGAGCTCAGGCAATCCCCCTGCCTCAGCCTCCCAAAGAGCTAGGATTACAGGGTAAGCCACCACGCCCAGCGCTCAAGATCGATTTGTTTCTTAACTTCTGTTTCTTTTCTTTCTTGTAAAGTAATCCACGTTGCTTCTTTTACTATGTCTGAATACAGATGCATTAAATATTTTTCAACTTTCTAGTTGTTTTATGGCTGAAGGGCTAGTAGGTATTATTTTATCATCGCTGAATGAGGAATCCTTTCACTTATTTTTGTTATAAAAACTGGTCCATTTTTGCTTTATTCTTATACCCAATATGAATCCCTGCTATTTACCCACTATCATGGACTGTTTCCTAGCAAAGCTTCTTTGACAAGCCCAAGGCGCCTATGTTTGCCCCCCCAGGAGTACAAGTCTCAGCAATGCACCACTTAATTTCTTGAACTTTCTGTCACATATTCAATAGGCAAATGACTACAAATGAAATAAGCCACAAATATGGGGCAAACTCTCTAGCTTTCCTTCTTTCATCTAAGAATTTCTATTGCCCTAAATATGTGGGGTTTTCAAACCTGTTTTAAAACAAGTACACAAATTTGTGTTACCTTTATCAAAAACAACAAATGCCATTTGTTTTTAGTAAAAGAATAATTTACTTGGCGGACCATTATGTGCTATTACATTTTGTATATTTCCTCCATTGGACGTATGTTTTCATTCTCCTATTTGTTAGTTCAATTCTTCCTTATATTACTCATGTTTTAGATTGCCATACCCATCAGATAATTTTTCAGAGCTGTATGCATCTTGAGTAATATTTTGTATAGATGTGTCAACTCTTTATATTACTATTATTTTCTTTTTACTTTGAAATACTTTCAGGCTCACTAGAAATTGTAAGAAATAATACAGAAAGGCCACCTGTGCTTTTTACCAACTTATATCCCAATGATAACATCGGGCAAAATGTCGATGATAGGTATTGGCATTGATACGATAGAAATACAAAACATTTCCATCACCACAAGGATCTCTTACGTTGCTTTTTATAACCAGCCTACTTTCCTCCCACCTGAACTCCTCACCAACCTTTATAATCAACTAACCTGTTCTCTAATAATGTTGCCGTTTCAGAAATATTATATAAATGCACTTATAGACCATATAAATGTGTACGATTGGTGTTTTTTTCACTCAGTATAATTCTCTGGAATGTTATGTGTTTTTATGCATACCGCTGTTCTTTTTTCCTTGTTATTTCTAAGTACTATTCCATGGTATTGAAACAGGACAGGTGGCACCCCAGCCAGCTCAGTGGAGCTGGGCTGGAGGACCAGCCACCTCGCCTTGGCGGTGTTGGTGGGGCGGCAGCCGGCAAAAGAACCAGCTGGCTGGAGTGTAGGCAAGAACGGGGGGAATCTCCCTCCCCCACCAGAGGCTATAGTGGCCAAAGGGACCGGACAACTGCTGGGGAGACACTGGCACCTTGGCATCTCCTTCCCTTTACATTTATAACTAAATGTAAAGAACCTCCATTTCCTATGCCTGGGTCAATTTCATGTAAGTTTCCTAGGCCTCAATACGGTGAATGGACTGTGTCCAGTCATTAATACATTCATTCATCTTCCCCCAGCGGCGGGAACTATGTCTTTTCATTAATACGTTCATTGACCTTCCCCCAGCTGATGGAACTGTATCTATTCATTTCCTGGCCTCAACCCATCCACCTATATATACCACTAAATGGAGAGAGACGGAGAGAGAAAAACGGAGAGAGCTTTTCTCTCCCGACTTGGGTTTTCTCTCCCTACCAGGAACTTTAGTGTTTTTGTATTCTTTTCTGTAAATGAATTCTGTCTTGCTACTGATCCTGTGGTCCATCCATTCATTCATCTAATCCTAGAGACCAAGAACCTGAAAGTCCAATATCAGAGTTGGTGAGCCAGCCAGGATAGAAGACGAAATTCCGGTATCAGTATGAATATAGTACATAAAGTTTAACCTTCACCCATTGAAAAGGATGAGAATTGTTTCCAGATTGAACTATTGAGAATAAAGACGATGTACACATTCATATACAGGTTTTCTGTGCAAATATATTTGTCTAGAATATATGCCAAGAAATATAATCCTGGATTATATAATAAATGCATGCATTGTTTTTTGAAAAAAAAACTGCCAGACATTTGGGGCATTGGTACTATTTAATGTTACCATCAGAAATGTACAAGTGATATCATTTCTATGAATTCTTGCCAGTATTTGGTGTTATCAATATTTTTTATTCCAGGCACTCTGCTGTGTGTGTATGACTGTCTTTTAAGAATTTAATTTGTATTTCCCTGATGGCTAATGATGTTGGACATCCGTTCATGTGCTTATTTACTGTCTTTATATCCTTTTCACTGAAATGTCTCTATGGCTTTTTCTTATTTTCTGATTGCATTATTTGATTTCTTTTTACTGTTGAGTTTTGAAAGTCCATTCTATTTTATAGACAGCAATCTTTTGTGTGATTCACAGTATGAAAATAATTGTTCCTAGTCTGTTGTTTGTCAGTTCATTTTCTTAACAAGGTCTTGGAAAAAGCCACAGGTTTTTTTTTATTTTTATTTTTTTTGGAGTCCAATTCTTTAAAGAATAACATTTTTTGGTAAGATAGCTAAGAAATATTTACCCAGCCCCAAATCCGGAAGATTTTTCATTTTTTCCTGGAGTTTTCAAAGTTTTACGTTGATGTTTAAATTCATGTTAAATTATTAAATTTTGTAAAAGATGTGAAAGGTAGGTCAATTTGGATATTTTGGGTTTTTTTTGTTTGTTTGTTTGTTTTTTCATTTGTCCTGTGGATGTACAGTTATTCTATTACCAGTCACTGAAACTCTAGTCTATTAAATTGTTTCTATTTGTCATAAATTTTAGTCATAGTTGTATGGGTCTATTTATGGGGTTCCTACTGGGTGCCATTGATGTATGTGGCTGTCACTCCCATGACCTCATAGAACCTTTGTTTTATAGCTATCTAGTACATCTTGGAATTGGATAATGTGATTCCTTCCCATTTATTCTTGTTTTTAAAATTTTTTTTAGTTTGTCTAGTTGATTTTTCTTGCAGTATACATTTTAGAATTATCTTGTCAACATCTACCAAAAATATTGCCAGGATTTTGATTGGAGTTGTGTTAAAACTACATATAGAAGTGTGGAAAGTGCTGCTTGTTTATTTTGTAAAATCTGCAAATCCATAGCCCCAGTATCTCTTTCCCTTTATTTAAACGTTCTCTAATATTTTTTGTCAACATTGCATATATTTTGCATTTCAAGTCCTCTGTTTTGTTAAATTTATAGTTAAGAATATTATTTTAAGGGCAGTGCTGATGGTTTAAAGGAGTAGGGTGCCAGCCCCATATACCACAGGTGGCAGGTTCAAACCCAGCCCTGGCCAAAAAC
>NW_003852429.1:525682-526701 GCF_000181295.1 Otolemur garnettii | reverse complement strand
TTTACCTTCATCAATATCATTAGTCTTTCATTCATTATATTTTATACTCAGATATCCATTGACTCCCAAAATTCTCTTATCTTTCAAAATCACATAAAACTGTACAAAAATGTATAAAATTACAGAGTTTAAAGTGTAGTCTAGGGAGTTACACATCTAGCCAGCTATTTATTGAACAATAGATTTGTTTATTTAACCAGTTGGCAGGTGCATTGAGCATAGATTATGTGCCCGTGAGAGTCCAGGTTTTGAGGACATGACCGTAATAAAATAGAAACCTTTGTACTTTGAGGAAGGTGTATGTTGGATTTTGTCTATGAAACACCAACTTTAAATTTCAGTTACATAAAAGGTGTTCTCAAAATTCCATCAAATACTTTATTTAATTTTAAAACCCATTACAAAGTTATATTTCAATTTCAAGTTAAATTACTCTTCATTGCAATTACTCTATTTCTCTATTTTAATGATGTCTCACTATGTGGGGGGAAAATGTAAATTACAGAGCTACATAGAACACATTGGCAGTTAGTGCCCTTAAAAGACAATTTATCAAATGGAAAATAGTGTACAGAAACATCCACAATAATTTAGTAACATTTTGGTAGGATTATTCACATCATTTTTATTTTAAAAATGAAGATAAATAAAATTTATTTTTTTAAAACATTCTGTGGCCAGGTATAATGGCTCACCTTTGAATCCTAACTCTCTGGGAGGCCAAGGCCCATGGATTGCCTGAGCTCATAAATGGGAGACCAGCCTGAGCAAGTATCAGACTCTGTCTCTACTAAACAGAGAAAAATTAGGTGGGTGTTCTTGTGGGCACCTGCAGTCCCAGCTACTCAGGGGGCTGAGGCAAGAGGATTGCATATGCCTAAGAGTTTGAGGTTGTTGAGAGCTATGATGCCATGGCACTCTACCAAGGGAGACAGAGTCAGATTTTCTCTTGAAAATAAATAAATACATAAATAGATTAAAATAAAAACATTCTGGGTACTTACCTAAGTGATAGTTTG
>NW_003852429.1:521029-525408 GCF_000181295.1 Otolemur garnettii | reverse complement strand
TACCAAAAAAGTGGGCTGCTGGTGTATCAAAAATCTAACAATGAAAGTCCAAAGAACAAAGGTGTTAGAAGAAAATATAGTGAAATTCTCCTATGAGCATGAAAGTAGTTGTATTTACTCTAAGTTCCAATTCTTTAAAATTAAAAGTAGAGATGAGAATCTTTTGCAAATTTAACTCAGAAGGGTTTTAAAATTCTGAAACTAGATTCAGTGATGCCACATCACCTTTACAAAAGCACAAACTCATAGCAATGCTTGAGAAATATAAAATATTTTTTCCCTTTAACTAAACTGTAATATACACAAAGTACATGATCAATTTGTATTTGTTTTTGGATCTTTTTTAACATTACTATTTTTCTGGAAGGGGCAAATAGATAGATCCTGAACCCTGCTGAGCAGCTTGTGTTGTGCTGAATACATAACAGGATGTTTAGTGCACTGTGGCTTCTGTATCATTAACAGCTGTCCAGAGTCTAAGATTTAGAGCATCTTCTTATGTCCTTAACATATTACCAGGTCATGACCTAGACCACAGAGAGATAAAAATCCCTTTGGTGCAATACTTCAAAAATTACTAAGAACCATCATATTTTAGGAAATAGATTACAAAGTTCCAGATGTTTGAGATAAAAAATGATAGGAAGAGTAATAAAAAAAATAAAATAGTTGGATGCCTATTACTGACCTTACAATAATGAATACAATACAATAAAATATTGTCAGAGTTGAAAATCAGGAGAAGAGATAAATAATAAAAGGAAAATAATATGAAACTGAGAATTTTTTCCAGGATAAAATGCATGCCATTGAAAATAATCAAATGTTCCAACTAAAAATGTGATAACAATTTGACTAACATTTTAAAGATAAAAGCAAAAATGCCAGCTTGAATAATCAAATGATTCAGCATGTGCCTTACTCTCCCATTGTTGTAACAAATTGCCACAAACTTAATGGTTTAAAATAACAAAAACTATTGTCTTAAAATTCTGTAGGTCAGAAATTTGAAAGGAGTTTTACTGGTCTGAAACCAAAGTGTTCCTGAGGCCGCATTCTCACTGGGGACTCTAAGGAATAATTAATTTCCTTTCATTTCTAGCCTCTAGAGCTTCAGTCTTTCCATTTCCTGGCTCACCAGATCTTCCTTCATCTTCAATGTCAGCAGTGTTAGAATCCAAGTCTCTCATCTTCTATGCCCCTGTTTCTGTGGCCCTTTAGCTTTCTACGGTGATCAAATTTCCTTCATTTTCTCTCCTTTAAGGACACATAAGATTACATTTAAGGTCCACTGGGATAGGAGGGGATAATATCTTCTTCTCAAAATCTTAATTCAATCACATCTTCAAAATCTTTTCTGCCATATAAGGTAAAATTTACAGGTTCTAGGGATTAGAATCTAGAGGGTTTTTTTTTGGGGGGGGCATTATTTAGTGTATCAAAAGTCCAAGACAAAAAATTAATTCAAGAATAAAACATTCTGATATTGACACTTTGGAGAACATTTTTGTCATTCTACACAAGGAAGAAAAAAAAATATATATATAATGATCTCTGACATGGAAATTTTCTGAAGAGTAAAAGCCAAATGCTGTCATTGATCTCTTTTGTAAAATTTATCATGTGGTACAATGACTATGGCTGACCAAGACAAATAAAGTCTTATAAAAGTCAAATTAAGGATTTCTGTCTATGCATATTTTCTTTTTCAGTCTGGATTAATTCACAGGAAGACTGTGATGGTATTGATTTGTCCAAAAAATAAATTTACTAAATTAATTATATTATTTTAGAAAAGATATAAGAAGTCTTTTTTTTTTAAGATTTTGGCTGCATACTTTTAACCTGGAAATGTATGTTGAATTAGATATGATTTAATAATTTTTTATCATAAATAGCACAGACATTCTCACTCAGATAGGAAAGGGTACAAAGTGTATTTATTGCAAAACTGTAGAAATAGAAGATCATTAGAAGAATAGAAAAAATGTTTACTCAAATTAGCTAAAATCCACTAAGTATTGTATACTATGAATGCACTACAAATGTAAAAAGAATATTTTTTTTAATAAAAATATGACCTGAGTACTCTGGAAAAATAATATATATGAGTATCATATCACATTGAATATGATTGTACCAATTCAGAGTATTCATAAATATCAGATAAATAAGCAATACTTTATTATTCTTTTTTTCACTTTAATTTGAATATTTTGACTTAATATAAACAATATTTTATTGTAGTTGATGTATATGTAGACTTGTCTTAGGAGAAATATTTTCTAAGGTTAAAGTCATTTCCTAAAGAAATACTGATACCAGACAGGTGGCACCCCAGCCAGCTAAGCTGAGTGGGGCTGGAGGACCTGCTGCTTTGTCTTGGTGGTGTTGGTGGCAGCAGCCAGCAGAGAAACCACCAGGCTGGAGCATAGGGAAGTGGGGGGAGCTTCCATCCCCCAACGGGAGGCTCCAGTAGCCAAATGAACCAGACAGGAGTGGGGGAAGACACTGGCACCGTGCACTCTCCTCATGTGGACTTCTGGCAATTCCTCCAGTGCATCCCTGATTGGTCTGGTTTCAGGACCCGAAAGCTCACTGGACAACTGCCCCTATATAAGCCCCTGAGCAGAGAGCCCAAGTGCAGACCTCAGCAGACCTGAGAGAGAGAGAGAGAAAGAAAGAGAGAGAGAACGTGAGAGCAAGAGCACACAAGCACGCAGGAGAGCAAGAGCTGTAAAACTTATAATGCTGATCCCGCTCTACAAAGAGGTTTGGCTCTTTGTGAGAGCTGTAACACTTGTATTACTGCTGATTCTGCCCTGCAGGGTTTGGCTCTTTGTAAGAGCTGTAACACCTGTTGAATAAAACCTAAGAAAACCTAAACTACTGCTGAGCTTGTGGTCCATTGCTTCATTCTTTGAAATGCAAAGACCAAGAGCCTGGAAATCCGGTATCAAAAATCCAGTATCAATACCTAGAATAATACTATAGCTACAGTTTTCAACCTTCTGTTGAGATGTGTTTCCCATATATGTATGTGTGTATACATAGAACCACACACATAGATGATATTTTCATTGCCTCCCCTGCAATGAAATTTCAACCTCAGATTTGAGATAACATGATATAGGTGAGTTAAGTTTCCAGGGGGGAAAGAGATTGTATCTTAAATATTTTTTATGTTTTCAACAGGTAGAATGGAGCCTGATGAAAAATACACTCTAAAAGGTTGACAGATGAAAATATTGGATCTTTTTACTAAAAACTCACCTCACTGTTTAAAAACCATATCACTTTGTTGTTTTGTACTTTAACAAATCTTATATAATGTCTAGAAGTTATTTGCCCTTGAGAGTTGAAATGAAAATCACAAAAATGTAACAAAGTTTTATATGTTTGAAAGTATAGGGAATCTGGATTTTTTGATAGATAAGGTGTTTGTAAATATAAAACTGGCGAAGATTAAAATAAGGAAATCACTTCTGGTCTTAAGTAATATATTTTCCCTCCTGGTAATTTGGTTTATTTTGGCTGGATGGGAATGTGTAGGGCAGGGGTTTTGTTTGTTTGTTTGTTTTTTGTTTTGAGATAGAGTCTCACTGTGTTGCCCTCAGCAGAGTGCGTGGCATCACAGCTCACAGCAATCTCTATCTCTTAGGCTGAAGTGATTCTTTTGCTTCAGCCTCCCAATTAGCTGAGACTACAGGCAACTGCCACAATGCCGGGTTAAGAGAGGAGGTTCTTAATGGTATTGTATATCATAAAGGCATTCTTGGTGCTTCAGATCTGTATGTATATTGTGTCTAGATAGTTGAAAATGATTATCTTATACCATGTTACAGAGGTACTAGATATGTGGAAAATACTCCTGTACTGTTTTCTTTCATTCCAAATGTAAATGGAAACAAGAAAAACACAGAAGTATAAATTACATAGAAATATTTTAGACATATGTCTAACAAAGGGTTTGAGTGATATTGCTTATGTTTTATTTACCACCAAGATAAATGATAGCACAGTTTATTTTATACACAACTATTTTTAACACAATATAATTAAGGTTATTTTTGTCTATACAATGGATGAATGACACATTTTTATTTGAGTTTGTTGCTGCAAATAATCTACATACGTATTTTCTTTAAGGAAAGAACCAACAGAAAAAAAAATGTATATTTCCTTTTACTTTAACTGCCAGCTCCTAAAATATCAAACTTTAGCAATTAACATGGTCCTCAATCTATCTTCTATTTCTTCAAATTTTATAAAAAAGGGTGTTTGCCTCTGTCTCCCTTTCACTTATCAACTTCTATCCTGTATTAAACCTTTAAATTCCTTTGGTGATTGGGACAGAACTTTAGGTTACAGGTCTTTTG
>NW_003852429.1:490162-520588 GCF_000181295.1 Otolemur garnettii | reverse complement strand
ACAATTCCCAAAGTACTGTGTAGTTTACATAAATTCAATATACTGAGTTTTTAAAAGCATATAGATTGGTCATTCAACATTAATAAAACAGAAACACAGTAATATCAATTGAGATACTTTAATAATCTAGTACATGAGCAACTGAAGATCTCAAATTTAAGGCTGTAAGAAAATTTACTAGCTAGTTTCAATTTGTGAATGAGTTGTTCTTTTCTTTTTCAAAGACACTTGTGTTCTCAATGGGTAAGTGTTCAAGATTGCTGATAGTCAGAAAATATAGTACAGAGGCAGAGAGCAGTCATTGAATTAAAAAATTGTAATATTGTTAAAGATACTTAGCTTTGTAAATTCTGATGCTATTTAAAAAAATTGAAGTCAGCAGTATTATAGCTTATGTTAAATTCATATAAATACAAATACTATTTAAATATAGATGGCTCAAAATATCACACAATTAAGATAGTGACGTATATAAATTCAGAGAATGCTATGAAACTATCTCAGAGTCAATCTATCTCAGGCTTACAATATGTAAAAATATAAAAGAAAAATTTATATTTATAAAAATGATTGTTTTGGTCATTCTGAAATATTCCAAGTATGAATTACACAGAATAATTTATATATGACATAGGATTCAAATGTGATATCATAAATTAAACTATTTAATATTTTGAATTATTCTAATAATATACAAAAAGTCTAGAATTTTCTGTGTAGGGTTTAATTGGCTACAGCAAAAATAAACTGATACTGTATAATCACCACATAATATACATTTTAAATCATCCCTTATAATGTTTATCTGAGAAAACTCAAGTTATATATGTATAAACCTAATATAAATCTAAATCTTTCTCCTTTATATGTATCTTCTATATATTTATAACATGCATTGTTTTTTAGTAGCTTAAATTCTTCATAACTTTTATCTATTTATAATATTAGATTGTGAACTTACCGGTTTTAAATTTGAATATTTGATATTGGACACTTATTATAAACACTGAGAAGTGTCTAGTCTAGAATTACTTGAAAACCAAATGTCAGTTGCAAGCAGTGAATAAACAACAGGTTTCTAGGGGAATTTTATTAATAATTCTGCATGCTCATAATGTCAAATTCTAAAATCAAGAAAAGTGTTGGTCTCTTTACATATTGTAAAAAAGAACAACTCTTCAAACTTTTTAATACACAGATAATTCCCTTCAGTCCAACCGCCCCCCCCAAATGTTCTTTGTTATGAGGCATTACATTCAGATACTAGCATATTTTTAGGGATTCATGGGAGTAAGATACTTTTTCCATAATTGAAAATTATCAAGTGTTTTTCACTTACATTGCCATCTGCCCTTCTGTTTTTGACCTACTCTGTTGGTCATTTGGGCTCTGTTGAGAATCTTCCAGAAGGCATCATCGTCCTATCCAGATGGGGGTCAGCTTGAAAATCCCGACTGCAGCTGTGTTTAAACAGACCGTGACACGCACTGTTGACAAGTCCCCTCTTTTACAAATTTTGTGGCATGTTGATGACTCTGACTAGAGCAGCTGCTCTGTGGCTTTTATTTTTACAAAAGATAACTGTCACATCATAAAACTGAAAATTATTATTGTAGTGTTCTAAATACTTTTATTAAACAAGCATTTGGAGTGCAAAAATATGGTTAGAATGAACATTACTTGATAGCACAACAAAGTGACTATAATCAATAAGAAGTTAGGATATACTTGAAAATAGCTAAAAGGGTAGAAATACATTCTTCCTAAGACTAAGAAATGATAAATGCCTGAAGTGGTAGATACCCTAATTACCCTGAGTTGATTAATTCACTGTGTATGTCTATACACTGTGTACAAGTGTCTTACAGATATATACAATTATTATGCATCCATAATAATGAAAAATTAAAAAATAAAAATGAAACAAGCAATTTGATTGCTTCCAAAGTTTTCCTTTTCTAAACATGTATATCTTATTTGTTTTATAATGTGATAGTTATAATATAACAAAATACCAAAGAAAACAAATTTCCATTTCTATGTGAAATTCAAATTTAAAAATATGGATCTCATTTAAAACCTTATTTGATTACTGAATATTCACTTACAACATGCTTCTGGTGTGAAAAGTTGATTCTAAAAAATAAGCTATATTATTTCATAATCACATGATCATGATAATCAAATAATGCTAATCCAACATGTCATACATATCCAACACAATATTAGGAATAAATTTAGATTAAAGATCTGACGTTATTGGTAACATAGTTACAAGTCATAACAATAATACAATGGAGAATAACCTGAAGCGGCATATGTTAAGTTATAAGTTGTGTGATACACTGTATAGAAGTAATAATAAGAAAGGATGTGATATGTCTGTAACTTTTAAACATTTATTTGAGATATGTATCTTATTTGAGTACTACAATATCTACTCCATTATGTCACTTTGGGCTTACTAGGTGTGTTCTTTGATATCATATCTCAGTAAACATTTTAAATGATCTGATAGGACCTGAATGACAATCATTTCTTCAGTTATTTCCATTAGAGCCACAGAAGACAATGGCATATGTGGCCATAGAGGTCAACATCAAAGATATGAAGAGGCCAGAGGAGTAAAGGGTCATCCAACCAACATCTTAGAACAGAGAAAGCAAACAGAGATAGGTAGATGCAGGATCAGACATCAAATATGGGTAAGCGGAGGAGCTAAAGTCACAAAAGTGTAACGTAACTAAGATAGAGTTGATTTGAGCACATCAAAAATGACAAGAACAAGTAATTAAGAAAAAAAGCACTATGGATTGAATTTGCATGTGGAATTATATCTAATCCTTGCTTTAGTTCTGGTACTAAGAAAATCAACTACCTTTCTAAACATCAATTTGCCTGTCTGTAAATGAAATTATATTTCTTATATTACTTATATTACTTAGATATAAGTTTGATGTGAAAAATAAATATAATAGTGAAAATAATGGGAAAGGAACCCAAACTGTAGAAGGCCTACAATGTATGTTAGCTAAAAAAATAAAAATAAAAATAAATTGTAGATTACCATAGGATGTAAGACTCTTTCATGAAATTCACTGAAAATTACATATATGAAAACTTTTTAAAAAGCATCTCTTTAGCAGGCCAGTGGAGAATGCACTGAATAAATCATGACACATGATACTAGATAACTTATTGTTAAATAATGACTGAATAAATGAATAATGGGTCCCGATTGCCATAAAACTTTTGTAATAAATAGAACATTATCCTGTTTCCCCCCCCCTCCAGATTATTTGGGATTATTGAGAGATCGCTTTGTTTGTTTTATCCAGAAATATTGTTGTGCTTTAGATTATTGAATGGAAGGCAGTGGTCACAGGTCTTCTGCCCCATACCCATTTCATTGCATTATGCATTAGGGTCCACACATTGTGAGTAGTTTTCCAGTTCTTCATCCTCAGTACACGCTAGATATACCCTCAAATAGTCAGAATTGGATGAGGGCTGTCATGGGAAAGGTGATGTCAATATATGTTGTTTTTCTATAGCCTCCCCCCATTTTTTTTTTATCTGAAACAGAGTCTCACTCCATTGTCCGAGGCTAGAGTCCCATGGTTTCATAGGTCACAGCAACTTCAAATTCGTGAGCCTCCAGAGTACCTGGGACTACAGGTGCCCACAACACCCAACTAGTTTTTTCTTTTTTAGTAGAGATGGGCTCTCACTCTGCTCAGGCTGGTCTCAAACTCTCCTAAGCTCAAGCAATCCACCTGTTTCGGCCTCCCAGAGTGCTAGGATTACATGCCTGGTCTGCTTTACCCAGTTGATATTAAAAATAAATAAATTGAAAAAATAAAAAAAGGAGAAGAAAGAGAGTGTGCACAGGCTCATGGATAATACACTGCATCTTGTGGACAACAATTCATTCTTTCTAAGACTAGGAATGGCCTTACAAAGTAGTACATGTGTTTGCAGTGTGGTGGAAGGTGTAGATGTTTTTAGGAGAGAGAAATGAAAATCAGATATCACTTTAACCATCTCTTTAGAGCCTACATACTGTCAGTGAATCAGTGTGTGCTTTCAACATTTTTGACAAACCAGACAGTGTTGTGCATATCTCACTATCAGGCACTGCACTGGAGCGCTCAGAATTGTATATGTCCAAATGCTATTTTTTTCTTATATGTACTTTAGTAGATCTTTGGAATCTTGCTATCTGGGAACTAAATGTGCTGTTTTTTGCTAATTCTCCTGTAGTTCACATATGACTTCCTCAAATCCTGATTTGAGGTCAACCGTTCCATTTGCTGTCTCTCTTTGGAAGACAGTCCTCTTGGGTAGGACCTTTTCAATACATTTCTAACCTGAGTACTTTACTCAGGACCCAGTTAAGCCCATAGAAAACACTCAGCCTTGCTCTATGCTGGGAATTGTGCACTAACTCTCCTCTCTTTTTATAGGGAGACAAAGCTGGCTTTTTACCTTCAGAATTTTCCAGGAATGAGTCAGTAATGGGATTGCTTGAGTCTTTCTTGCAACAGCAAGGAGTTAGAAAAGAACACAATTTTACATAAACCTCACTGAGGCCTATAAGGTCATTAAAGAAAATCTTATTCACTTCCCGAACAGTGACCTATATGAAATTTAAAATGTTATTTTTGTGAGAAAAAAAGTTGGTAATTTTAACAATCCTTGTTAATATGCCTCCCTAAAATATTCCTTCAAAATACACAGGTCACCTATGCTCTCTATTTATTCTGTCTTTAAATAATTTCCCAATCTATACATGTCCCTCCCTTTAATATGTTATGGGTTAAGTGATACCCCCCTTCCTACAAAATATATGTTGAAGTCTTAACAACTGGTGCCTGTGAATGTGATTTCATTTGAAAATAGTGTCTTTGCTGATGTACTCAAGTTAAGATGAGGTCATTGAGTAGAAGACATAATTCCTCCAGAATTATTGGTGCTCTCATAAAAGGGTTCTCATAGACTCATAGAGATAAGGCAATGTGAAGGTAGAAATAGATTTTAGTGACAAGAACTAGGAGAAAGGCATGGGACAGATCCTGCCTTTGAGCCTACAGAGATAGCATGGCTCTGTCAACACCTTGAATTTTATACCCATGCTATCCAATATGGTAGCCAATAGCCTTGTGTGGATAATAAAGACTTTAAAATGACTAGTGCAAATTTATTGGCCAGCCTTGTGGCTATAGTATTGGAAGCACAATTCTAGACCTTGTAATCATTTCAAAATCTAAATCTCTTGATTCCTCCTCTCCACGTTTTCTTGATTTGTCTTTAGGCCATGTTGTGATATCTAGTTTCTCTTAAGTTTTAAGACAAAATATATAGTATGTCTAATGCACATAAGACCCACCAAGAATTCTGAACAATTATCACTCTTTGCCAAATATTAATCCACCTCACTATCTTAACAGTTTTCGAGTACATCATGTTTCAATCCACCTTTGCGCTTTATCCATCCAGCTTATATTAACTTTGTCGCTTCCCTATGTTAGTTTATCCTTTGGATGTCAGTTTGCTATTATTGCCTTGAGATAGCAACCTAAACAGTATCTACTCATCTACTCATAATACTCTGTCATCCAAATATGTTCTCAGTCTGCCACCAAAAATGAGAAAATACATGGAATATGGGGGACGTTTCAACTAGTAGTTACAAAAATGAATGAATGAAGTCATGTTGACCTGACATGGAGTTTTAATCAATAATTTATACTATTTCATTGAATGAGTAAACTATTCAACCTCTAAAATCTGTAAAGAAATTCTTCTCAGCTGTAAAATGGCATCTGTTTCATTCACTACTGATTGCCACTAAATAAAAAGTCTATGCAAATACAGACAAATAGAAAAGCCCATTCTCAATAGCATTGTAAGCTAAAATTCATACGTAATTAATACCAAAATCTGGGAGGAATTGACACTAATTAAAAAACAGATAGAATGGGCTGAAAATAAAACCAACCTAGGCATTTGCTTTTGGCATGCCCAGGCTTTACTCTATGAAAGAGAGACCATATTAAATAGGTAAGAAAGTACTTCATGCCTCTTTAACCATCTGTCCACTCACTCTAATATCCAGTCTATTTTACGTGTAGAAAAATTGGCCTCCGTCATTATTGTGTGATGGAGAGAACTGCTGTCTTCCTCACTTCAAATGTTCTATTTGATAAGAAAAATGTTGTTTTAAATAAAAACTTCATTTAATCTGTCAGTACAAAAATGATTAAATATTATGTAGTATGGAAATCTATAGATATAAATGGCACTAGGTGTGGGCACGGGGATATTTTAAGAGAAAGGAACTATAAGTGGCCTATGATAGAAGGATTGCAGAGGAAGAGTCACACAAGCTGGATTGGAAACTATTGGTCCAGATTTTCTATAAGTTTTGCTTATGTAGAATCAAAACTATCCATGAAGTGAGGATAGAATCAAAGCAAATAGAGGAGTGGGTGAAAACTGCTATACAAGGGTAATAGCATTAAGCGTATCCACTGTTAAGGTGACAGTCAGATTTAAATAATATACCAGACAATGTGGAGCTCCTTTTTCACTAACTGAAGCACTTAAGTAAGAAACAATATACATTTTATGAAACAGAGAGCTTAGTACAGATTTCTGTTCCCACATAAATTTGGAATATCTTGACATGTTTTCCCCTTTTATAATTTTTGCCTTACATATTAGTAGTTGTCTTATATTACATGCATTATCTTCAAAATAAATTGTGATATAATCAGTTGGACATATCTCAATATTTCACAGAATTAGTAAGCAGATTAAAAGAAAGCTAATTTGAGAAAAAAATGTAATACATAAAAAGAAAAGATTAGCAAATCTTACAATATAGGAAGAAGTGGATACTCTAAAATTTAATGACTTGGATGCTAGAGAGTGTTATAGTCAGTTCACTAGAGAAGTTTATTGCCTCTGTAAAAATATGGTAGATGGAGAATAAGAAATAACTGAAAGGAAGGAGGCTGATAGCTAAAGAAGGAACAACAAATGCTAATACAAACGATAGAACTGTAAAAAAAAGTAGTCCTTACAAAGAGAACTGATTCTGTGGAGAAAACCAAATGAATGATGTGGAAGGCAGACAGGAATCGTACTTTTAGAATCCTGAAAAAGAGTTCAAAGTGATAAAACCAATGGGAAAGAAAATGACAGATAAGAACAATGGGAGGCAGTATACATAAAGTTTATTTTTCGATGGAAAACTCAAGAATAAACAAGAAGAAAAAAAATCAAAATATTTGAAATCGGATTGAATCTTTTTCAAATGCAGTGTAACTCTTTCCATGAAGATAATCCTAGCAACTTAATAATCAAAAGGCTAATAAAATAGACATAGCCCAGAAATATCATTAGATTATGTAAATAATCATACAATTTAAAATAAAAAAAAGAAAGAAAATCTCAGGTATATAAAGTTACATCCATAGAGATAAAAATCAGTCTGAGATAAGGCTACAGTGTCAAATACTAATAAAAATGAGATCTTGAGAGGTGATTTTACAGTTTTGAAGGATAATTTTGTTATTCCCCAACTTAAATTTTATGGAGTAGCAAGAACATTAACATGTTATGATTTATAAATAAGACTTATAAAATATACCTCTTCAGAGCACTTTTGATTTAAAAATTTTTAAAAAATGGATTCCAACTAAATGTGACACTTATCATTAAGGAATGACAAGTCTTAGCCATTCTTCTGGATATTTTACATATATTAATTTAATGCACAGCAACGATATGATTATGATACTATTCTTCTTCCTATTAGTTAATAAACAGAGTGGCTAAGTAACTTTATCAAAGTTATACACTTGATAAATGTTAAAGTGCAAATTTGAACTTCCGCATTTTTCAGTCTAAAAGTGGTGTCATTGGCATCATATTATTCTAACACACATATGAGAATAAGTCAAAGAGTTTAGACACAAGCAAGTTATGGAAAATACAGTAAGAACATGTGATAAGAAATGAAACCATATATATGTAAAGCAATTCTAAGTACTTTTCTATAAATTTTTATTAACCTAAATAAAACATAGATAATATGTGATTATTTTGAGTTGTTTCCCTCCATTCTCTGTCCTGAGACAAATGGTGTCAAAAGTTCAAAATTATTTTTTAACTCCAGAGCTCAAATATATCCTCTCTAAAAAGAAATGCTTTAAATTTAAATAAATATTCTATAATGTGATTTTTATGAAATCTTTTGTTTCAAACTTCCTAACATTATTTAAATAGTTTTCCATTTAAGCTATGCTCTAATTCAGCCTAAATTGTAGTCTTAAAAATTGACAAAAGTATAACTTATCTTTGTGTTATAATTATTACGTGTAATATAAAATTTACATGATAAAGTTAATAGGTAAGTGCCGCAATTTTAATTTATGATAAAAAAGGAGTCAAAATGCATTTTTTTTTTCTGCACATACCTGTATACCCATATATTTACCATTTCTGAGGCTTGTTTTCTTGTCTAGGACCATGGTCTCCTGGTAATTTTGAATTTTTTTTCATTAAAACTTGTTTTCTTTTGCCTTCAGTTATACATGATATTATCACTGAGAACAGAATTCTGAGTTGGCAGTTTTGTTTTCTTTATTTAACTGAGCAATTTTGTTTCCCCCCTCTTCTTTAATTCGTCATTTTTATTTCAGTCATTAATTGCGTTGTTTCATTGCATGTTAGATGTCATTTATCTTTGGCTACTATCACCATTGGCTGTATAGGTCTGACTTTAAGTATCTTGAATACAAAGTGCCCACGTGAGATATTCTTGGGGTCTACTTGCCTGGTAGTTTCTTCTTCTTTTTTTTTAAACACCTAAAATCTCTCTTTATAAAAATGTTAGCAATTTTCAGCCACAACATCTTCAAGTTTTTTTCTTCCCTATTCTATCCTCTCTCTCATTTGGGTGCCATATGTTTCCGGTCATACAATGTCATCTAACATGTTTTTGAGGGTCCAGTTATGATGATTATTTGCAATACTCTTTTTATATTCTTCATCTTAGATCATTTCTATTGCTCTACCATCAAGTTTCTTTATTCTTTCTTCTGTCATTTCCATTAAGCTGTTAAGTTTAACCAGCGAACTGTTTAATTTCACAAAGTCTATTTCTCGCTCCTAACGTCTCTATTTGGTTTTCTATTATTATTGATATTTGAGAGAAAATATAAACTACTTAATTTGATTCAAGGAGAGAAAGAAATCAATTTTAATTTCCCCTTTTTCTCTAACGAAACTGAAAAGACATTGAAACAATAATCAATATGTGATTTTCAGAACAGGTTATGAATGGGTGCTTTTTATACATTGATTTTCTTCTTGTTGGAAAATTAGACATATCCTTAGCATATATTCTCCTCCAGTGACGATTTTAAGACTCATTTTTTATGTCCACCTTGTTTTAACAAACTGTTTATATACATTAATATCATGGATCCAGTTAAGATTGTGTTCTATAATTTCTCCCAATAACTTCCGTGATCCAACATTTAACAAATCACAACCAAAGAAAATTTCATATAAGCATTCAAATGAATTATAGAAATGTTATACTCAAATATAGGAGTATACCTATGATCTATCCTATAAGGGTACATGTGAATCTATCGAATATACCTATGATCTATCCTATAAGGGTACATGTGAATCTTTCCAAATGTGGAATATAAATGTCTTAACACAACAACTATGAGAAGGAATGATGTGAAGGCTATGTTGGCCAATTGGATGAGAATATTAAGATTGTGTTCTATAATTTCTCCCAATAACTTCCGTGATCCAACATTTAACAAATCACAACCAAAGAAAATTTCATATAATCATTCAAATGAATTATAGAAATGTTATACTCGAATATAGGAGTATACCTATGATCTATCCTATAAGGGTACATGTGAATCTTTCCAAATGTGGAATATAAATGTCTTAACACAACAACTATGAGAATGACATGAAGGCTATGTTGGCCAATTGGATGAGAATATTTCAAATTGTATATGGAAACAACACACGGTACCCCAGAGGTGCATTAGTTGTTGCACTGTGTAAAACATTCGATATTTACAAAAGAGCATGGTAAAAATGCCCTTGCTCTAACTTTCAGACATTCTCTTGTGAGGCTGTGATGCCGGACACTGTTGCAACCATCGTGTGATAGTGGAGGTGTTAAGGGAAAACACAGAATGGTGGAGCTAAAAGCTGGAAAATCCCTGATTTTTAAAAGACATTCAGTTGATAGAACGTTGATTTACATAACTTCATGAATTTAGAGTATTCCTAATTTTTTAGACTATTTAATTTCATATTTTCTCTCTCTTTTTTTTAAGTGGTTCGGATTTACTTTTAAAATCAGATTAATATGTAGGTACAATAAGGTTATATTGTTTGAATTTGTTAGGTAAAGGTCCAAGTTGTAGTTAAACCCTTTCCCCAGGAAGTGTACCATATGCCCCTACACTGCACCTGATTGGTGAGAGTTTGCCAAACCCCCTCCCTCATCTCCTTCTACCCCTACTTGAATTTAATTGTGCTTTATTTTTATTGAGTAAATGTGCAGTAGTTCATCTACGAGTTTCATGTTAGTATTGAGTACATTAGATGCTTGCTTTTCAATTCTTGTGATGCTTTTTACTTAGGAGCACGTTCTCCAAATCCACCCAGGTAAATACAAAAGATATAAAGTGTCCATCTTTCTTTTGGCTGAATAGTATCCCATGGTATACCTAGACCCTAGTTTGTTTATCCATTCATGAGTTGATGGGCACTTGGGTTGTTTTCACATCTTGGTGATTGTGAGTTTATCTGTGATAAATGTTTGAGTGCCAATGTCCTTATGGTAAAATGTGTGTTTGTGTGTTTTTCCTTCTGGGCAGATACCTAGTAATGCAACTGTGGGATCAAATAGATATTCTCTTTTTAAAGTCAAACTAATCAGATGAATTTGAGTTTTAAAAAACATTTGGCCAAAGGAGAAGGAAAGCAGAATAAGACAATAAAATAATGGGGAAAAAAGTCGGAAAAATTTGCTTAAAGGTTCCTTTTCTTGTTCCTTCCTTTTTTTTCCAGGGGTTTCCTTGGGGTTGTTCATTCCTTAAGGAAAATTGTTTTATTTGGCTCGTGGTTCTGCAGGTTGTACAGGAAGCCTCTCACCAGCATCCGTGTCTGGTAGGAGCCTTGGCAGCTTCCTTGTACGATCCAAGGGAACGGGAGCAGGTGTGTGCCCTGAGCTCACGGTGAGAGAGCAAGCAGGGAGTCGCCGGGCTCTTTTGAACAAACAGCTCCCTCAGAGAAACTCCTCTAGGAAGGGACAGAGCAAAAGCTAACTCAGAACTCCCCCTCCCAGGGAGGGCATTAACCTATTCATGAGGGATACCCCCAAAGATCTGAACTCCTCCTAGTAGGTCCCGCCTTCAACATTGGGGATCAAATTTTAAGATGTGATTTTAAGGGCCCAAACATTGAAAAAAACGACAGCAATAGGGTTAGCAGAAAACAAATGTATGTGTGTGCTTTAAAAAAAAAAAGAAAAATATTAAGCTTGTAAAACCACCTTTTTTCTTTCTCACTTGTTAGTATGATGACCATGTAGGTTTATGCCCAGAATCTCTTACCTAGAACTGCAGCAAATATCCAATAGTCTTCAGACAGAACTCGGTGTGTGTGAGTGTGTATGTGTGTGTGTGTTGTTGTTTGTAGATTTAAAGCTGGGCCGCTTCATTGTGCTGCGCACAGTTGTATCTATACTGTTTACTGCCTCTCTGTACTTAATCAGAAAAATTAGATGTGGACTTATCTTGGTTAATATTACGGGACTAAAACCGAGGTCTGCATGTTGCTTTAGCAGTTGTATTTTCACTGTACTTAAGTTTTCAATAATGCCACCCACTATTTTGTTTTGGTCCACTTTCTCTGGAACCAGGTAGAGCCTTTCCTGTGCAGAAGAAATAGTATAAGTAGTATTCTTTATTCTCTTAGCATATTTTTTTTGAGCTTTGAAGATACTTTCTCTTTATATCCTTTCATCCTTAAACGCACAATTACAGAATACACAATATGAGTTTTAGGTTTTTCACTGCTTCAGTCTTAGACCGAGGGCCTTTCATGGTGTCTGTGTGATATTAATGCCTCACTCACTGTTAACCTTATTAAAATTGACAAACAATTTTTCTTCTCCTTATTTTTTTTTTAATCTAAATCCTCATACAAAGTTTTGGCAAAGAAAAAGCACAATAATTATAATGTCATATTCATTTAAATCATCCCCGTTCTTAGATTGTTCCAGCCCAACATGACATCCTATAGGATTTGACATCTCAGTGAAGCTAAGGGCCTCATTCATCAGTGGGGCAGAGAGAATGAAAATTCTAATCAGTAAATTACACTTTCCTCTAGTCACTCACTTACTAGTTTTAGAGGGTTTGGATTATAATTTACAGGTCGGTGTACATAGCATTATGACAAAACAGCAGATAACGGCACTAATTGTTATGTATGGAAGGCAGAAAAAAAATTACCACTTGCACTGGGAACAAAAATAAAAATACATAATGAGTTTCAGCTCAGAGTTCATAGTAGCTTGTTTTCTTTTTGCATAAGCCTTCCATGTAGGAAAATCAAATTTCAATGGTAGGTAAATCAAACTTCAACATTTTTTATTTCATATAATTAAAATGTAAAAAAATAAACATATTTGAAATGGTAAAATGTGGAAAAATTCCAAAGCACAATGAGAAATGTATCTGTGTACTACAGACTTTGCTTTGGCATCCTGTCAGCATAAATTAACCTGCTTGCAGAGGTATTGCAAAAGGGTCAGATTCTATTACATTCATAATTCACACACACACACACGTAACAAGTATAATGAAATTGAGGACATCTCAGCCCTATTTGCTGATGTGATCTTAAATATTAAACAGGTATTAATTTTCTTAAAGTTAAATTTGTATCTAACAATTTAAATTTCACAGCATGTAATTTTAATATTTGAAATAAGAAACCTAAATAATAAAAAATTTCCTCTTCATTGATTTTGTGTAGCTAAATTAAATGTGATTCTGTGTAAAAGGGAAAAATGTAAAGCAGTGGTATCTAAAAATGTTTAAGCTGCAAACTAATCTTCAATTTTCATCAAGACAATCAAATAATGATTACTTTTATTATCACACACTTTTTCCTTTGAGACATTTTTCCTCTCTGTTGCTTGGGCTAGAATGCAGTAGCACAGTCATGGTTTACTGCAACCTCAAACTCCTGACCTCCGGAGTTCATCCTGCCTCAACCTCTCTGAGGTGATAGGATTAAAGGCATGAGCCACACCAGCCTTCTTTTAGCTTCTTAATATGATGAATTTTATTGTTTGTTTTGCAGAAAAGTGCCTCTTACCTTCCATTCCTGAGCTAAAATGCAATTACTTTAATATGCTAGCCTACTATCAACATACTGCTTACTTGAATTTGCTTTTTGGAAGGATTTATGAATCTATGCTCACATAGATGACCTGTCATTTGTGTTTGTTTGTTTCTTCCAATTTCTGCATAAATTCTTTCTGCTTGTGATGCCTTCTTCTATCAGGGGAACATCAGGTTAACACTCTCTTTAGAAAAAGATTTGAGGAAAAGATTTTTCCTCAATTGTTTTCTAAAAGTGTTTGCTGAACTGATATTCTTCTTTAAATAGTTCGTGCAATCCAGTGGTGAACAGCATTGCAGTTTTAACTATGAATTTGATTTATGTAATTAGTAGGAATATGCAGTATGTATATATTTTTTTCTTGATTAGGTTAAAGAAGATTTCCTACAAAGTATAGTATTTTATATTGGTATAAGTATTAAGCACAGAGCGTGTGGGCCTTTGAAGTGTTATAAATGTTTATTCCTTTTTCTGAGATATATTATCTCTGTCATACATCAGTAATCAGGTTTCTTAATCATGCAGGCATATACTATTTTGAAATAGAGCTATTTCTTTTGGAATAGGCTCAGATGTACACTGGCTAATAAAGTTCAAAATGTCACTTCCCTGAAACTCGATTATAGCAATAAATTCTATTTATGTTTTTGAGTTAAATCCTACAGAAAATTTTATGGATTACTTTATACCTTGGAAAGTACTTTTTCTTGTCTTATTTTATTTATTTTTTCTTCATGATACCTATCCTCTATTTTAAGACATATTTATTGCTTTTTATAACATCTAATCAGTAGATACATGGAGCTATTTTCTACTTCTCTATCTTTCCCTCATATAAAAATTTGTATCCCAATTCAATACCATTGTCTATGATATTTTCTGGGTGCCTCAAATTTCAGTTAGGTTTCTCTAAATCCATTGAGCAACTCTTCAAACAAGTTCATTAATCAATTTTTGTGTGATATCATAGCTCTAACTAATGGTTGTTTATTCCTGTGTTTTGAACAATATTGAGATTCATGTTATCTTACCTCTGACATAATTTGTGTTGCTGATTAATTTATTTTTTGCATCCATTTCTCTTTCAAATTTTTAATTTTGAGCATTAATAAAAGACTATATTTTCAAAATGTTCCCTAAGAAATAAAATTAGTCCATTTATTTTCCAGTTTCAGAGGTTTTCAGAGTATCAGTCTTCATCATTCGTGTCGGCTAATCTGGATGACTGTGTTATTGGTACTAAGTTGTTCACCAACACGTCTCTTCTCGACATTGTTTTGGAATTTCTCAACAGGAAGTCTTAAGTTACTATGATACACTTCATTGCCATTGTTAATTTTCTGCTGCATATTTGTGAACACCTCTGATATTTAATTTGGTTTCAATGATGTTTTCTCTCAAACATTTCTGTGAATGGGATACAGTATATTGATAGTTAAATATAAAAATATTTGAATTTTGGCATAACCTCAAATTTCCATGATATATTTAATCATTTTACATATCATTGGCTCAAGCTGGCTTTTGATGTCTTGTTTTTATTCAGAATATTTATATTTAGGTTCATGAAAAGTATTTGTTTATACTATGTCAACTTGGAATATCCTTGTTAGGTTCAAATGACAAAGTTAACCTGGTCCTAAAAATAGGCTAGGAAATGTTTCTATTTTCAATTATTATTGTCTGGAGGACTTTGATCAATGCTAGGAGTATGGAAAATAGTAAAGAAAACTATTCTGACATCTGCAGGAAGGTTTCAAATTATGGATGCAATAGCATATACCTCTCTGTGTGTGTGTATATATGCACACACATACATTGTCAACCTCTTATTGGGTCCCTTTTAGAAAGGTAGATATCTGACTATGGATGTCACTTTACGGATTATTCATTTCATCTACATTTTCAAAATGTTTGACATTCAGCTGTTCAACATATCCCATATTCGTCACTGGTTACTCCTTTTGTAAACATTTCTTACCAGACACAGATATCCAAACCCCCAAACCCATCAACCCATGAGAATATCAATCTCTCTCTCTTCACTTTATCCACAGCTTATCTGTCACTTCTCTTCAACTTCTCTGACTTGTCCCAGCTGCCTAGAGCTGCTTTAAAATTAGTCAATGCACTGAAGAGGAGAGAGCTGCTTCAAATCAGCAGATCCATCCAGGGCAAAAGCAACTCTCCAGCTTGGATGCCTCCCTCGGCTTCCTTTCCATCTGGGATCTTGGCCCTGCCAGGGCTTTCTACTTTGATAGACGCTTACGCTTTCTAATATAAATTTTCTATTTTTTGTTATTTCTGGTTGCCATGAACAGGTATGGTGGCCCCAGTGAGCTATCCCACGGTGGCAGTCTCATGTAGCTTACTGTGTGGAGAAGAATTAAACACTAGTCCAACTGCTGCCGTCTACATCCATTACTGCAGTGGTGCTCAGATGATGTTTCTTATGGTTCACATCAAGTACTGAGTTTGATCGGGACGCCAAGGCAGGCTTATTCCTCTGAGCCATGGAAATCCTTAGATATTTCATTTTTACCCAAGAGTTCCTGTTGGCTGTGCTAAGGTATCTTAACATTACACAACAGTCTAAAAGCGTCTGTCCTTTCCTCTCCTTTATGTCAGATCTGCATTGAGGTTTGGTGGCTCTCTCACCCTCATTAAGCTTTCTGGTGCAGAGTACTTGCCATCCTGTATCAATCGAAGGAGAGGATTCCAGACAAGTCTTCCATTGCATCTTAGAGTTGGGGTCGCCAAGGAAAACACATCCCAGTCAAGCACCTGATAGAATAATGCACTTGACTTAGAGAAGAGACCGAGCAGGAGATATCCAGTAGTGTGCTGGGGTCTCCCACAGCCACCGGCCACCTCAGGCAGGCCATCGAGGTTCAGAGTTTCCCACATGCACCTTGGTCATGACAGCTGAAGGGCCCTGAGTAGGGAAAGCTGGGTGGTGTTCCCACTGATTACGATCACTTAATAAGAACAAAGAAACATATATTGTATTTACGAGAAAATATCCTCCCACACAAGGTAAAAATCCTAGCAGAAGTTGCCTGGGCTCTTTATCTTTTGAAGAAGTGCTCCAGGACCACAACGCCCATTCTTATGCATTCAAGTGGGCTCAAGAGACTGGGTGAACAACCACCTTCCTAAGAAGCTCCCTTCCATATACAGTAAATTCTCTGGAAGCATTTACCCAATAAATGTCTTGCTGCTCTAGATGTCTGAAGTCATCTTGATGTCTGCTTCTTGTATTACCCACTGAACACAAGTGGTATCAAGAATAGCCTTAGGAATGTGGCTGTAAGATGGGAGTTTGGGACTGGCTCCCTTATTTCTACCATCTCTCTTGGTCGCTGAGGAACATTCTCGGAACCAAGTTCCCGCTCCCTCACTCTGCCAGTTGATGTTAGCCAGTGTCAAAAGACAAAATTACAGCATATTTAGTTAAGGATTTTATTGATTTTTATTCAAAGTTCATGGATTGAGATAGCATCTCATCCTATTGAATAAGAGCTCCCTTGAGCTGACTAGAGGACATTGGCTTTATCAGCAGAAAAGGGCTGAAGGAAGTAGAATAGGAATAAAAGGTGGATTGATCTTTTCAGAGTCACTTTCCTTCTAAAGTTAAAGCAAAGCACACTTCTTTTTTATGCTGAGTCAGGATAACTGGAATCTCCCAGTTTTTCTTTTTGGAAAACTAACCTATTTCAAAGTTCAGTTTGATTAAATGGCATTTAGCAGAAGTGACTCCAATCTAGTTTGGTCTGGTCTGCTGGGGCCTAGTGCAGTTAGTTTAAGACAATAACCTCCCATAAAATTTGTTTAATGCCAGGATTCATTATCAATCACAGCAAAGTAGCTATATTGTCACGGGAATGGAGTGGCAAGGTTAAAACATGTTATATGGAACTGAGAACTTAGACATCCAGTTCTAACAGCAAATGTGGCTACTGTTGCCTCTGAATGAGTAACTTGTCAACCTCTAATATGGCAAGATCTTTCAGGGAACCTAAATGCCACTTGGTGGCAAATTGGCTATTTTGAGCTTCTCCCTTTCCTGCGGGTGATAGATGCCTATTCTGGTTACAAGTTTGCTTTCTGTCTGAACAGAATCAGAGACAACACAATTCTCTGGGGCTTGTGGCATGTTTAATTACACAGCATAGCCTCTGACCACAAGTTCCACTTCGCAGTGAAGGAAGTGAGGAGTAGGCCTGAGCCCACGTTTCACGCATTGAACCAAACACAGTAATAATTATCAGCAACTGCTACAAGGGAGTGTTGCAACCATTTCTAAATGAACAATCTACAAGTGTCAGGTCTGAGGGAAGTGTTACAGGCTGTAGTTCCCCCATGGGAAAGAAAAAAGTTGTTATTCAATAGAAAAATTACAAAAGGCCTGGAAACCAAGGAGTATGAAAAGGAGCAGCTCCGCTTAACCATTATTCAGACTGATTTAGTGGGGTCTTTGTGCTTCTCTTCCCTGAAAATCTGGGTTTATAAGCTTGGAGCTCCTGTTATTCAAAGATGGTATATTATAGCCATGGTAACTAGTAAGGGGATTGAACCCCCATTTATTTCTGCCAGGGCAGTTCTTTATCTTGTGCCCACAGTTCATCAAGTAAGAGAAATTGTCACTGTCCTGGGAGAGGTTGTGTAACCAGATCTATGAACACATTTTGATGACCTCTATATTTTTTTATAATATATTCCCTTGACTCACTACTTGAAATTTTGAATTGTTTCCCAGAATTGGTGAATTTGCTACAAGACAAAGGAGCTGAGATTCTGGAGACCCGTGGGTAGACTTCCCAGTGCGAACATTTGCCATCCCCCCAAGCTGCCCCCAGTATGGACAGCCACTTGTCACACCACAACCTGCCCCAAGATACATGCTCCTCCTTCAGAAACCAGTGGTCTTTGTTAGTTGGGGAGAAGGATTAGGGATAGCTTCTCTGATCCTCCTGACAAGATGTCTGTCTTATTGAAAATTCCTTTCTTTCTTGGCAATCATCAATGTCTTGACAATGGAATGTATATGCAAGGAGTAACTGGACCTAGGACAAAAGCCCATGTGGTTTTGACAACAGTAACTGACCCTAATCAGCAAGAAGAGCTGGACCTTCCTTCACACAGGGAGAAAGGAAGTGATCTTTGTGGAATCCAGATAATCCATTTTCTTTTCTTTTAGTTATGCCTTGCAGTACTGTATTTGTGAATAAGCATATGAGCAACCCTGGGCCCTAAAGCATGCAATTATTAAGCCATGAAATATCACAGAAGGGACATCAGCATGACTGGCTAAGGGACCAGCTGACAGTGAGAATAACTTTGAATGGATAATGGAAAGGATAAAAATAATTAACAGTGTGGCCATGACTGCAGGTACACCCAGGGGCTGCCGTTCCTACTCTTCATTTCCCCCATATAGGTTTCCCTTCAGGAAGAAAAGCCTGCAAATACAACAGAGGAACTAATTTATGCTAACCTGCTGGAGAAGTAGATCTATGTGGAGTAAGAAGACTGTCACAGGAATGCATCTCCCAGATCTCTTCTTACTGGGATCACAAGTGACCAATGGCTCCAGGTGTTAGGGGTCTGAATCTGCCACTACTTGTGCTGTGAAGCCACATTTCTGCAGGGGACTCTTAACCAACGAATGGGTGTGGCAGTAATATAAACGTTTCTCATTTCTGTAAGCTCTTAGACTTTACTGAGATTTAATTGGGTTTAGGGGTCCTCAAACCACATTAAATGTCAGTAAAGTCGAAGACTGATGAAATTTCTTAAAACTGTACTGCAACTCATTTTCTTCTTTCTTTCTTTCCTCTCTTTCGTAGAGTCTAGAACCACACTATAGTCTGCCAGACAGCTGACCTTGTCTGGTTTCTCAACATGTGAGAGCTCCTCCAGTAAATTATTTGCACATATAATCCTCTCTTGGTCTCTGCTATGTAGAAAACTTGGAGTAATGCATCTTATTCATGCAAGAAAAAAAAAAAAACATAACTTGAAATATTTGCTTTAGTTAAGGTACTATGGGAATGCAATTAGAAAATTCTTTACAAACTTTATGACAAGGATAATCTCTTAGTATAATAAAAATAATAAGAGGAATACTATGATTTGGAAAGGTAAAAGAGACAGACAGATGGAATAACAGATGGAGGAAGTCTGTCACACTTTCCTCACTCCTCTATTCCTTAAAGATCGAATCTGTTAGTTTCATCCAAATTAGGAGCAGTTGTCAGTGACCTGTAATCCTACTAACGAGGTGCTCAGTTTTGGACTTGAGATGTTAGAACTAAAGATGGCACAACATATTCAAGAACTGTTTGTTATTTTTATGGACTTCTTTTTCACTGTCAGATTTATATTTTAAAGTACTTCAGGGCATAATTATCTGAGAAGATAATTCTCAGATAATTCTGAAAAAAAATTTCACTTTGGAAATGAGTCATTTGGTAAAAGATTAACCAGGATACTTGGTTTTGCCTTTAAGCTTTTTGAAATTCAAAGAGGCTATCTCTGTTCCCAATTGAGCATAGAAAAATTGTAAAGTAGATAAAACTGACGTTGGATTTTATTTTTTAATGTGAAAATACACAATTTACTATTAATTTTAATAATGCCCATAAAATACTAGAGCTGTTAGGATATAAGATCTCCAAATAAAATCTAATATTTATTTAAAACAAGATAAAAATACTACTAAATCTCAAAGTCATCTTAGAGTTGTTTTTTCACTTACTTCCAGCCTCCACTCTTAATTGCAAAGAGTGAACACAGAAAACTGGAAGGTGTGATTACCCCAAAGCAATCTGTTAACAATAGTCTTCAGAGCATATGAAAATTCATAGAATTTACATTTGATTCTACAATATATTTGAGTTAATTTAAATATAAAAATCTATCCTCATTTCTACCATTAAAATGATGCTTGGGGCTCAGCACCTGTGGCTCAAGCGGCTAAGGCGCCAGCCACATACACCTATGGTGGCGGGTTTGAATCCAGCCTGGGCCTGTCAAACAACAATGGCGGCTTCAACCAAAAATAGCCGGGCATTGTGGCGGGCGCCTGTGGTCCCAGCTACTTGGGAGGCTGAGGCAAGAGACTCACTTGAGCCCAGGAGTTGGAGGTTGCTGTGAGCTGTAATGCCATAGCACTCTACTCAAGGGGACAGCTTGAGGCTGTGTCTCAAAAAAAAAATAAAAAAATGATGCTCTGAGATGATGTTTTAAAGCATCTGAAAAGCAGACACAATTTTAAGGCAAGACTTGAATCATTCATTGTTAACCTCAACATGGAAGATGTATTCAGCACTTTTTCACTTCTCCACTATGTTAAAGACAAAATTTCTTCTTAGTTTCATCAAAATTAGGTGAAGCTGTCACCTACTATTATACTAATTTAGTGCTGAATTTTGTACTTTAGGTATTAGAAAATCTCAAAATTCTTGTTAGTGCCGCGTGTAGAATATTTGCATAAATACTAGATGAGTCCTTGTTACACGAAACTGAATGGCATTAGGGTGACATGTCAAATTCAGTGACTTTAAAAATGTTTTACTAGGCACTATCAATTTTCTATATTTCCTATATTTTTTATATAAATATTCATTCCATTATCATCTAAAGCTTGAGTACGCCAAACAGAAATCAAAAAGAAAGAATTAAAGAAATCAAAGATAAAGTAGTATAAGAAACAGGAAAATTTAACCACTGTTAAGATTAACCCTGGAGTTTGGATAGACAATTTACAAGTAATATTTTAATATGCAAGAAAATAATTTTTTTAAAATATATAGCTCCAAACTTAAATTGTCCATTTTTTCACATAACTTATATTTATTCACTACCTTCAAAATGTCAGGTATTCTTTAGATGTTGAGATTTAGATGAGTGAAATTTAAGATGATTCAGTTAAAGATCTAACCTTTAACTGATCCCTTTCTCCCATTTTTCTTTTTCACACTCTGGGACGGGCACTCACACAAAAGTAATGGAAGTAAAGCAGGGCGACATCAAATACAGTCATGTCACCTCCAAGTCTCCCTCATTTGTGCTGAGAACATATTCTTAGATTGACTTTTTGGTGCTTATATAAGAGATGAGCTTTTTTTTTTTTTTTTTAACCATTCCACAATGCACAGAAAGATTTATTAGTTTGACTATCCAGTTTTTTTTTCATTTTATTTAAATTCACTCCTGGCTTATAGTCTTTTCACTAAGGAAAAAATATTGATACTTATGAAGCCTCATTATTTCTAGTACAAGTTTTAGGTAGACTCACTTTATTTCTACGCAGCCTACGTATCTAGCATTTTACTTCCAAACAGTACCAAAGAGATATGTATACTATTACAAGCAAACCCAGCCCACCTGTTAGCTTTGTATGAAAGACATCCAGACTGTGCAGGTCCCTTTTTAAAAGTCAATCCAGATAAAATGTCGGTAAGTAAACTCACCATTTTCTTTTTGTAAATCACTATTGCATTGTGACAAGTCATGCTTTCTAACTTTTCACATTGCACAGTGATTGAACTGCATTCCAAGTGTTTGTTCGACGCTGAAGCAGATCCATCAGTGTTTGTAAGCACGTGGTGATAATCTGTTTTCTGGGAACACTTAAAAAACTTGATGCTTAGAATTCACAATGCAATGGAGTTGAAATGTCAATTTAGCATTTCTGGTTTATGCTGATGTCTGCCTACATATTCACCCTGGATTGGCACTTATTTTTTACCTCTTGAATTATAGATGTAGATCTATCAATTTTCCTGTATGAGAAAAATATTCTTCCCACCTCCTCTTTAGCTTGTACATGGTTTTTTAACTCTGCAGATGTAGTTTTTATTCAGGCTTTCTTAATTTTTGATTCCTTATAGGTGAATATTTCTGCCTGCAACACAGAAATACAGATCAACATAAAGATTTGTATTCCTCTGGGTAACTTTTACTATATATATATATATATATGTTTTTTTTTTTGTTTTTGTTTTTGTTTTTGAGACAGAGTCTCAAGCTATTGCCCTGGGTAGAATGATGTGGCATCACAGCTCACAGCAACCTCAAACTCTTTGGCTTAAGCAATTCTCTTGCCTCAGTCTCCCAAGTAGCTGGGCTGCCACAGTGCCCAGTATTTTTTGGTTGCAGTTGTCATTGTTGTTTTAGCTGGCCTGGGCTGGGTTCAAACCCACTACCCTCAGTGCATGTAGCCAGCACCCTACCAACAAAGCTTTTTATATTTTTTTAATAATTAAAATTGCAACTGTTATGGAGTTATCACTAACTAGTCTCTTCCCCAAAGAAATAACTGCCATTCACTTGTCCAATTAAGTTTCTTTTCTTAAAGTGAAACAAAACTAAAAATACTTAAGCAGAGTTTATTGTCTGCCAAAGTAGACAGTTAGCACTTATCTATGCCCATAGAGGTTTTATTTTTTTCATGCCTTAAAAATCAATTTATTACTAAAATCTGTTATTTTCAGTATCAACATATGTTAGATTTTATTATTATTGTTATCATTATCATTGACTACTTGTTTATTTAGCTTTTTATTTACTTGCTCAAGTATGTTTACATATTTTTGACAAATAGGTAAGTATTCATTTGAAAATTTTTCTTTTGAGGTACTTTTAAACTTAAAGAGAGTTGCAAAACTTATACAGGGAGTGTCCCTATACCTTTCCTATCTTCTTTAGAGTTGGTAGTACCTTGTATCTCTAAAGTACAAAACACTATAAATTAGATAATTTATTTGTATTTGATCGGGGTTTTTAATTTCCATTGTGCTTTTCTATACTAGAACACAATTCCAGAATAGCACTTTGCATATAATTTTCATATTTTCTTAGTTTCTTTTAATCTTGACAGTCTTTATTCTTTTTTTTATCTTACCTTCCCTTGATTGCCCATATTTTTAAATATGCCAGGCAGTTCTTCATAGAATATTCTTCAGTTTGGTTGTGACTGATTATTTATTTTAACTGGAGGGTACACATGTGCCATCATGTTCTTGACTTCTTCAGACCAGGAGACACACTGTGTCCACACAGGCAGACCTTGCTTTACTGTGCTCTGCTCTAATACTCTCAGCAGAAGTTGTGTTTTTTACAAATAGACAGTTTCTGGGAACCTTTCATGGAGTACCCTGTGAATGCCACTCTTTCAGCACTGGAAGCTCAGTTCACATCTCTGTGTCCCATTTTGGTAACTCTTCTACTATTTCAACTTTTTTCAATATTATATCTGTTATAGTGATTTGTGATCAGTGATATGTGATGTTACTGATATACTTGTTTTGAGGTGCCATGATCTGTCCCCATATGAGACAACATATTTCAGTGATAAATGCTGTGTGTGTCCTGACTTCTGCATAGATAATCAGACCCTTCCTTTCCCTCCTCCTTGAGCCTCCCTGTTCCCTGAGGCCCAGCAATACTTAAATCAGGCCTTACGATGGACTCTAAGCTTTCTAGTGAAAGAAAGAATCTCACGCCTTTTGCTTTAAACGAAAAACTAGAAATGATTGAGCTTAGTGAGGCAGGCATGTCAAAACTCAAGAAAGGTCAAAAGCTAGGTATTCTGTGCTAGCTAGCTAAGTTTTGAATGGAAAAAAAGTTAGCTGATGACTCCACACTGAACCTCAGAGTCAAAGCATTCTATAATAGACATACTCTTATTTGACAATGTGAATGTTGAAAATAAAAATTCTTAAAGGAAATTCAAAATGATACCCACGAGTCATATAAAAGCAAAACAGCCTTATTGCGAACATGGAGGAAGTTTCAGCAGTCTGGATAGAAGATCAAACACACAATGTTGTGGTAAACCAAAGCTTATACCAGAAAAAGGCCCTAACTCTTCAGTTGTATGAGGTCTGAGAGAGATAAAGTCACTGATAAAGTTTGAAGCTGGCACAGGTCAGTTTATGAGGTTTAAGGAAAGAAGCAGTCTTCATAGCGTTAAAGAATGAGGAAAAGCAGCAGTGCTGACAAAGAAGCTGCAGCAAGTTACCCAACAGCTGTACTGAAGGAAAGTGATCCAGGTGCCATACTCATAACAGATGTTAATTGTAGACCGAACAGCCTTACATTGGGGAAAGACACCAACCAGGACTTTTGGAGCTAGGTGGGGGAATAAAGACCTGACTTCAAATATTCAAAGGAGAGGCTACTCTATTGTTAGGAATTTTAGTTAACACCCAGGCTCATTTATCATTCTGAATATCCTGGAGTTGTTAAGAGTTATGTTCAATATATTCTTCTCTTGCTCTATACATAGAAAATCAAAGCCTTTATGACAGCATATCTTCATACAACATGGGTTACTGAATATTTTAAGGTCACCATTGGGACCTAATGCTAAAAAGAAAAAGTGCCCTTCAAAATATTACAACTCATAGACGATGCACCTGGTCACTTAAGAATGATGATACAGGTGTATACGGATATTCATATTTTCATGCCTGCTAACACAAAACACATTCCAAAGCCTATGGATCAAGGTTTTGTTTCAGGTTTCAAGTCTTCTTCTTTAAGAATACATTTGGTAAGACTACAGCTGTCCCATAGTTAGTCATTCCTGTGATGGATGTGTTCAAAGTAAATTGAAAATATTCTGGAAAGGAATCACCGTTGTAGATGACATTTAAAAGATTTGCTACTCATGAGAATGGTCAAAATGTCAACACTAACAAGAGTTTGGAAGCAGTTTATTGTTACCGTCATGAATGACTTTGAAGGGTTCAAGACTTTTGTGAAGGAAGTGACTGCAGAGATAATACAAATAGCGAGAGAACTATAATTAGAAGGGATGCCCAAAGAATGAATGAATTGTGTCAATGTCATGGTAAAACTTAAATGAATGAGGAGTTGCTTCTTATGGATGAGTGAAGAAAGTGGGTTCTTGAGCTAGAATCTGGTCTTTGTCTAAATGTTGTGATCATTGTTAAAGGACAATAAAGTATTCTGAATATTATATAAATGTAGTTACTAATGCAGCAGCAGAATTTGAGAAATTCAATTCCAATTTTGAAAGATATTCTGCTGTGAATAAAATGTTATCAAACCGTATGGTATGATGCAGAGTAATCTTTTGTGGAAGATAAAGTCAATCAATGTGGCAAATTTCATTTTTGTTATATTTTAAGAAATTGCTACAACCATCCCAACCTTTATCAACCCCTTCCATATTAGTGAGCAGCCTTCAGCACTGATGCAAGACCCTTCATCAGCAATAAAATTATGACTTACTGAAGGCTCAACTGACTGTTAGATTTTTCTTAACAATAAAGTACTTTTAATGATTTTAATGATTTAATGATTTTAATGACATGTATCTCATTTTTGACATAATGTTATTGTACACTTAATAGACTACATTTTAGTATAATTTTATATGCACTGGAAACCCCACCCCCCAAATTTGTGTGACTTCCTTTAGCACAATATTTGCTTTTATGGTGGTCTAGAATCAAACCCACAATATCTCTGAGGAATGCCTGTATGTACTATTAGTATTGTTAACCTGCATCTCTTGCTTAATGTGGCATTTGCCAGGATGTAAATTCACTATTTTTTCCCCTAGAACTTATTAAATGTGAGGGAGAGATATTTTGAGACTATGCAAATCCCCTTTCTCTACTTAACAGTCACCCTCTATTTTTGACATCTATAATTGGATCTTGCCTGCAGCAATTATTCCTGGGTTATTCTACTTGTAGTTTTCTATTTTTCTCTATATTAATGAACCAAAATTCTTTTGTAAGAAAGACTGCTTACTTCTCTCCTTCATATATTTATGCATCTAGTCATTTATTTGTATTTGTATGGGTTCAGATTTGCGTCATTCCGGTTCACTATTATGATTTTCTTTTTAAGCACGCCATTGCTAGGTTGTACCAAAAGATACTGTTGAATCATCTTGTATTTTTCTGTTACAGCCCTGAAATATCAAGGAATAATCCCTCAAGCAACCTGGAACCTTTCGTAGGAGAGTGATATTTAGGAGCAGACATCTATGCACTAGGTATGCTTATTGCTACTGATGTTTCACTACTTCTAATTCTTTCCAGATAGAGCTAAAAAGTGTGTATACCCATTAGATCACGGATACACATACACATATATGTCCTTTGTATGCATATATACAGGTGTGTGCATGTGTGTTCCTGAGTTAAATAGACACATCTACACACAAAAAAGGACAGTTGCTTATACTGATATTTCTGAGTCTAAACCAATACTACCACTGGGTTTCATCTACCGTTTTCCGATTCCTGATCTCCTTTCACTTTCTCCAGCAGTGACTTTAATTTTCTGAAATATATTTAAGTTTTTCTACAAATCTAGGATATAAATAATGTAGATTCAGAAATGCTAATGCATATTCTTTTGCAGAATGATAAATTACCAAATGAAGTACAATATGTACATAAAGGTATTTTTTTTTTTTTTTGTCTTTGGCCTTGCAATATTCAGCTGAAAAGGTGTTTTCCCAATTTACTCATGTCAGCTCCTTTCTTCCACATCCCTTTCTGTAAGGTTACATGATTTATTTGTAATACAGTTACATTCATTTATCAATATCTACATTTCCTCTCTCCTTCCACATCCTGATGGATTTTTAAAAACTTTCCATTCAGGAAAATTCACACTTTATGGTGTACAGTTAAAAATGGAGAGAGGAGGATGCAGGGTGTGCAGATAACACCTCAGAGGAACTGGGAATGTTCCTGGCAGTGTGGAGATTTTGGTAACAGAAACTGGTGCACTCTACAATAGGCCAGAACCAACCTACCAAGGATTCCATGGGAAGAAGTTACAGAGCAGAATATGAAGGAGAGGCTACAACTCCAGGAAATCTCAGAGTCCCTCAAAAAAGGGCAGGTGGAGCGTTTTACTTTTCCCTCCCCTACTACTCTTGCAGTCAGTTGGTCCCTGAGCTGCTGGCCAGCTCTTCTACCCATATAAGCACAAAACTGATGATAACAGTGGACTGGAAGCTTCTTGAGGATGAAGTACCAGGCTGCCAGTGCCCACAGGGTCACTTCCTGACACTACAGGTACAAGCTGACATGGCAGGTATCATGTTTCTTCCAGCCACTGTGCACCTTTGTCCTTCCCAGGGGGCTTCAGCCCCTCATTTTCACCTCCTTCATCCCCACACAGACACTTGTCAGACTGTGGGAGCTGTCTGGGGCTGTCACAGGGCTGGTGGGAGGAACTGCATGACCCCAAATCCTGGGCATTCTGGGTGGGCTACCTTCTAGAGAGAGGGACAGAGATGACCAGAGTGCTAGCTTTCTCCCTTTCCCTATGTCTCCCCCAGTGCCTACCCAGAGATCGGTGAGCTGGAGCTTAAAGGGGCTGCTTTTCTCTTGGTTGGTGCATTGTGGCTTTCACAGAGTTGGGCTCAAGACTTTTGGAACTTTTTTCTTCTCCATCTCCTCTTCCACTTACAGCTATCACGAGATAAAATTGAGCAACCACACTGAGACTTCCATAGAGAGTGTGGTGAGGCCTTTTCTCTGGGGATTCTGTAGTAGACTGAGGGGTGCTAGGACTGTGAGCTCCCAGTCAACTCAGGTGCCACTTACCTGATAACTTCACTACAGCAAGGCACACCCTGAAGCAGAGGGACATTGAATATTCTCAAAGAATTAAAGACCAGAGCACTTCTTTCTGGTATGGTCAGGGATTGATCTTCAGGACCCCAGGATGGTCCAAGGGCTAGATCCTCTACCCCTGGGTTTCAATTGCCTTGCTGGGGGGGCAAGGAGGAATTCATGATTGGGTAAAGCTTTGCCTGGAAGCAGATCCTTGGCCCCTGCTAACGAGGGTACCTTGCCAGCTTTGGTGAAGTCTGAAGGCAACTTCACCCAACACAGACCTGCCCAGTCCCACTCCCGCACCTGCTTCCAGCACAGCAGAGAATATGGACTCACTCAAATGAAGTTCTAGGGCCCCCCACACAACCATGGAAAATCAAGTGCTTCACCTAAGGGACTAGAGCTGGTCACAGGAGCCCAAATCAACATTGCAGGAACATTGGTGCTTATTCCTTTTGGCAAGGGACATGTACTGACAGGGCAATTTTCACACCTTTTATAGTATTTACTGAACCAATCCAATGGAATGTAGTTGAGTCTCCCCCATGAGTGCTACCTACTATCTTAGAGATGAAATTGGACTGCTGCTACCTAATTGAAAGAAAATCAAAAAATAAGAAGCAAAATTTGCTCCAGAAGAGAAGAAATCTGCAAAAGATCTTCAAATACACAAAAAATTAGCAGGAAAGAACACCCTCTCCAAAAAAAGAAAAAAAAAAAAAAGAAATAGTTCTGTACCAATGGAAATCAAACAAAATGAGAATATTGAAATGATTGACAAATAATTTCCAATATGAATTGTAAGGAAGCTCAATAAAATACAAGAGAAACTAGAAACCCAAACAAAGAAGGCTTAAAAATGGAGGAGCTGAATAAAGAAATTGAATTGTTAAAAAAAAAAAAAAAAAAACAAGTAGAGTTTCTGGAAATGAAAAATATATTCAATGCAATACAAAACACAAAAAGAAGCCTTAAACATAGGGTAGAATAGGCAGAACAAAGATTCTCAAAGTTAGAAGATAGCACCTTTGAATTAAAGAATTTAGTCAAAGAGAAAAGAATGGTGAAATAGGAGGAATGAACAAATTCTGCAAAATGTATGGGATTATGCATAGAGGCCTATTCTACCAAGAATTGACATTCCTGAGGATGAATAAGAAAATACACAAGGGGTGAAAAACCTTTTTGAGGGAACACATGAAGAAAATTTTCCAGGTCTTGCTAGAAATCTAGACATCCAGGTACTAGAAGTGTAACAGACTACTGGGACATTCATTGCCAAGAAGCTCATGATGTATAGTCATCAAACTGGCCAAGGTTAATACGAAAAAGAACTGCCGTGAACTGTAAAGTGAAAGCATCCAGTAACTTACAATGGAAAATCCATAGACTAACTACAGACTTTTCAACTGAGACTTCATTAGCCAGAAGAGACTGGGGTCCCATTCTCAGTCTTTTCAAACAGAATAACAGTGAGAATTTTGTATCCTGCAAAACTAAGTTTTTTATCTGAGGGAGAAATAAAGACTTCTTTAGACAAGCAAACACTGAGGAAATTCATCAAGATTAGACCTGCCCTGCCGGAAGTACTCAGATCAGCATTATAAACTGATCAGCATGATAGACACCCACTACTGTAAAACAATCCAAATGCTAAAAAGTTTAGAGCCCAGACACCACAATGGATCAAGAGGTCAAATTCAGCAATAAAATTCTATGTGACAGTTTGAACAGAAATCCACGCCACTTATCAATTCTTTCAATAAATGAGTGGTTTCAACTCTGCACTGAAAAGACATGAGCTTGCTGAAAGGGTAAACCAAGTATCTTTGTCTTTAGGAAATGAATCTAATCTACAAAGATTCATTCAAACTTAACATGAAGGGTAGAAAGCAATATGGCAAGCAAATGGAGACCAAAAGAAAGCTGGGGTAGTCAATGTAGTCAATTTCATAGCACTAACATAGTTATCAAATCAACAAAGTGAAGAAAAAGGTGGTGGTTATATAATGGTAAAGGGAAGAAGTCAACAAGAAGACATACCAACAAGAAGACAATCCTAAATATGTGCCTAATGCTTGTCTCTCATAGCTTATTCTGTGACTTATTTAACATATCAAGACTAATATTAAAATTGTTGGAAGCTGGTCACAGTGGCTCAAGTCTATAATTCTAGCACTATGGGAGGCCAAAGCATGAGGATCCTATGAACATAGGAGTTCAAGACCAGACTGAGCAAAGGAGAGAGCCCATCTCTACTAAAAATAATAATAATAATAATAATAAAATAGCTAGTGTGGGCAGTGCCTATAGCTCAAAGGAGTAGAGT
>NW_003852429.1:484340-489318 GCF_000181295.1 Otolemur garnettii | reverse complement strand
TGTGTGTGTGTGTGTTTATGCACACATGTGTGAATAAGTGTAATTTATTTCCCAATACTTAATCTTGAATGTCTAGTACTGTCAATGCTTGGATGTTACTGATCTATATCCATGGTTACATTTTTAATAAGTTATTATGTTCATCCTCATATTACTTACAGATATTTATTATGGGTAACTACATTTTTGTAAGTCAAAGTTATAATATCCAGTCTCACTACATGTCCAATAATTGCACTTGAGGGCACTTGTTTTATTATCATTATATTGTACACTTTTTAACTTTATAACTTAACTTTAATATTTTACTAAAATGATAAGCTATATTTGTTAAATCTTTGTCTTTATAATTTTTTAATTTATATGATTTGATGCTTTATTCTCAATTAATATCTAACCTTTAGTTACAATAATTATAATATATTTCTCTGAGAAAACACTCCCTAATTCCTAAATCTATGTTTATAAACAATTCTTAGACACTTATCTAATAAATCAGAGTCAATACGCTCTGGGTATTCATGCTGTAAGGTAAACCCCACTGACCTATCCGTATATTAATAGCCCCATGGAATGAGGAGCAAAAATGCCTCACCCCCATTGCATGTGCTGACTATAAAGCACACCCAACATATTAAGTGTAAAGATTAAGTATTTATTCACTATTTATTGTATGAAACTAATCTCTCTTGATTAAACTTCTAACTTACTTCATGTGTTTTGTGAATATACTTGATTTATAATTCCTTCACCGATAAAATAAAGAGGTTTGAGGTGATGTAAATAAACTTTTTAATAAAAGAGTTATTTGTTCTATGGAAATCTTTAACAATCAAATATGTGAGATGTATTAATAATTGTTCCAATGCAATTTTTCATTAACAACAGGTAGCCTCTGATTTTCATTGCTGCCTTAATAGTTTTTTTCTTCTCCTCACAACTGGAGTATTAGTCAGGGTTTTAGAGAAAAGTAAATAAAAGATAAGAGAATTGGTTCATATAATTATAAGGGCCAATAAATCTCATTACCTTCTATCTAAAAGCTGGAGAACTAGAAAAGCCAGGGGTGTAACTCAAACCAGGACTGAAAGCCTGAGAGCTGAGCTTCAAATATCTAGATGTGGGAGGAAATGGATGTTTAAGAAAAGAAAGTTTGTCCTTCCTTCACCTTTCTGTTCTATTTGGGTCCAAATGGATTGGGTGATTCCTTACCATATTGCTAAGGATGGATCTTCTTTACCCTACTAATTTAAATGTTAACTTTTTTTTTCCAGACACACCCTCACAGACAAACCCAAAATGTTTTACCAGCTATCTGGGCACCCGTTAGTTAAATTAAGTTGTCAGCTTAGCCATCACACTCAGCTTTAGTCATCAATCACATAATTCACTTGCATTATCAACTATCCTTTAGTATTGCAATTATACACTGATTTCATGTTCTACTATTTTGTTGCTGATTTTAACAACTACCTCATTGTCACTTATTCTATAGCATTATTCCTATTCTAATTCTCAAAAATTTAAATACATGTTAATGGGCTTTCTAATGTATAAACCTCTCAGGTCTTTGTGGTTTTATTTTTTACTCCAATAATTTCATCGGTAACCTTAGCTTAGCTTAATTTAAACTTTAGAATTACCAATAAATACAACCTCTGTGTAGTAGCAGCTTAAGCGCCTCACTTTCTGGCCACTCTCTTCTATCATTTTTACTCATTGTATTGCCCATAAATCCAACAACCTTTTGATACTGCCAGATTTTCATGGCTCCTTACTGTTTGTGATCTTTTCATTTCTTATTTACTCAAGTTAAATTCTGTGGCCAATGCCTATAACCATTCTCTTCCACACAACACAAAACAATTTTCTTTTTGTTAGATTTTCCTACTTGATTAGAAAAATACTAACATTACTTAAATCAACTTGTCTTCCCTTATTTGGCTGCTCCATTAGACTTGAATACGCCTGAAGAAAAACACACTAATGAAACAGAGATTTTTAATAAAATATCCAATGTACTCAATTTGAATATGAAGCTAGTAGACAATCTAATACATACTCACATAGAGAAAAACTAAAATCAATTCAAGGTGGGGGTCAAGGGAAGAGGGGACTGGGGAGAGGGGAGGAGGAGGGTGATGAGAGTCACAGTGTTGGGGGTGGGGACTTTACCCCCAAAATGCAAACAATATAACCTAATTCTTTGTATCCTCAATGAACCTGAAACAATAAAAAACATGATAAAGCTACTTTTGTTGAGCAAACATCATATATTTTCCTAATATGTTTATTTTATTCTCGCCCCTAAGACAATATTACCACACTTTCTACTTTCTCTTCGCATTTCAAAGTATTGTCTTCCATCCATTTCACTCGATGATCTTATATTAATATTTATTTAGAAACTTAAACCAGTCTTGAAAGAATTTCTACAGAGTCCTACCTCTACATGGAACAGTTTACCAGCATCTGTAGAAAACACTATTCCCCTTTGCTGATGCCCTCTATGGGCACCTTGTCACCATGCAAATAAAACCAGCTGGGACCACGGATTGAGTGTATGAATGGCTGCAAAAGGGGGGCTTCCCATATTCCAGGGAGCGCCCTGAGCAACCTCTGCCAGAGCCTTTTACTGAAGCATTATACATCAGGTGTGGGGGGCCCACACACTGGAACAGCATGCTTAATGATAACTATATGCTCTTTCTCCCTGGGCTCAACTCCCACCCCCACCCTGCTACCATGATGTCCAATGTATAACACCTGCTTGCTAACAGGAGACCAATCTTAACTCATTAATGCCTGCAGCTTCTTGAGGGCTTGTCTCCGGGCAGCAAAACATCTCCATGCCAGCTAGGAGATTGTCCCGCCCCCAAGGCCTCCCTGAAGAGCCGGTGACTGCTTCCACAAGCTTGGTGCACCGTCTTCAACACCCCTCTTTTTTTATAGATGGAAAGTCTATTTCAGAAAATCTAGCACACTATTATTTGTAGCATACCTAATTTTGTCACTTTAGCAAATAAAATAAAACATGATCAATTATACTATGACACATCATCAAATGTACAATGAATTTAAAATGAGATATTAAAATGGGAAACAAATAGATGCATCATACAATTAATAGAATTGGGTAAATCTGCTTCTATTAATAGTCCATTCATCTACTTAACAAAATCCTCCCTTCTCTGCTCTGGACAAAAACTAATTACCACATTTCTTATCACTTCTCATACATTGTTATGTTTTTCTCTATAACACATCATTGCCATTAGTGTACAAAGATGCTGTTAGTATCCCCAAGACTAAAACAACACTAAAAATCTATGCTGGTTTACACCGCTTCTTCCTAATATAATCCTTTCTTAAAATCTCTTCAGCCAGGCTTTTTGTCCCACTTATCTACCAAAAATATTCTTGTCATGTTAATTACTTCCATATGGCTAAATCTAATGGTTAATTCTCAATCATTATGTTATGAAATATATCAGGAATATATGACAGAGGTACTCACTACTTATTCCTCTTGATTTCCAGGACACCACACTCATGTTTTTGTTTGTTTTTTCTAGCCACACTGGTTGCTTTTTATCAGATTGTCTTGATGATTTCTTATCTTCTTTCTTAGCAATGAAACATCCTGAGACTCAGGCATTTTATAAATAAATATTATATATATGTATATTAGAGAGAGAGAGAGACCCTTTGAGGGTACATTAATAAGAGTTTTAACTATTACAAAGGTCACATGAACAAAAACCACAATCAAGACATAGAACAGGTCATTTATCCCCACGTGAATTTTCCTTGTTCTCTTCAATATAGTCACGCTGTCTCCCAGTCCCTAACTCCTGGTAATCATTAACCCATTCTCTGTACCTTTAGTTTTGCCTTTCCAGATTATCTCCAAAGTACCTAATTCTAATTGTCTCCCCTACCAACTTTAAATTCTTTACTAACTGGCCTGAAATTTTTAAAACCCCTTTTCCTCCTCTATACTATTGGAATGATATAAGACTTATATATAAGATATTTATATTTAAATCCTTAATCTATCCCTCAATAACTTTGTAAATTAATTTTTCAGATACTTTAAAACTCACATTCTCTTCTACAACATATGGACATCATGACCTGTTTCAATTGTTTCTTATAAAAACTATAGAAAATATGCTTAATAGTGAATTGTCTATTATTAATAATAAGTCCAGGTAACTGTACTTTCTAAAGAATGTATTATTCCATGAGTCTTTGCCTTTTACTTTAGAAATCTATCTTTAAAAAAGTGGCTTAGAACCCAGTTATTATGTAATAAATTTGTATTAATTTTTAAGGTGCTTCTGTTTCTTTTTCTCTTTGATTGTACTGATTGACACTGTTGATATACTATCCAATAATTTGTTATTGATTTGTTCATACATATGACTCATCTCATTGGCTTGTGCTTTTTACATTAAGAATGGTGTTCTAATGATCTTTGTATTCCCAGAAAATAATGTGTCTGAGACATTGAAATTACTTAGATAAATAATACGTAGATATAAACAAATATGTCTTCCCAGAATCATGCTACATTACATATCACCGCAAAAAATAGTGACTTAAAAACAGACAAGTATTTGTTTAGTTGTTGAGTATACCCATTTGAGGGTAAAAGTGACAAATGGAAGTTATGTGCTCCCAGAATGAAATCTGTTATCACATCTCATTCCTCAGGATATGATCTGTCCCATCTTTAAGCAAAGGTGATCTCTAATTGGGTTTAAAGATGAATGTAAGTAACCACTGAAAAATTCACAGCACCAAATAGCAATCTTCTCTTAAATCTAAAATACCTATCCTTATTCAGGTACATATCACGTAAGACTGAAGAAAAAGCATATAAAGAGAATGTTTGAAATGACAGAAGATTTCTGGTTTCAGATAGAATCTTATCCTTTTCTTTTTCCTTCAAATTCTTTTTGGAATAATGTAA
>NW_003852429.1:480588-482157 GCF_000181295.1 Otolemur garnettii | reverse complement strand
TTTTTCTTTCTAAATCTGTTTATTAATGTCTTAAATCAGAATTCAATATACACACATTTCATTTATGTATATGTTAAAATTAAGTGGAATTAAGTCCATTTCTTCAAAAATTGGTCAATAATTACTTATGATAATTAAAATATAATAAAATAAAATCATGGTATTTGAGATCAGCACATATCTAGAACATATAAGAGAGATTGAGTAGAAGCAAATAACTTGGGGAAAGTAGATGACATTTGGGGTCAGACATAATTCTGTAGCAGGAGTAAAACAATTTTTTAAAATATAGTTACACGTAAAACATCACTCTCTAGAAAAAGTGCTATATCCTTCGTGCTGAGTGTCACTCACTGTGGTCACCTTCAAAGTACCCCTCATGGGAAGCTATGAACCAATGCCAGTGCCTACTCCACCCTTCAACACAATTTTGGAACTCTTTTTTCTGGAATGATCTTTGGAGCTGTTGTAGCAGAAAGGTCTGACAATTCAGTTTGCAAACCTGTCACATTCACATTGGCAGCACTATACAAATGACTTTGAACATGAGAACAATATAACCAAAAAATTTATACCATCGTATTAATTTGAAATAAAAAACAAATGAACAAAAAAGATGCCATAACCTTGTTAACTCAGTGTCTGACAGTTGTGTTCGTTTTGACATGCAGTAGCGCTTTGTCGAGTGACAGTCACTGTTGCTGTTGCATGTTTTATGTGAAGTAAAATATCTCTCTGGTCATTCCAGGAAAAAGAAAAGTTTCAAAAGTGCTTGAAAAGTGGACTAGCTGAAGGCATTAGTGCATCACTTTCCAAGGGGAGTATATCAAAGGTGACCATGGTGATAGTCAAAAATGAAGGATGTAGTACTTTTTCTAGGACATATTCCCAAACTTAATAGTCAGACCTCATATACTTAAAAAAAATATTATATGAATGGAAAGAATCAAATAGCCAAAACTGGGTGAAAGATAAAGAACAATGAAAACTTATTTAGGACCTGTATCTACACATTGAGCATTGACCAGGTAGAGGCTGAGAGATCCTTGGCTTGATGTACATGGTCTCTTTGTTTGGGTTAAGATCTGAATGTTTCCTTAATAATTATACTGGCTTGAGTCTGCTATGAACTCACTTGTGCCTACATTTTGGGACTGTCCTAGAATTAAAAGCAGGAATCATATCTAGAGTATATGCAATGCTATTCCTGTTATACAATGAAAGCTCAGTGCCTGCTAGTAACTATAAATATCATAGCACAAAATTTTCCTCAATACAATTCTTAATTTCCAAGTTGAATAATTTTATAACCAAAATATAAGATAATTTAGATAAGATTATTCCTTCCTTATGTGTTTATTCTGCCAATTATTAAGGCATTGTTTCTCATGTACTTGGTCTATCTTATGGCTACTATAATTAATGGATATCTAATTTTGATGCCACATAAACTCAAGCATAGGCTGGCACATTCAGAGCATGGAATGAGATTCTGAGCTGTCAGTTTAAAGGTGTATTGAATCCCTGAGAACGAGTAGTTAACATCCTATGATTATTCTATAAAGTGTC
>NW_003852429.1:475729-479740 GCF_000181295.1 Otolemur garnettii | reverse complement strand
TCATAAGTAAACAAATACGTATCTCCATGAAGTAAATATTCATAAAATGTTCCTCATTTACTTAAGCTGAAATGAAAAGAAATATATTTGTATGTGTACACATATGTGCAATATACATCACACAAATGTATATATGCATATACATTGATATATATGTGCATAAATAATGTTATTACATTAATTTTATGTATTTCTATAATTTAAAAATGTCTTTTGCAATTCACCATAGATAAAATTATGATAATAAATATTGGATAAATACATTTTGTTTCTATATATGCATTTCACATTTTCCAATATATCCTTTGTATATATCATACAAATGCTATAAGTACCAACCTATTCCTGTCTTCTTATACCTAGATGACCTTTTTCCCCTACTATTATACCAACCACTGGGTTTTCAAGTAATATGATGTGCTTGTCTTCAACTTGATACAGCCAAAATGATCACTATAGTTGTTTACCATTTGATATACCAACTAGGGTTTCTAGTTGCTTCACATTTAGTTCATTGATTAGTGATTTTAGATTAGTTAAGTTTTGAAAATATGAATTGAATTAGAAATATTTTCTCATTGTATTTCAATGTATCTTTCCCAGATTACTAAATCACTATATTTTGATTCCATACATGCAAATTGTCAGTTTCTGTCCTTTCCCCATTTACTAACGACTATTTGTTATTTTCCTTTTCTTTTTTGAAATGTTTGTTTATGATTTATACATATAAACATGTGTGTGTGTGTGTGTGTGTGTGTGTTTGATGACTCCAAGTTTTTTTTAAAACTTACATGGTTAAAAATTTCAAAGTTTTTCATTTGTGATTTGTTTTATTTTTTTCCTTGTAAAAACCATTCCCTAAGATGAATCAAAAAATAGACCTCAGTATTTTATTTGAATTTTTAAAATTCCTAGTCCTCTATGGATCAATATAAAACATCTGTGTGGTACAGACCAGTATTTCAAATTAACTGCCTTGGGCTACTGTATTAAATAATTCATCTTTTCACTATTTTTGAGCAATGCTTTCTTTTTACTGATTTCTATAATGCTATAGAATTTTTAGCATATTTTACTATTATTATAATCTTTGAAGTCAAATTTATTTCCAGAAAAATGCATAGTTCTGATATATACAAACTGATGAGTTCTGACAAATTCACTGCTATAATCAAAGCATCAAATATTCCATGTCTTTGGAGTGTTCCCACCTTCGCAAATGCTCCTATTTTCAGTAAGGGCCTCACTCTTATTGCTGGTAACAATTAGTTTTGTTTCATCACATGAGAAGACATGAGTCATTTGTATTGTTATTTACCGGAATATGTGTCCTTTATTACTAAATATTCAATAATTGTTTTTATTTTTGGTTGCATAAATTTGAATGGTTATGACTAGTTATTGCATCGATTTACTTAAGTTTCTTTTATTTGAAGCTTGGTATTTTAACAAAATTTGTGAAATTTTGATCTTCTGAGTCTGTTATACACATATGTCAGACACATTATTATTGTCCCACAAGTTACTGAAATTGTTTCTTTTTTTTTTTTTTTCCAGTTCTTTCACCCACTCCTCTTTTCTGTAATATCCAATCTATTATTGGGATTGTGTAGTAGATTTTTAATTCACATAACATTCAGTTTTTAAATATCTAGATGATTCTTTTTGTACAATTTTCTTTAATTCATCATTTATTTCCTCATCCTATATCTGTATTTTTTTTCCCTTTTTGAACAAATTTAGAACAAATTCTTTAATCTGTTTTGATAATTCCTTCGTTAATGCCTTTTCCAGGTCTCTATTTACTATTTATTGATCTATTGCCTATTTAATTCCAAGATTCTTCATGTGTCTTGTATAAGTCATGTTACAGATTTTAAGTGTGTGCATTTGGTTGTTTTACTTTTAAAAAGTGTTGACTCTTGTGTGTTAGTCAATTCACTGTCATGTTGCCTTACCATGTTGAGATGGATTTAGTCTTGCTAGAGAAAGCTCAGAGTAGCCATTATTTTAAAGCTGGTATCATATTATGTGGACTTTGTATGGTCTGTACTGAGTGCATGGGTTGTTCTGAAAAGTCTTTCCTGTTTTGCCTGTTGAAATTCCAATATTTCCTAATGTTCATGCACATGTACAACATCTTGATTGTACTCTTGTCAGAAGTTACAGGGACATTAATGAGGGAAGAGTCTGTATCAGATCCAATTCAGTGTCCCTAACTAGCGATGGTGAATTTATCTCCCAGCACATGTTTGGAAATGTAGACATTACACCATCAGTGGATGTCAACGTAAAAGGAGAAAAGGGCATTAATGCTATTGGCATCAAATTGAAAGGAGCCAGGAGTAGCTACACATATCCTACAGCACCCTCTTCCAGTGAACCAAAGTTCAATCTGTGCATATCTCCTGCGTAGGTCAATTTTACATGATCTAATGTATTTTCACATACAATTTTGAGCCACAAAAAAATAGGAAAATGAAAATGATGTATTTGAAAAGTCATATTGCATTTATACTTATAAAAGTTTTATAAATCTAATATCAAAAACTATTGCTAGATATCTGAAATATTTCATGTAAAGATGAATAATCAGTTACTTTTAACCAATAAATGTACTACCAATAATGATTTTCTGCTGGCATAAAGAGTTTCAGTAGACATAATTTTAATTTTTGTAAAATAAAAAACTTGAAGATAAAAATAATCGTCATGTATCTGAAATATAATATCATAAAATGTCACATGCCAAAATCTGGCATATACTAGTGAGACATTCATTCCTTTATGTTGTGTAATACAAAATGGCTAAAATTTATTACATCACTTCCATTCTGCAGCACAGTATTCATTCAGTAAAAAGGGTAATAATTGGAGTATAATTTTTCATCTGATGTTGAATAGATTATATTCCTGAATATATAACACTCTCACCCAGATAAAACCTAGAGAGAAATTTTAGTTCTCAGAATTGTGCATCTGCTTAACAAAAAATTCAATAATTAGCATACAACAGGCAATCACATGTAGACTAATTAACACAGTTTATTTCAAAGACTATGTATGGTTTTAATGGTTTTGCAGGCAGATGTGCTCAATATAGCCATAAATGTGCTTTGCCTCACCAAGTGCTAAAGATTTTTTCAGTCTTGAAATGTAATAGCCAACTTCTGAAAAGGCAAAACAAAGGAGAAAAACAGTAGCTATATAGGAAACATGAGATACAGTAAATCCTCTGTAAATGGACTACTCAAGTGACTGTAACAAACGGGTCATCATACAGAAGTGGTCACCAACGTGAGGAACTAGGCCTGTTGCACTGACACATACATGTGATGCACGTTGGGCCTAGGAAAATTAGGTCAACATAAGCAAGTGGTCAATGTAGGGAGGCGGTTAAATATGGAAGTTCTACTATAAGTGGAAACATTGTAGTTTTGTATCTCCTATGCTGAGTTTAATGACTTTCATATTCTAGGTAAAAGTTTGTTAAAAAATAAAAGAACATTACTTTCAATGTAGGTAAATATTTCATATGTATTATTCTAATCACATTCTTACATATTTTTATTGTAATTATACCCATGAAATATATAATGTCTGTATCTTTTATTGAGGATTTTATAAAATATTTTCTTGTACAGTTACCTAATTTGACCTCATAAATAAGAGGTCCTACTGTTTGCATGTCATCAGTAAATGAAATAATTTCCCATAGAGTTGGACTGATTTACCAACCCATACCTCGAAACATAAAGGGATAAATGGAGAAAAGGAAGGAAAGAAGGAAGAAGGAAGGAAGGAAGGAGGAAGGAAAGGAGGAAGAAAAATATCTTAAATAAAGGTTAAATAGTTGTATTTTTTCCTAATCTATTATGTGCAAATTTTATGAGCAATTAACTATGTTAGTTAACCACAAAAATAATAGGAAATGGTACATATTAAAGTCATATTGCATATATTTACTTAACATCCCATTTATTTATCAAGCCATCAACATTTATATCT
>NW_003852429.1:469348-475476 GCF_000181295.1 Otolemur garnettii | reverse complement strand
GCTATTAAAAAAAACCTCTAACATCAACTTTAGATCACCAATGAACAAGTTCTATCAAAATGGGGTGAGTGAAGGGTAGTGTGGTCGGTCCTTTGCAAAGCTCCACACAGGCTCCATTGCAATGGGGGGGACTATTTCTTCAACCCTTAAATTCTGGACTTGCCTTGTGACTTACACAATAAAAAGGGGAAAAGTGAGATTTTGTAAGCGAAGGTCTAGGCCTTGAGAAGGTGTGTGGCTTTCACTTTTGCTCCTTGAATACAATCCTGAGGTGAGCATTTGAAGAAATGAAGTCCAGGCTACTGGAGGAGGTAAGGCTCACAGAAAACAATTGAGGTTCCCAAGCCAACAGCTAGAGATACTTCCAGGCTTGTGGACGCCCATCTTGGATCATCAAGTTCAGTCTCAAGGGTCCACATGAATGCGGCCTCAGGAACTATCAGAGAGAAGACCAGCACAGGTACTTTCCTACCACCTCCAGCTCAAATTCCCAGCCCACTGGCTTGTGAACAATTAAAAATCATGCTTGGTTTAATCTAGTAAATTTGAAGATGATTAGTTACACAGCAATAGGTAACTGACATGCAGAGTTTCCCCAGGGAGTAATGTCTGCTAAATTTGGTGATACCGTGACAAAGTAGCATGAAACATTACTGAGGAAAGGAGGGGACAGCCAGGTTCTCAAAGATGTGAATACTTGTTGGAAGCTACAAGTATTTTATTATTTCTGGAGAGATGGCCCCAGAGTTTGTCAGAGATCTTACATTATTTGGAGGATTTTTTACTTTCTGAGGAAGCAAAGGAACATGTAATATTTTAAAAAGAAGTGTGTCCTTATTCAATTTTAAAAATGATCACTCCAGTAAGTAAGCCTGCATATATATTTTTAAAAAGGATGTTGACCAACTTACTTCAGTAGCTTAGTAACAGATGCTGAAGAACTGAAGTTAGGGTTAATAATAAGAAGCTGTTTAAAGAGAGAAAATATTTAAAATTTGACTTGGGCTTAGCTCAGTTGATATTAGAGACATTTTATATGTGAAATGTACACTGTGAGCACATAAAATTGCACAATATTCTCATTTTAAAAGAAAATGTTACATGGAAGATTGGAGACAATATCTTCCATCTGTGAGAAAATGAAGTAAAATTAAAACAAGATAAATAATAGCATATAAATTTAATTTTCTAGTATTTTGAACTATAGATAATACAGGAAAAAAGAAAATGTAATATTATTATCAAAGCTGATCATCCAAACATTAGGATATTTTATTCAAATAGTTTCTAGGCTCTAGTTTCATGAAGAGCAATGTTGTAGTATAAAGAAAACGTCTTTTTATTTAAAATCACTACAGGCAATAGAGAGAAGTAGATATCAAATATTATTTTCTACACAGAGTTCTGTGCAATTGTTCTTCATAAATAAACAGCTGGAATAGATGGATATAAAATTATCATGCTTTTTCTATGCACAAATGCAAAATAATGTTCATTGAGATACACTGGTGAGAATGGAGAATCTTACTGCATTATAAATTAATAAAAACCTGGAGTTTGTATTTTCTGTCATTCATATTTGCATTATCCAACATTAAATATGTGGTACTACTATCTGAAGTAAGGAAAGTTAGCATACTTCCTTTGTAATGTATCAAAGTAAAATACTAACTGTGTCGTAACTATTTTAGAATATGTTGTACTCCTTATTGTCCTGCACAGGCTAAAGTAAAATTAAGGAATAGAAATAATTATTTGCCAGAAGTGGGTTTTATTTCTGTTGTATTTCTTTCTTTCTTTTTTTTTATATTTTTTTCTTTATTAAATCATAAAGAGGTAAATCATATATACATTAATGCATGTATGGGGTACAATGTGCTGATTTCATTTACAATTTGGAATGCTTGCATTGTATTGGTTAATATATCTCTCACCTCATTTACTTAATTACTGTGTTAAAATATTTATGCTCTATACTAATAGATCTGACATGTACCCTTGCATTATGCACCATAGGTGTGATCCCACCATTCACCCTCCCTCTATCTGATCTCCCCCTCCCCTCCAAACCTCCTCCTTCATCCTGAGCCATACGGTAGTTGTGATCTGTTCTTCATATGAAAGTGTGAGTGATTGTAAATTGGTTTCATTATAGTACTGAGTACATTGGATACTTTTCCCTCTGTTCTTGAGATACTTTACTAAGTGGTATATGTTCCAACTCCATCCATATAAGCATAAAAGAGGTAAAATCTCCTTTTTTTTAAGGCTGCATGATATTCCATGGTATACATAGGCCACAATTTATTAATCCATTGGGCACTTGGGCTTCTTTCATGACTTGGCTATTATAAATTGAGCTGCAGTGAAGAATCTGGTGCAAGTCTCTTTGTTATAAAGTGATTTTGGCCTTTTGGATATACTCCTAGTAGAGGAATTACAGGATCGGACAGCAGGTCTACTTTTAGATCCCTGAATATTCTCCAGACTTCTTTCCAAAAGGGATGTATCAGCTTGCACTCCCACCAGCAGTGCAGAAGTGTTCCCTTTTTTCCACATCCACGCCAACATCTGTAGTTTTGAGATTTTGTTATGGTGAGCCACTCTTACGGGAGTTAGATGATATCTCCAAGTGGTTTTGATTTGCATTTCTCTGATGATTAAAGATGATGAGCATTTTTTCATGTGTTTGTAGGCCATGCATCTATCTTCTTCAGAGAAGCTTCTGTTCAAGTCTCTTGCCCACAGTGATAATTAGTAAGTTTGAGTTCTCTATGGATTCTGGTTATCAAACCTTTGTCTGAAGCATAACCTGAAAATATCCTCTCCCATTCTGAGCGTTGTCTGCTTAATTTACTTACTGTGTTCTTGGCTGTGCAGAAGCTTTTTAGTTTGATCAGATCCTGGTAGTGTATTTCTTTTATAGTGTTTGCCTGTTAGCCTAGTAGAAGAATGTGAGTGCAGCTGACATGTATTGTACAGGTTACTAAGTGAATATTTTACAAACTTAGAATGTTTCTTGATATGGTCCAGTGCATTTAAAACAAGAAGAAATTATGTTGGTTTTTTTTTTTGAAAGGTGTAAAATCTATTATCTCTCAGTGTTGAATTCAGCTATACTTCATTAGAGCATAACCAAATTGGCTGGGCGCAACGGCTAACACCTATGATCCTAGCATTCCTGGAGGTCCAGGGAGGAGGATCCCTTGAGCTCAGAAATTCAAGAACAACCAGAACAAGAGTGAGACCCAGTCTCACTAAGAACAGAAAAACAATAGCTGGCCTTGGTGGCAAATACCTGTAGAGCCAGCTGCTTAGGAGACTGAGGCAGGGAGATCACTTAAACCCAAGAGGATCACTTGAGCCCAGGAGCCTAAGGTTTCTGAGAGCTGGGCTGATGCCACAGAACTCTGACTGGGTAACAGAGTGAGACCCTTGTCTCAGGGAAAAAAAAAGTCAAGAAATGAGTTTATATTTTCCTTAAGTATTAATCAGCTTTTAATTATCCTAATTTTTCAGATTGATATGCGTTTGATTTGAGATGGCTTATATAAGTGAAAATGTTCCTTATAAAAGAAGATTTTTTCCTAAAAATACAGATATATAAACTATGCATATTTATCCCACTTCAGACACTCTTATTTAGAGACCCTGATAATGTGAATGAGAAAATGCCTGTTCCTCTCAGTTCCATGTAATCAGCCGACCATGCCGGAGTCAACTTCAAGATTGAAGAGCATTTCAGGATGCCGGTCCCTGTGTTCTTTTCTTGACTCCCAATTTGGTAAGACACTGGGCATGTCACTTAATCATTTTAATTGTGAATTCCATAGAGATAAACATTCTTCAGGCTTCCTGTGTGATATGTTTTCAGAGACAGAAATAAATGCCAGATTCCTTCAGAGAATGACCCCAGGCTGATGGTTCCCAATGATTGAAAGCCAGATTCTGTATTCAAGGCTATTTGTAAGAGGTCAACACCTGAACTCATTATCAGACATGAAAGCATTTCTTTGAATACTTTCTCAGGTCATCTAGACATAAATAAAAGAGTAATGAAGTATACCCCTGGGAAAAATTCCTGATGCTAACAATTCCTGAAGACAAACTTGTAGAATGAAGCACTGATGGTAGACTCAGATGGGAGGAGTGATGTTACAATGGAAATGTGTGTATATGTGTGTGTGTGTTTGTGTGTACACATGTGTGTGAAAAGACAGCTAAAGAAAATTGCTGTGAAGTATCTCAGTTCAGTTCTGCATATGTTAGGAAGTGAAAAAAAAACTATCACTGGCTGATTTAGTCATTTAATTAACTTTTGATTGTTACAAGGTGTGAGAGGCATCTATGTTCCTGAAAATCATCATGCTGGTTGTGAAACCGGTGCTGTAGCTTCCAGGCATGGTTTTATTCCCTTCTATACAAACTCATATGCTTAGACTGAGATGATAGGATCGGGTTGCCATTGACATTGAGAGGTACAACTAGCCAAGCTAACTGCTGCCATAAAGATATCTTCATTATTACTCAAAAAGTCATTTTAAAAATAAATTCTCAATGCATCAGGTGTTTTATAATGCATACTCAATGACATTAAATTATATCATACAGAGATTTGCTAATTTCTGGGTTATACTACATAGTTACAGACTCAGAGTAGGACATGCATTATTCATCCAGAGTCAACCACACCACCATCAGTAGTCTAATTTATGACCTTAAATGTATTTATTTTTTATTATTAAGAGACATAATATGGGATTATTTTAAACAGGGCTGTAAGCACATTTTACCTATTTCTCCTGGCAAGCTAAATATTATTCCTGGATCAATTCCTCTATCAATGAGCTACATATTTGTATAACATTGTTTGCACCTTCATAAAATTGACTCATATGACCTGCTCTAATGTTTTTATGCAAAAGATTCATTAGGGAGTGCTTCATGTTCCAGCTTGCCCTGGATGAAACTAAAGGCAAGGAAAACTATTTTATCCAAGTTTTTCTTTTATTCACATTTGTGGACAGAATCTGCATGCATTTTATTTATATTTTTCATTTACATTTTCTGTTTTACTTTCTCTTGTTTTCCTTTCAACCTGGTTTTTTTTTTTTGCCATTCATTTATCTTAATCTCATGCATTATACATCCAATCTGTTGCATTACACACACATATATGAATATATAAGCTATTATAAACTACAAAATATTTGTAAACATATTTATGAATAATATTGAATAATAAAGGAGTTTACAGATAAAGGTATTACTTGGTGTTATCATAACATATTAGTAGTTAATTTCATTTTAGAATATCATAATATGGTATTAATAAATAGGCTTATGAATCTTTCAATACTGCCTAATTTATCAAAATTCTGTATCACAGTTAGTGGATTCTAACTTAGGGATTCATCATTTTGAGTTCATACCATTCATTCTTCATAAAGTGATAACCTCAAAACATCAGTAGATGGTGGGCAAGGTTTGTTTCTGTGGGTGGTATTGCTGTGTGTTCTCTTGCCAATGATATTTATTTGCGATCTCATCAGGCTTCTTGAAATTCCTCACCAGCTCCTGTGTTTAACCAACTAGGTATCTAATAGCAACTACTGATTTAATACATATTTAGTACGACAAATTCAACATTCTAGATTTATATTTAGTGCAAAAACCCATGTAATTTTTCTGTCAAAGTCGCACATTCAGAGGCCCATCATTCAATGGAAGTGAATAGTCTACGATAGGGAAAACACATCATTTGTGCACACCCAAATCTTCCTCCCTTCCCACAGAAAAATTTGATTTTTAGGTAAATATTTTGATCTGCACAATGATGTAAGGGATATTTCTCTCCTAGGGCCATGTTTAAAAACTATATTCCATGTTATGTAAAGTATGACTTAGAGAAAGGAGAATGTTATATTTTCTGGGCAGTGAAAATTTACATAGTCACTGTACAGTAGAGAGGAAAAAAATATATAGGTCAAGGAAAACAGGAGGTAGAGAAAAAAAATTGAATTTTTACTTTTGAATATATAATTAGCATACTGTGCTTCATGCCCCTGAGATCTTTAGTAATGTTTCTATGTCTATTTACAGACACATGTGTATAACCGTCATATATA
>NW_003852429.1:462258-468661 GCF_000181295.1 Otolemur garnettii | reverse complement strand
TCTTTTGTTCCTTTCTAAAAGTTTCCAACAATAACCAATGTAGTGAAAATGCACACAAATTGGAACATATACATATTTCATATAAATATCCCATATTTTTGATGCCAGGTTCTTACCAAATTTTTCAAATGTCTTATCACTTGAATGTTATTATACTTACCTATTTTTAATTTTTGTATGTTAATAAAATGTCTATTGTTTGATGAAAATGCCAGTAATGTTCTGGTGACAACTTTCTAAAATGACCCTGGAGAATTTAGTTCTCTCAATCTTAAAATTCATAAAGCAATATTTATTGTTGAAATAGTTTTTTTTTTACATTTTTTACTTAGTCAAATTGTTTCCTTAGGATCCTTTTACTTATATAAACTTAATTAAAAAAAAAATTGTAATGTTCCATGTAGAGAGGATATAGTGAAGGCATTCTGATTATATTTGAAATATGAAATCATTCATTTGTAATAATGGCTGAGTTATATAAATGGAACAATTTAGCATGTTTTAAAATGTAATGTTCTTTAGAATGGTTACTTTTTATATGTTTGAATTGTTTTATGACTAATAACAACAGAACAATTTGCTAAATTTGGAGCACTTTTTACTTGTTAGGCAGAGTTCTAAGAACATTCTAAGTTAAAGCTCATTAATCCTCAGTGCAATTGCAAGGCGAAGGGCTATCTAGTGATCCTGAGTTTATAGATGAAGAAATAGAATCAAAGATGTTCAATCATTTGTACAAAGTTGCCGGCTAAGATTATTTTCAATTCTCAAAATCAATATTTAAAAATTATTAATAATTTCTTAAAATTAGTTTTGATTTTTTCTGATATTAAATATTTTTATATTTTATCTTTCAATAGAAAAGCAAGCTTATATGTTTACTTTGCATTCACAAATCATATTATTTAAAGCATGACTATTCATGACCTTTTTCACTTTGAGATCCTTTCAATTTGTTGTGATGTTATTTATAACAATCTATAATTTCTTAATCTCTGAAAGAAATTGAGATTTAATATTTAAATATTTAGTATTTAATTAACACTCAGTGCCTTTGTCAAAGTGATTTTGGACACATATTTTCAAGTTCATTTTATCTTTTTATCTTCTTATTTTCTTTCTTGAAGCAGTTATGCAAAGATTCTATATATTTCTTTATATGTTTGCATGAATTCTCATGACACGCTAATATATTCTCAAAATTTAAATAATTTTCTTCATGATTTACCAACCTGTCTCTTCTATCTCACTTTGTCTTTATGTGCTCTGTGCTCTCTTGCTGTCTATCTTCTACCCAACTTCTACTAAGAGATGTTTATTTCTATCATTTAAGATATTATGTAGTTGCCTTAATCCCACTGGGTATTTTTTGTGTTTCTAATTCAAATAATTTATCTTTTCATTTTGGTAATTAATTTTCCCTATCACTTTGAAAGAGTCAATAGATTGAGTTGAGAATAAATGAATCCCCTGGTATATTAAGTAACTTAGTCTTACACAGATTGCTTGGTATATTTATTATATTTTATGTAATTGTTCAAACAATGTTTATCTACCTCAAGGGACTTTAAGAATCATATTACTTCCTAAGGGCAAAAGTCTGTGAATGCATACAAACAAAAAGCGTGAGACTATACCCTAGCTATATGTTCATTTATTTATACATTATATACAGTCTAGCCCATTCTTTAAACCTATATGTATTTTTACATATCTGTGAAAAAATATATTTTTATTTATAAACTTAAAGTAAATGTAATGAAACATAAAATATTTAATTGGCCATTTGTTCACTGTAGAGATCCAGACACTAGCTCATCATCAGGCTTACCCTGACTTTTACTTCTTTTGAGTACTGGCTTTGAGCTAGTCTTACATTTATATATTCAATCCCCTACTTTATAAATTAAGTATCCTATTCCTTAATTAGTTTGACTCACTTACTATGCTTACAACCAGATAAAAATAAGGAATATAATATAAGAAAAATTTGTATTAAACTGTAGATAAGTTGTCCTCAAAGATATTGAGCCAAGATGTTTTAAAAGCCAGAATAGGTCTGACCATCACAGACGCAATCAGAGTCTGGGTAATTTTTGAACCACAGCAAAAGATAATTGATTCAATGTGGACTACATATTATACCACAATTAAAGAAGAGCTTGAGTGGCTTTCCCAGTACTCACAAAATGCTTTTATATTCCCTTGACATTTCATTACAAATTGCTTCTGGACAAAAACTTTACTTATGGTCAAATTTTTTAAAAAATTAAAAGAAGCAAAGATGTTTGGTTTGTTTCTTATTTCTTTTTAGCAATATAAACATGGCTCTGTGGAAAATAATTTATAGGTTTATTTATTTCTAAATTACCTAACTTTCCAAAGAATTGTAATATAAAATTGATCCAGCCTTCCTAATTTTCTCAATTGTGCCTTATGTCACATTTATTTAACTTATATCTGTTTACACATGATCAATTTACTACCTGCAAAAATCCATGCTGTACTGATTCTCCTGTGGCCAGAAGTCCTATGGTTTGTTTCAAATAATTTCAAGTGTAACCTAAATCTCCTATAGAATTAATTTTCATCTTCTTGTGTTGCTTTGGTTGAAATAGACTAACATGTAGCTTCATCAGCATTTTTAATTATTTTATAATTCTGATATTCTAGTAATTATAATTTATATTATTCTCTTTTCAGAAAATTATTCAGATTACAAAATTATTTTTAAAAATATACCAGTTGTCATTAATACACATATTTCATTATTTTTGCAAATCTTGTCTTTTTAAACATTTTTATAAGTAGATGTATGTTATTTTATCTATTGTTACAGATTATAAAATAAGATAGAATTATAGGCATCTATTGTTTATGGGAATCAGATATTTATTTATTTATTTTTTGAGATAGAGCCTCAAGCTATTCCCCTGGGTAGAGTACTGTGGCATCACAGCTCACAGCAACCTCCAACTCCTGGTCTCAAGCGAGTTTCCTGCCTCTGCCTCCCAAGTAGCTGGGAACACAGGTGCCCACCACAACACCTGGCTGTGTTTTTGGTTGCAGCCATCAGTGTTGTTTGATGGGTTTGGGCTGTATTCGAACCTGCCACCTTAGGTATATGTGGCCGGCGCCTTAGCCACTTGATCCACAGGCACCTAGCTGGAATCAGTTATTTTTATTACTACAGAAACTATTACTTCCTAATCCTTTGTGTCTTTGCTATTGAAATGTTATATATTTTAAGCCCTTTACCTTATTCTTGTTATTATAACATTGGTTTTAACATTACTAACACATCTTTGCCACTAAATATTATATTAATTTTACATTCCATAAAGTTAATTTCCTCTCCAATGGACACAAAATAGAAAGAAAGTGTACCCACTTCTTAAACTGGATACCTAATTTTCTAAGAGATTATAATATAAAATTAATCTAGCTTTCCTAATTTTCGCAGGTGTGTCTTATGTCACTTTTTTTTAAGTTATATCTATTTGTACGTAAGGTCAATTTAATCCCTGTAAAATTGGCAAGCCAACTTAAAAAAAGAAAACTCACTTTTTCTTTTGTTATTATATTATCCATTCAATTTTAATTTCACAGTTGTATAAGGATTATAAATACTCTTTGCTTTATTCAATTGTGGATTTTTTAGATACTAAAATGAAGTTTTAATTATGGTTTAATCTCTCATGACTAAAGGATAAAAAAGTTTTTATATATATGTGTGTGTGTGTGCGTATATATATATATATATATATGTATATACAAAATTGTCCAAAAATGTGAATTTCTATTACTTCTACAAATCATTAGAAATGGAAGACAATTATGTTGTTGCTAGTGTGCTTCTATTGTTATTATTATTATTTCTACTAATACCACTGGTTTCTTAATTTTTATTATGCTTCTTTAAACTTTGTGTGGGACTTCTTCTTGCTCAATAAATATCAATTTTAGGAGCATCAAACAGGAATTCAAGATGAACACAAACAAATTTAATTTGATATTTAAATTTAATGGGTACATTTATATATATATAAATGTACATACATATATAAAATGGTCTTTTAGATTATTAAAAAATTTAATGGGTACATTTATATATATATAAATGCACATACATATATAAAATGGTCTTTTAGATTATTAAAACAGCTCCTGGCACTCTGCCTGTCTGGGCACCCAAGCGGGGTGCCCTGAGGACTGATCAAGACGTGCTTGCCCCACATGGCTGCTGGCGCTCTGCTGCTCCAGGCACAAAGGCAGGGCACCCCCAAGGACTGATAGAGCCATGTGTTGCCAGCACCCTGGGCATGGCAGCCTGAGAACTGGGACAGGATGGTCAATCGAGGGGGGATGATGCTGGAGTGGTGGTACCCAAAGATGAAGAGCAGCAGCCACAGCACCTAGAACAATAAGGCTCATATCCCTGAGGCTTTTCTGGACAGACACGCTCTATCTCTCTGGGCAACCAGAGGAAGCTGGCATCTTCTCCAGTGGCAGGCACTGGCTGAACGGTTTTGGGACAGTCTCCAAACAGTGCAAATTCAGCATGTGGTGCAATCAGCAGAAAAACTCTGGTAACCTGAATAATCAGAGCAGATCAACTCCCCCAAGGAAAGATGAGGCAGATGCAATTGAAGATCCCATCCATAAACAGATCGCTAACAGGTCAGAAATCAAGATCAGAATCTGGATAGCAAATAAGATTAGCAGAATGGAGGAAAAGAGGGAATTATAATTTCAAATTATTCAAAATCTGTCTAAAGAATTCAATGATTTAAAATTTAAAACGACCAAAGATTTTGACACACTGAGGCAAGAGGTTGCAGCCCTCAAAGATCTGAAAAATGCAGTAGAATCCCTTGGTAATACAATGGAGCAGGCAAAATAAAGGATCTCTGACATTGAAGACAAAGCTTTTGAACACATCCCAGCTCAAATAGAGAGCAAAAATGGATCACTCTCAGAGACCTCTGGTATAATTCAAAGAAAACTAATATTCGCCTTATAGGAATCCCTGAAGGCCACGAAGTTGCTTCACAAAACACAGAGGCTCTTCTTCATGAAATTATTAAAGACAACTTTTCAGATATGCCAAGAGATTCTAAATTCAGATAGCAGACAGTTTCAGAACCCCAGCACGACTCAACCTGAACAAAACACCCCCAAGACACATCATAATTAACTTCACTAAAGTTAATATGAAAGAGAAAATTCTGAAATCAGCTGAATGTAAGAAAACCATAATCTACAGGGGGAAGAATATTAGAATGAGTGCAGATCTCTCTGTTGAAAACTTTCAGGCTAGAAGAAGGTGGTCATCAACTTTTAATCTCCTAAAACAAAACAACTTTCAATCCAAGATCCTGTATCTTTCAACCCAGGATCTTGATGGAGATTTTATTTCTCCATTTATGATGGAGAAATTAAATACTTTAATGACATTCACATGTTGAAGAAATTTGCCATAACTAAACCAGCCCTCCAGGATATTCTCAGACCTATCCTCCATAATGACCAGCACAATCCTCCACCACAGAAGTAAGCTCACACAGAAAATTTTTATCAAATTCCACAGTGGCAAAAGGATTAAAGATGTCCACTGAACTTTCGAAAAACTCGATACCCAAAAGTATACCAGGCTTATCAATATTCTCCATCAATGTGAATGACTTAAATTGCCCTCTAAAGAGGCACAAGCTGGCTGACTGGATACAGAAACTCAGGCCAGTTATCTGGATATCTGCTGCATACAAGAATCTCATCTTACCTTAAAAGACAAATATAGACTCAGGGTGAAGGGATGGGGATAGTCATCTATATTCCAGGCAAATGGAAAGCAGAAAAAGCAGGTGTTGCAATTTTATTCTCAGATACAATAGGCTTTAAACCAACCACAGTAAGCAAAAATAAGGATGATCCCTTTATATTTGTTAAAGGTAATACACAATACGATTAGATTTCAATTAGCAATATTTATGCACCCAACCAGAATGCACCTCAATTTATAAGAGATACTCTAATAGGCATGAGCAACTTGATTTCTCCCAGCTCTATCATAGTCAGAGATTTTAATACTCCTTTGGCAGTGTTGGATAGATCCTCCAAAAAGAAGCTTAGCAAAGAAACTTTAGATTTAAACTCAACCATTCAGCTTTTGGATTTAATGGACATCTACAGAAAATTTCATCCTACAAAACTGAATACACATTTTTCTCATCGGCCCATGGAACATACTCCAAAATTGACCACATCTTAGGTCACAAGTCTAACCTCATCAAATTTAAAAGAATAAAAATTATTCCTTGCATCTTCTCAGATCTCCATGGATTAAAAGTTGAACTCAATAAAAAAAAGAATCTGCACATTCATACAAAAACATGGAACCTAA
>NW_003852429.1:450367-459129 GCF_000181295.1 Otolemur garnettii | reverse complement strand
ATAAAGGTACATGTGAATGTCTCTAAATGTAAAATATAAATGTCTTAACACAATAACTAAACAGGAAGTCTACATTAACCAGTTGGATGAAAGTATTTCAAATTGTATACAGAAACAGTACACTGTACCTCATGATAGTATTAATGTACACTGCTATGATTTAATAATAAAAAATATATGAAAAAGAAGAAAAATAAATAAATAAATATTAATAAAGCAAGAGACTTTCATATTATTTCTGATTACTTTCTTTGAAACAGATCATTTAGATGTATGCTTCAGAGATTGTGGAAGACAGGAAGGAAAATAATCATTTCAATTGATGTGCAATTGTATACACTTTAAAATGTATGAAAAGTACTATTTAATCAAACTCCAATTAAATATCATCAGATGCCTTCAAATCATCATAAATATAAAAGAGGAATTTGACAATAGCCAGAATATTTAGTGCAGTTCAAAGATAGGCTACAGTTATTTTCAGGAAGAAAATTATTATAAATAATTTATAGTTGAAGAAATTGGAAAATACAGACAAGGCTGAAATGTCAATAAATTATAGAAATTAAATAATATTTCTTATCCTGAAACATGTAATTAAAGTTCTAAAGCAGTGGATCTCAACCTTCCTAATGCTGGGACCGTTTAATAAAGTTCCTCATGTTTTGGTGACCCCCAACCATAAAATTATTTTCGTTGCTACTTCATAACTGTGATTTTGCTACTGTTATAAATTGTAATGTAAATACCTGATATGTAGGATGTATTTGGGTGACCCATGTGAAAGGGTTATTCGACCCCAAAGGAGTCACAACCCACAGACTGAGAACCACTGTTCTAAAGATTTAACCACTGACAGTAAATGGGCACATTAGATATTTAGCCTGAAACTTATTATTTGGTTCAGTTAGTGTTAAATATACAATATTTGGGGGTGTATTCATGTCTTCCTAATTTCTCTTGGAATATTTCACCTGCTTATTAATATATATATATTTAAGGCTCATACTGTTCTGTGAGATACATATGAATGGAAATTCATAACCGACTGAGATTAATATGAATATTCCATCTTGCTTCAAAGAAAAAGCGTGGGATTTTTCCCCCGATCTATAATCTCAGGATTTTAATTATTCTAAAATAGGTGGCATTTCCTTCTCAAATTATACTGCAAAATAATAATTTTGGAGATCTCTACTATAGGTCAATCTGAAACTAATACTTTTAAAAATCAGCATTTTATAAAAAAATCAATGATAAGAATAGGACGGAGAGTATTCTGAAAGGATTAGGAATTCTTAACTAATTAGCTTGAACATTAAAAATGATGACTTTACTTACATATCATACTGTATAAATAAAATAGTTCATGCAATCAAAATGATCGACGACAGACAGGATTGGTTTTCCTAACCCTCTGTACAACTTTCAGCCCCTCACAGATCTAGTATTGCAGCAAATGCTGCAAAGCAGCTAAAGACTGTGCACTGCTACAGGTGAGATAAGTTAGTAAAAATAATCGCCCAGAAATAAGGAAGAGCAAAGAGGCAGCTACCACACTCTGTTATTTATAAAGAATAAGCTAGATCCATAAATCAAATTGTACCTGATTATTTGTGCACTCTAAAGATTTTTTATTTGTTATTTGAAATCCTGCAACTCCAATAATTTATTTTTTAATCTTTTACGTCATTTTCTATTCTTTCCTAAAGATATATATCTTTGCTTTGTAAATAAATTATGAGTATCTTAAATGACAGGGCCATATTTTGTTATTCTTTCATTTTCTCAATTCACTTTGCACAATGTTTGATTGCTTACTGGATAGATAGGGACATGGATAGATCACACAATAACTTAGATATCTGTGTTTTATATTCCTTTTCATATATTCAGGAACCTTATACAGGCAAATATGGGTACTTGAAACTCGTTATCTTAGGGGGATGGGTAAGTGCATAGAAATAGCATCTTATTGGTAAGATTGTTACTGATACCACTACTGTCTGGCTATATCACACCATATATTCAAATATTTACTTATACTGCAAGCATCAGAATATTTTAATCCCATATCAAATAAGTCTTAGTCTAAAAATAGAAAGCAAAGATTACATTTCCTTAGCTAAGTTTAAAGTACTTATTAATTCATCTTCTGCAAGATGTTTGAGTTTTCTTGTGAGTCAAATTAAGTTTCAGGGTTTTTTTTGTTTGTTTGTTTTGTTTTTTGGTTTTTGGGGGAGGTGGCAATAAATAAAAAAAAGGCATTGGTAACATTTACAAAAATTACATCAAAATAAATAATGGACTGAGACAAGATATTTTGAAATGACTATTTGGACACCACAAAAATAAAGAAAATCAATATTTACAAATGGTCTCTATGCCTCATTAAGTATGGGAAAGTATAAAATGTGGGCAAGGGCCGGGTGTGGTGACTCATGCCTATAATCCTACCACTCTGGGAGGTGAGGCGGATGGAATGCTTGAGCTCAGGAGTTTGAGATCAGCCTGAACACCTGTGAGACTCATCTCTACTAAAGTAGAAAAACTAGCCTGGCCTCGAGGCAATTGCCTGTAGTCCCAGGTACTGGGGAGAATGAGGCAAAAGGATGGCTTGAGCCCAAGACACTGAGGTTGCTATGAGCTATGATGATGCTATGGCCCTCTATTCAGGGCAACAGAGAGAGGCTCTCTTAAAAAAAAAAAAAAAAAAAGGTAGAAGGAAATAATGATTCCTAGAATGCTGTGACATTTTTATTCTGTACCACAGAAGACAATGAACACAGCTCTGTAACCCCTTGACTACACATACATACACACATACACACACAAATGTGCATAACTATACATATATAAACACATATATGTACACGTGTAGAAAACAATACATGGACTCTGTAGATGTGTCACATTATACTGTTTCACAGTAGGGAACAGTCAGTGTCAAGCTCACGGCATTAGCGACCTGTACTGGAATCTTTGTGGATGATGAAAAGCTTTTACGAGGACTGTTCTTCTTCAGAGTCCAAATTAATTCTGCTTCTATTTGAAAGATATGGTCAAATATAGTACATCTGTGTGTAGTGATGACATAAAATATATTCACATATAGCTCTGAAGTCCAAAGGAACAGAGCCACCTTGTATTATTCACACTTGGTTAGTTCTTCAAAAGGTATCAACGACTGGAATGCAGCTCCATTCGGTGTTGTTATCAGATGTAATTATGTTTGCAACCTGCTGAGCAATTCTCAGTCTTTCTAGATAAATATGCTCATTTTCTCAGAGTTATGCTCATGCCAACTGCTCACAGATCCGTACACAGAGCTTTAGTGATCTATTGATATGGACAAAGACGTATTTTCTCCTGACTTGGAGGTTTCCTTGGCTCTACATTGTGTCTTTTGGTCCCCTATGTTCTGTTTTCTGAATCCTCTGCTTTTCTTGTGTTGATCAGTGTGAGGGCTGTAGTGTCAGTGATCAATGATGATTTGGGCTTACGCTGTTTGGGTAGAGCCCAGTAATGCTTCCTTGCTGACTCATCTTACTTCTCTGAGGTGAGGCCATTGCTCCCCTGAGACTGGCTCTGTTCTGCCAGGCAGGCCCATGGTGGCTCACTCTGGTTACTTGCTTCGGGCTGCTTCTGTGCCCCCAATGCTTTTGTGATTTTCAATATTGCCAACAGAAACTTCCAGCTGTTCGTGGGATCCTCCCATGACACAGACACACAGGGCAGCTGAGGAAAGATGAATGTCAAGGCCTCTCTCATACAGCCCATCCAAGCTGTACTGCAAATCTCCTTGGACATGACTGAAATTTTGGTTTGTCAGGACATTATGTGTTATCAAATAAAAACTTAATTAACTAATTTGACAGATGTGAAACATTTTCATTTATTATGTTTATTTTAACTTTTGAATTGATGTTCTTTATATGCCTGGATGAGAAAAGTTAAGACGGGAGAAATAAAGTATACAAAAAAACCCTTTTTTAAATTAAAACTCTGAAACATGCAGAGACAGAGAATTTGAGGAATGTCTGTATTTAAAATGGTGCTTTCTTTTCAATCCACAATAAAGGCATTTAGACAGTCTAATGCCCTTGGAAATGTTTTTCTAGTGCTATAATGTTAATCTGTTCAATTGAGCTTATAGGAATTGTAAATACATGACTATATTACTTTTCTTACTTTAAGTCCATTTAGTGGGTAAAGATATCTTGGGCCATTTGCTGTATTTTAGTGATTAGAGAATTTGAAAGTTCCCACAGAGTAGCTTCTTCAGATTTGTTCACCCATTCTCAAGGAAGTTCAGAAGGAAAATGCAGCTAAACACGTGTTTATTGACATGAGGCAACTCAAGTCATAGCTTTTGGTCATGTGTACTTAGTCCTGCCTTCCAGGATGTGGACACCGATGCTCATCAAATACAATTCCTGTCGGCTAGGAAAAAATCAAATAAAAGCTTGCCTGACCTTTGGATTTACTATGTGAGCAGGAAAAAATTATGGAAACTGCAAAAAACATATTAGAAAGTCTAAATTAAGATCATGTATAATTTCATTTCTTGGAAACAGAGTCTCATTTGGTTACCCTAAAGTTGAGTGCCATGGCATCATCATAGCTCAGAGCAAACTCAAACTGCTATACTCAAGTGATTCCTCTTGACTTAGCCTCCCTGTAGTCAGGACTACAGGTGCCCACCATGATACCCAGCTGATTTTTCTATTTTTAGTAGAGACCCAGGGGGTCTCATTCTGCTCAGGCTTTTCCTGAACTCCTGACTCAAACAATCCACCCACCTCAGCCTCCCAGAGTGCTAAGATTACAGGTGTGAGCCACTGTACCCGGCCTATAATTCCATTTTTAGATAATTCATTTTATTCTAAATTGATATGCTATTTGACTGTAAAAAAAGATTAGCTACCAGAAAAATGCACATATATTAGATAAACAAGCAAACAAACATAACTTCTAGAAGGATATGTGCATTATGGATAGATAAATCAGGAGATAAAGATATTTTCCAATGGTAAATACATTATAACTTGATAATATAGATATCAATTGTAATTTCTAATCAAGGTCTATTACCATTACATTCTATATGATTTCTTGGCAAATAAAATTAAAACATGACACTGAATTATATTTTAATACAGTGATAGGACATTATAGTTTAGGTTCCCCAAAACATAACTGGAGGTGAAGACCTAAGAACAGGCAGCAGGGTATTGGAAGCAGAAGATAATCTTGGGCAGTGACAGTAAGGGATAGGGACAACTGAGATAGACAAGGAAGGAACTGACATTACATTTTGGATTGTTACCACCACAAAAGTCAGTTCAACTGGAAAGTCTCTGAAGAATGACATGAGGGATGCACCAAAATTCTTCTGGGGCACTGAAAGTTGGAACACTTAACCACTCACCACCATGCTCTTTAATAAGGGTTGCCCCAGCATCAATCACCCTGCACTTTAAGGATGTACTTGCTTTGATTGAAATCTGATATGTTAGAAAGCCTGAGGCAGAAAGCTGAGACATGGAAAGATACCTGTGTAGGTAGAAAGTGCCCATCGGAACTGAAGCGAAATGTTAAAAGCTGAGGCTTTGGTTCAGTGTAGTCATGTTTACCTCACACAATCCTACGATCTTCCATCCCTCTCTCCACATATGACATTATATATATCTGAGTGTACTTAGATAATAAAACAGTATCTAATAGTAGACAGCAAGGGATTCTGGCTCTTCTAGGAACAAAGGTGGGTGCCCTGCCTAGGTGCCACTCCAAGCAATTGCCACACTTGGGAGAAGGAGGAATGCCCTGTAAATTGGCCAACAAGAAATAAATAAATAATGTAGGGAATTCCCCAGCTCAAAGCCCAGGGAGCCCAGGCACAGTAGGGTCAAGAAAGTGACCTAGAGTGACCTAAGTCTAATTATTATCTCATTAATTGTCCATCAGAGTGGTTTGATGATTATCTTTGAACCATGAGGTGATCACTACTCAGACAATACAAAACAGGATCCCAGACCATAACCAGAGCCTCTTGCTCTGGCAGGAGGCCCATTCGATGTGTGTGGCAAATGTATATTGCTCCTGCTATTGATCAGTACCCTAGGGATCTCCCAAAGACTGGTGTGCACCCATCTTTCTGTTAGAGAAGAGAGATGGTTTGAGGTAGTTGCTGAAATAATTGGGTGTAACAAACATGAGTTTAGCTAGAAAGAGATTTATAGCAAGCTGGGCCCTGTCTTGATGACTGAAAGCCTGTGGAAATCACTGCTTGTGGATTTTTATACAGTTTTGAGGATGTACTAACTGGTCCTTGAAAGGTCCCACACTTTTTCACTCTCTTTCTGACTGGTCCAACTAGGTTCTTAACCATTCCTGTAGCACACTGCTCTTTGGGAGGTCCCTAGGGTATTGATCAACCCCTTAGTGCACTATTTTTTACAAAGTTCCTAGGCTAGAGTATTGATCTATACTATCTTTCCAAAACAACTCAACCACAGCTTTGAACAACCTCATTCCCAGCCCAGCCCAGGCCAGAATAGTCTAACCACATCCTCACTCTTCATATTTAACTAAATAACTAAAATTTCTCTTTCTCAATCAACTGAATTTCACATTTGCCTTGCTTTTGGTCATGAGTACACCAACTACTTAGAACAGAATCCAACCAGAGTGTAGTAGAAGATTGAGGCCATATAGAAGCATTTTTACTTAGTGCCCCATATGAATAATATTAACACTGGATTATTAGGAAAAAAGACACTGGTGAAAAACTTTCACAAGCAGAATTTTTGGTATATTAGGACTGAATTTTCTCCTGCCAGCAGCATTATACAAATGAACATGTTCTGGGGGAGGAGGTTGCTGCTATGACTGGATTTCTTAGGAAACCCAAAATTCATAGAAAAATTAGAAGAATAAAAGTGGTTTCTACTTATCAGGATAACAATATTTTACCACAATATAAAGTATCACAAACAAATGTCTTAATGTAAATGCTAAAGATTTCATCCTAAAAGAAAACAAAGAAATGCTTGGTATTTATTAGTATTGTGTATTGATTTCCAATTCAAAAATATAGTTGCTATATAGCATACATATCTTAAATATTAACAAATAGTGCAATTAGTAAAACGCATTAAGATGTGATGTTGTAAATTAGTTTACTCAAAATATCATATAATATTTTTTATGAAATATCTATATCATATATAACATACATTCTTTCTGTTGGCAAAAATATATACAGATATATAGTATGTCACATAAATGTGGTATGGCATATGTGTATTATGAAATTGTATAACTCTCCAATTTTGAGTTTCAAAAAAGGATATCCCAAGATACAGCACTTTGGCATGCTGAGTGCTTCAAATTAAAATAAATTAAATAACCATAGAAATAAGGTACAGAACTGGGGTCTCTCTGACCCCCACAACCACCACTACCACCTTGTCTCTCTGATCCTTTTGATTTCTGAAATCAACAAAGCACTCTGGTAGGGACTCTGTGAGGTTTTCTTATCTCATTATGGAACCTTTTATCCAAAAGAAATGCAATTGTCTTAGTACTCTCTCTCTTCATCATTATAAAATGATCAGGAAAGTTAAACTACAGGAGAGGAGAAGAATCTGGGAGTCATCAGTCTGCCCAGGCAAACTTTTCATCTGCTCTTCTGTGGGTAGCTCTGAGAGATTACCTAGAGACTTTATCTGCATAATGAGACAACTTTTGTTCAAAATAAAGTTTTTATAAGGGGCTGTTTCAAATACATTTCTTATTTTCCAAAGCAGAAGATGATTAGATTTTAAGAGTTTTTAAGAAGTATTATAATGCTTGCCTATCTGGAATGGTATAAGTCTGAAGTTGTTGGTGTTCATCTTTGTACATTATGAAGAGAGAATGTCTTCTAGCTAGCATGAAAAGAGAATCAGGAGTCAGAGGGAAAGCTGATTTCAATGATGTCATTTGAGAACCTGGACAAAGCCACACTGAAACCCGCTACCATTGTGTTTTCAGATACATGAGTTAATGTATTTCTTTTTACTGTATTAATGTGCATCACTAAATCAGTGTCATACAATTATAATTATTAAATGTGTTTGGAATCTGAATTTTTATAACGTTTTATGTGTATTTTAACTGATACAAGACTTATTTAACATTCCAATTCAATTTTGAATAGGTATTTGTTGTTCTTTTGCTGTGATTATTTTTTCAAATATTCAGAAACCATTTTAATGTAAAGGAAGCACAATCAGTAACTGACAAACATGAAATTAATTGAAACAAAGAAACAGGTAATCATCCAAAAGGCAAGACGAGTGAGTATCTGGCATCATACTTAGAAGTGTGAATTAGACACTTTGGCACTAACATTCTCCTTGGATTCTGGCTTAGGTTTGCAAATACCAGCAGGGGTTTGTCCACTCTTCCTGGGTTGTTGGTTGACTCTGCTTAATTTTCTTCTCCTAGAGGGAATCACTAGTATTTTATAAGCCAATTCAAATATTTTAAATTATTTCTCTCTCTCTCTCTCTTTTTTTTTTTTTTTTTTTTTTTTGAGACAGAGTCTCATTTTGTCACTCTCAGTAGAGTGCTGTGGCATCATAGCTCTCGGGAACCTCAGTCCCTTGGGCTCAAGTGATCCTCCTGCCTCAGCCTTTTGAATAACTGGAAGTAGAGGTGCCTGCCACAATGCCAGGCTATTTTCCTTTTCTTTTTCTTCTCTTCTCTTTTCTTTC
>NW_003852429.1:435771-450297 GCF_000181295.1 Otolemur garnettii | reverse complement strand
TTTTTTGGAGATGGGGGTCATCTTGCTCTTGCTCAGGCTATTCTTGAATTGCTTAGGCAATCCACTCACCAGAGTGCTAGGATTATAAGTGTGAACCACCATGCCCAGCCCAAATATTTTATATTCTAAAATAATGGAAATAGTGAAATGTTAAACCTTCCTCCTGGATATTACCAAATGTGTTCTACGTATATTTCTCTAAAGAAATAGAGAAACAAAACATGGATTAATAACATGACTTTTAACAAAAGGCAGTACTATTATCTTTTTTCTTTATTTTTTGATATTAATTTAATTGTTATGAGTACTTAATAGTTGTATATATTTATTAAGTACATGTGGTGTTTCAATATAGGCTTTAAGTAAAAAAATGGAAAGCAGTTCATAATATGTAGCTATTAATTAACTAAAGACTATCTTTTAATTCATTGGCCATTCTTTTCAAGGTGAAATATGATTTGTGATACTCTATCGCTATTTATGCCAGCCATAGGTTTTGTGAAATAGCTACAGTCAAATCCACTTTAAAAGGGTTTGCATTTCTATTATTAAACAGAAATCATTATGAAGACAATAAACAGAGCAAGACTAGTACAGTTAGCACATAATTTGTGTTAGGAAGTTTGTTAGATTACAGCATCTTTCCATCATTTATAAAGGATTGGTACACAGCTGCACATTGTAAGCAGACATAAATTTCAGGAAACAAGTTTCATTGCAAGCCATGTCTCATATCTTATATGTTTTCCATGTTTATACAATCATAGCATATTATATTATAATTACACATGCAATAATGGGTTGAAGAGTAATGCATTTCTCCATAGAGTCAGTCACTCGCACTCAAGTTAGAATAGCAATCTATTCTTAGAAGCTCAACAACACCGTTCCCAAAATGAAAGTAGAAATTAATGCAGAGTATATAGGCATTTCAGGGACATAAATTGCCATTAAAGGTAAAATGAGTTATATATCCTTTCACTTTAGAGGTCTATCATATTTACCCTTAATTTTGAAGACCTCAGGACTCTACCTTGCCATGATTCATTAACCCAGCTTTATATCAAGTGTAATAAATCACCCTAAATTCACATAGAGTCTTGAATAATATGTTTTATAATTTCATGGAACTCTATAAATCATGTTCTGAGTGGAAGGCCTTTATCCTTGTTAACCAAAGAAGGCACAGCAGAACTTGGTTTATTTTCAAAAAGGAGATCCTGAATTTCTCCCAATTTCTTTGATTGAATTTCAGTCAATTCAATTCCTAGTCAATTAAAAACTAGGAACTTATTTCTCTAATAGCGCACTTGGAAACAAGTTTACTTTATAATATTTTATTAACACTATTTTCTGTTATTTAAACAAATCCATGAAATGATGTAATTTTTAGACATCATTTTATTCTATTCAAAGCATGGAAATAGGCTATTGGGCTTTGTGTTAATTTCTGGTGGCAAATGTATACCCCCAAACCATTTTAACATACTTAAAATCATGCAGAAAACCCCTGATGACAATTTAACTAGAAACCTACCATACAGGCTCAAGTTCATGACTGGCAAATGTATTCTGTATATATAGAAGAAAGGACATGTGCATGACTGTGTGTACATTGCATATTTAAATGTATGGACTAACATCACTTTCTGCCTCATATGATGAAAATTAGATGATTTATGCCTTCAATGACTGTTGACATGAGTCAATGCAAGGGCCCCGGGGCTCTCAATTCATTACCTGAACCACATTTTATAGTTTCCATGTAACTCAATAAATCTACGTTTCTAATCTCATTTTCCATCCTTGTCTAGCCCTGGTAATCTTTACTGTGTGGTTTCTAGAGAGGGTGATGGCTGAAGACAGTTTAGGCCTCTCAATCCTTTCAATGCTCCCTCCCGTTATTCCCTAACTGCAGCCATCATCTTCTCTAAAATTCTGAATCACTTGTAGGCATTGCAAGCTGATCTTCTTGTAACATTCACATTATCCCTGCTCCTTTTCTCTAAGAAGACACCTTGAATATCCTGAGACTATAATATTGGGGAGCTCCTACATGGATGCTTTGCTTTTATTTCTATTTGTTTATTTTTTTTTATTTATTTGTTTTGAGATAGAGTCTTTCTCTCTTTTGCCAGAGTGTAGTGGTGTTAACCTAGATTATAGCAACTTCAAACTCTTGAGTTGAAGGAGTCCTTCTGCCTCAGCCTTCTGAGTACCCGGGACAATAGGTGCCTTCCACAATGCCCAGTTGATTTTTCTTACTTCTTACAGATGGGGGTCTTTCTCTTGCTCAAGTTTGTCTAAAACTACTAAGCTCAAGGGATCCTCCTGCCTTGACCTCCCAGAGTGCTAGAAATATAGCAAGGTATCCATAGATAAACAAACTTCAACTTCCATAACTGACAGGTGGTTGCAAAAAAATATGCGTTGTGCCCACCTTTCACATACTGAAACCTGCCAAAACAGTAGGATAGCGCTGGTAGCCCACATCTCTATTCCTTTTTTATGATCTACAAAAGTAATTAGTGATTTTTTACCTCCAAGTGTGTCATATACCCTGGAATACTGTGTTTTGTGCCCTGTATCTCTGCTCTGAAGGCTTTGGTGTTATTTGTGAGAGAAATCTGATACATCACATAACTCCTGCCCCACCACACTGACAACAAGTCTTCTTATGCAGTCATTCAATCTTAGGTAATCAAATTCTTATTTTAATCAAATGTAAAGATTGGCTTTCTCTTTCACACTTTTCCTGAAAATTTACAAGTTCTCTAAAGGAAAAAGGAGAAACAATCATTTTTACTAAGAAGCATTTAAAATATAAATTTTTAAAAATTACATTTAAATTGCTTCTTAATGAAGAAAATGGTCATGCAAGATTGATTACTATATATTTCAGTGTTTCTTCACACCTTACTTTGTGGGACCACACCTACAGTGCATCTTACAAGGGTACATACGAAATTTACTTAGTGTAGAATATAAATGTCTTAACAAAATAAGAAAATGCCATGAAGGCTATGTTAACCAGTTTAATGAAAATATGTCACTTGGTATATAAAACCAGCACATTGTACCCCACGATTGCATTAATGTACACAGCTATGATTTAATAAAAAAAGACATATTTCTTTTTTTTATGTATAAAAGTTTTGTGTTGTGGTTCTATATATATCATTGGAATTGCATTTTATTTATGTTGAGTAGTGTTCAGGTGTAAAGGCATAGAGATTTTAAATCTCAAGGCCAAAATCTGCCTTTCTAAGAGGAGAATGAGCTCTGTGTTAGTTTTACGATATTTTATGTAAAGAATAGCCCAGTAATATTTAATATGGCTAATGATTACTATATATATATATAGTATATGTATGCATATATATGTGTGTGTATATATATATATAACATTGTTTGATTTAAATCTATACCTTGAGCACCAGCAGAATTTGGAGAATTTACTGATTTAGATACAAAAATTTATTAATGTTATAACCACAGATTTTTAAATAACTCATAATAGTGAAAAGTAGTTCACCAAGTTTTTTCATACGTTATATTAAAACTTTTAATAATTAATAAACCACAACTATTATAAGTATGTTCATACCTCATGTTAAAACATGATTTCCCTCATAATAGGATATCAATATTTTATTCTTACTGAATATCATAAGCATTTAAAAAGTCATTTTATAGTACTTTAGGCAATAATTTTTCAACCATAGACTGCAAAAATCTAATATATGCACTTACAATTATGACTTTTATTCTCCAGAATTCAAAAAATATGAAAATGATTTATATTTCAAGAGTTTGCAGTAGACATTAAACTGTTTAATTGCATTTGAGAGTTGCTCAGTGTTTTTTTCTTTAAATAAATCAAAATTTGTTCCTCACACCATGCAATGATCAGTGGCATAATGCATAGTAGTTCTGCCTTGTCTTTGGTGGCTACTCCCAAAGCCTCTCAGTGGCTGCCTGGACCCACCAGTAATACTGAGTCCAGTTGCTGCCGGTCAGAATGTGTTTCTATTTACATCGTCTTTCGCTCACAAGTTGAATGGCTTTTCCATTTAAACTCAGCACTTATCACACACTGTTGCCATGACTTTTAGTCTGAGATGTAAAAAGCAAAACTAGCATAAATTTATTTGCCCTTCTTCACAATTTCAACTTTGGCATACAATTTTTTTCTTTGCTTAAGTCATGAACATTCACATTTTCACTTAAAGGAAGTACTTTATGGATTTTCTTCAGCATATCCAAATAGCTACTATCAGTACTCTTGTACTTTGGGGCTGTTATTAAGCAAAATAAGGGCTACTTGAACATGAATTCTGTGATACTGGCACTATTATTGAATGCTTCACTTGACTTTTTTTATCAATTCAATTATAACATTCTTTAGCTTCGATATTTCTTTTCTTTTAATAATTTTTCCCTTGAAATTCTTATTTTGTTTATGCAACACTTTTCTGCGTTTACTGTGCATCTTCATGATGTTGATTTTGAATTCTTTTTCAGATAGAATTTGTCTTCATGGGACTGGTACACATAAAGAAATTTGCTTACTTTATCTTATTTTTGTACAAGCTTACACTGATGTCTGGCTGTTGTACTACCAGTCTTCTTAAGCAGCAGTATGCCATACAACTCTTTTTATTCTCTGTAGCTCCCACACATTTAGAGTATGCCAGATTTCCATTAGCATCTGAATTTGGGTTAGGCAGTAATTAGTCCTTTGGGCAGCCCCCCAAAACCACAACATTGGACATATGCTCCACTCTTCTTTCTCTCTGGAAGCTTCTTCACCATTTCACCTTTCACATTTGCTACACCATGTGTCCTCTCAGGTCCTAGCACAACACTCAGCTTGTCCCCCCCACACCACTGGCTCACAGGCATCTAGCGTGTGCAGGGTCCCATCAGGACTCTTGTCAAGTGAGACAGAATCCAGATCTTTATAAACACCCCCCCCCAAATTATAATATGGAATGTATATAGTGCAATCTATGGTTTTACTACTGACTGATGAGACATATTTCACATAGATGGGGTGTAGAAGCCTCTTAAATGGCTTTAGGTTTCTCACAAACACAATAATTCTGTGTATTGTTGTTGAGCTGGGATCTCCATGGGAGAAAGAGGGTCTAGAACTTCCTATTCACCATTTTCTAATGTCACAAGTATCAATTATTTTCATGTCCTGTAATGGGTATTTGGATACTATTTTTTCTAATTTTTACATATACATGTGATTATAAGGTTTCCACTTTTTGCCTTCACAGAATTAAAAAGGCTTAAAATTTAACAATAATAATGTTTAAGATAAGGACTAGAAAGCAAAACCTCTTAAAGAATGAATGAAGATAAATACGTTCAGAAAAGAAATCAGATGATTGCTGCAACGAAGTAATAAGCAATAATAATAATAGTAATGCAAAGAAAGTAACATTCACACTGTCAAGTAAGAGTATGTGTATTATAGAATGCTCTCACTCTGAGGTTCAGTATGGAGTCATCAGTTAACTTCTATTTAATTGACATTATTTTTAATTAATCATTTTACATGACACCCAAATTGAAACACTGAGGCACAAATTCAACAAATATATGTAAGCTCTATATATGCTGAAAACTAAAAAAAGAAACACTCTTGACAAAAGCCACAAGAAAAATAAATTGAACTAATGGAGATATATTTGTCTTACAGATTGAATAATATTGATGAGACAAAAATTCTCCACGTTTTGATTTACAGACTCATTGAAGCAACAATGATTGCAGCATAATCAAACAGGTACGTTATAGAGGTTGATGTGTTCATTCTAAAATCTGCATGAAAATGCAACTCAACCAGGATAGGGAAAACAATTTTTAAAACGAGGGAAGAGCCGAAGTACACAACCTACTCAATCGCAAGGTTGTAGAGATATAGTCATGAGGACAGTGTGCCCTTGGCAAAAAAGGCTTCTAATTTGGTGTGAGAGTGTAAAAAACATAAAAGTAAAACAAAATAGCATAGATGACGAATGCTCAACAGTGGTGCAGAAGCAAGTCGATAGAGAAAGGGGAGTCGTTCAAACAATTGATGATAGACAAATAAATCCCAGATGTAAAGTACTCAGCCTTGATAATTTACCTTTCCTCTCATATGAATGAAAATAAAAATGGATAATAGAGTTCAGTGAGAATGCAGAAATATAAATTTTTAGAAAAAAATATAGAAGAAAATTGGTGTGGCTTTGGTTTTTTGATGTTTTTGATACAGCACAAAAGGCACAGCCCAACCATTTATGGTAGAGTTTGAAAAACAAGGTTTATTAAAATTAAATATATTTACCCTGTAAAAGATGCTGTTAAAGAAAAAATTTTAAAAGACATGGACTGAGAGAATATATTTGCAAATGTAAATGTGTAAAGAATTCTCAACCTGTGAAATAAAATACAACGATAAAAAGCACAGGCAAAATATCTGAAACAGAAATGCGGATGGAAAGAAAGCATTTGAAATATGTTCAGAAGTGCAAATACAAAATGAAATGAGCTTAGGAGTTACCATTACATATCTATAAAAGTGCATACAAAATTAAATCTGGCAATAAGAATTGCAGATGAAGATGAGAATCAATTGAAATTAGCATACATAGCTGGTGGGTGTGCTGAATGTTACAGCCATTTGGAAATACTGGAAATTTCTGATAAAATTAAACATTCACTTACCATATGACTCAAAAATTGTATTCCTAAGTACCACTTCAAGAGAAATGAAAACTTATGTTCACACAAAATCCTACACAAGTCTGTTCCTTGCAGCTTTATTCATAATTGTAAAAAACAATAATAGGAGTACACACCATCTAGTGCATAAACAGACTGTGGTATCATAAGTTGCAGTACTATCCAACAGTAAAAAGTAATATATTGCTGATACTTGCAACACTATGGATGAATCTGAAATTATTTTGCTGAATTAAAATGCCAGCAAAAAGCTTCATATTATCTATTGTGTTTGCATGATACTCTGTACAGGGTAATATTTTAGGTTGGAAAACAGATCAATGGTTAGGAGAGTTGGGTAGCAGATGAGGGGTTTTCTATAAAGGTGTCGCACAATGTGGCACATTAGTTTCCTATTACCCCTATAACAAATTACAACAGTGTCTTAAAATAAAACAAATTCATTATCTTACCGTTCAGTAGTGTGAAATGTGTATAATTGCTAAAAGCTAGATAACAGGAGAGCTGCATTCTCTCCTGGAGTTTTCTTGCCATTTTTAACTTCTTTTTTTTTTTTAATTTCTTATAGCATAACTGTTCACAGCCCTACTTTGAAACTAATTCATAGCCATTTTTAACTTCTAAGGGCTACTCACATTCCTTGTGAAAGCCCATTTCCTCCACCTTCAAAGCAACCAGTACCATATCATTATGCACATAGTCATAATGATCCATAGTCATCTCTCTCTTTGGCTCTGAACTGTTTTGTTTCCCCATTCTATTAAGGAAATGTCTGCTATTTTGGATCTTCTCAGATTATTCAAAATAATCTATTTTATAGTCTGCTAATTAGTAAATTTAATTTCATCTGCAACTTTAATTCCCATTTGTTATGTAACATATTCATTATTCTGTCTACCACATGTAAATTATTTGGGGCTGATAGTTGCATAAACTTATATGAGACAACGGTATTTGGTATCTGACTTTATGCATTTCTCAAAATATCTAGAATTATGCACAAAACATTTACTCTATGTAAGGTAAATGCTAAGACAAAACCCAAAGTCAACTAGGACATGGAAAAAGAAGCACAAAACAGACTTTGGCAAATGAATTTACCTGAAATAAAAACTCATCACGTAGTGACGATTGGCTGAGGGGAGGATTTGGAGAAAAGGAACAGAACTAAGTATCTTTGATAATTTTGAAAAATAATCTTTGATAGGATACTGTATGGCTAAAGCAAAAATGTGTTATGAAAAGACTGTAATTTTGTTGGTAAATTGTTTCTCACAGAACTGTGTGATAAGAATTAAGAATTGATCTTAATAGTGGAGACAAATAAATAAATATAATATAACCTTTTTTTTTTCAGTATGAAAGAATGTCAAAAGAAACAATGGGAAGTATACAAAGAACCTTGAGGTGACAGATTGTAGCCAGATGTTTCAATATGGACTCATTGTCTCTGTTTCTAATTAGATATGAAGATGATGAATAGATATTAGATAGATGGATTGATAGATGGCTGGATATAAAGACAGAGAGATAGAGAAATGTGTGTTGTACATTTTTACTCTACCTCTCCACTGAGAAGCTGACAAAAGTGTTACCCAGGAGTAACATAAGAACACAGAGTTTCTAGGGTAATCGGTTGATTCTATGACTGGGGCAGTTATTACGTCTAACACTTCTTGTATTGTCTGAACATAAGTGGCAAATATAAAGATTTTTATAAATGATAAAATGTGGAAATATATCAAAATCACATCTGAAAAGCTGAAAGAAATATATAAGCCAAAATTATAATAAGTTCAGTGTCACAACAAGGGTAGTGTTAGGTTACAAATCCCCCAGATAAAATAAATATACCTGATGATATCAATCAATCAATAAATGATTAGGAGGAAGGATAGCTCTTAGTTACAAAATTTTGCACCTAATAAATGTAGAAGAAATGAGAGAAATAGAAAATTACCATCAGAACAGTATAGCAGTAATCACTAAAGGCAAGAGCACCACCAAATGAATGCTAAAATTAGTGGGGAACAGTTTAATAAAAATAAGATATGCAGATGGACTCTACCTTTATGTCCAAAGTATTTAGCAAGTATAAAGTGAAAAATAGTAAGTTTACAGTGGCAAGTCCTCTCAAGTGCCACCTGCACCAGTAATCAATGTCAGTATCACCAGTAATACATATGGACATTGTAGAGTACATGACATGAGGCCCTAAAAAAGACATGTCACCTGTGCGGTTTCCCTCTTCATAACGTGTAACCTCAGTATCACCATGAGAAAACAGCCAGCAAATACAAACTGAGCAACAACCTATAAAATTCCAAACTTCTATTATTCAAAAGTATTAAGAGAATAAAAAACAAAGAAGGGATAAAGAAATACCACAGATTAAAGGATTCTATGAAGGAATGACACACACACATAATATAGGAAGCATAATAAAGGCCGTTCACAAAAGATCTGTGAAACCCCTCAAAATTCTGTGCTGTAATGAATAGTTTTGTTCCATAGTTAATTTCATAATTTTGGCAACTCTTCTATGGTTAAATAAGATGTGAAGAAAGAGATGGCAGAATCCAGGGGATATAGAAACGCTACTATTTTTGCATAATTCTTTAGACAGTCTAAAACTATCTTTAAAAAAAATGTAAAGCTATTAACTTTTGAGGAATTAAGATATATTAGCTGCATGTTCTCTAGCTAAAATCAATTTAATTTTACCTTTCACATTGATATTATTAACACTGTTTTATGAAATCTAAGTAAAAATAAATAGAAATCTTTAAAAACATTATCTAGTGATTGTACCTGTATAGTGTATTAGAAGTGTAACTGATCTTATCAGGAAAGACAAGAACTTAGTCATTAATGAAACTTACTAATTTTTACTTTTTCCAACTGATGCTCGGTTTTCTTTTAACTATAAATCTGTATAAACCAACATGATCCTACTGAATGCAGGAGATAGATATTGGCATTCATAATCAAGGCCAAAAGAGAAAGAGAAGACCACAGCCAATTGTAAGTGAGTCTTAGTAATTTTTCTGTCCCATCGTTTATAAGACATTTGATTTCTTGATTAAGTTTATAATGACAGCGGTATCGTGAACATGAATACTAGACAGCTCTCATTAGATTCTCACAAACATGTTAAGAGGATTGTTGAAAAAAATAATAGTGGACATTTTTTCCTGTGGTACCACTAGTTTTCAATTTAATTGTAATGTTCCTACCTAATCTAAGCGTGACAACCAGGTAATAACACAGGTAACGTCAGGATGATGGGGGCACGTAGGTCTTTTCAGTTGGAACAGTTTATTCTTGCATGCAAGCTGCTTTTGTCACCCTGGCATTTTCAATTGCAGAAGATTTGGTTGTGAGAGGAAAGTTTGAATCTGATCCGGCTCTGCCTCTCTTAATAACATCCTTGAAAATGACATAAAACTTTTCAAATTCGAAGAAATACCCATTAAAGAAAAAACCCAGCAAAATAGCTTTTCTCCACAATGAATGCTTTAAACCTCTTCCCTGTGGGGGGAAAAGGTAGCTTGAAGGAAAAAAGAAATAATAATCCCTGTGTTATTGAAAATGCATCAGACTCCCAGGGCTTTATTGTCCGTTCCCACCATTGTGTGTCGAGAGAGACAGCTCTGTCCGATTTGAGCCTCATGGTGATGCAATTGAAAATGCCACTGTGATGGGGACTCCACGGATATAATCTCATTTCATTGGAAGGAAATCAAGCTAAGCCACAAGGGGGGGTTTAATCAATGAGGCTTAATTATAATTGCAGATAAATTATTAGTGTTTTACAACATAAAATCATCATATTACTTTTTTCAAAACAACAATTATATTCAATTTAGGTCATTTTGCAAAGAAGTATTTCATCGGGAATTAAATTTTTGAAAATTGTTTCTCTCTCTTTTTTATCATAAAACTAACTTTATTATATTTTTTCCACTTAAATTTCTTAGCTGAATATCTTCACTGTCCTGATGATTTCTGGCTTCTGGTTCTAATTTTCTTGATGGACGTAACGTCTTTATCCTCCTTTGGATTTTCTGCACACCTCTTGATACCTCGGGTTGTTTCTCTTTTCACTAGTGATGGAGGTGTCAAGTGCATTATAAACAACAGGGCTCTGTAGGGCCAGAGGTGTGTGCTGAACCCTCCTGGTTTTATGTATCTTTTTACCACACTGATTTTTGAGCTCAGTAGTTGATTTGGTTTAGCCAATGGGACAATAACTAACATGATACAAAGAGAAAGATAAAAACAAAAAATGTACCTAATAGTATGATGGAACTTTTCTTCTTTAGATGCTGTTGGAACCCCTTCAATTGCCCCTGGGTGAAGATGTTGAAATCTTTTCCAAAAGGAACGCTTTCTAGATTAATGGAGGGATACAGCACAAAAGTGACCCCAGACAGAGCCGGCAGGGGAGACGCCCCCCAGCCAAGCACAAGTGGTTAATTCTCACATTTAGGAGCTAAGTAAGTGTCTTTTATATTAAGCAGAAAATAGGGAGTTTTTTTTTATTTTATGGGATTAATTCGATGGATGGGTATACTATAAGATACTTTGGAATCACTTGCAAAGCCTTGAATAGGGTTATTTATAACCTTTATTTATAGGGCAAATAGTGCACTTCATGAGGACAAGAGTATATAATCAGACTGTTCATGTCTGTCTGATACAGAGAGAAATTTATTGGAACCTTGGACAAGAGACTCTTAGGGTCATTTTTATTGGCATGCTATCTATGTAGTGTACGACTAATACGTTTCGTAGATCATGATGCCAGCTTGTATAAGGGGGTTTGGTCATGTAATTCTGCTACACTGTTTTAGAGCCATCTCCAGTGTTTTAATATGTAACAATATAAGGCTATAACATTAATGGGAAAATCTCATTTAAACATTGATTAGAACAGACTGGTTGTAAAGAAACATTTCTCTAGTCAACCAGAAAAATATTGAAAAGGAGTAAGCTGTAGTGATATTAAATTAATTTTAATTTTACTAAGTGTACATAAATATTATGATATCCATGAAAGTCAATATTTATTAAACATATACATAGCAATGAACTTGCTAGTGAAATTTGTGGTCTTGAATCTACTTTCAATACTTTATCCTCTCATCTGCTTTTAAAAGGGAGAGGTAGATAGAAAAAAACAAACAAACAAAAAAAAAACAAGGCTAACAGTTGATGACCATTAGAACAGAATTATGGGCACACAAATGTTCATTGTTATTCTCCTTACCTTTCCATGTTTTTAAAATCTTCACAATAAACAAATAGAAAATTATAAAACATTATGACTCTATAGTTCCTTTTCTAAAGTCACAGGAATAAAAGTCTGATGAAGTTTCTGTTTTCTCTTCCCTTGCAAGTGGAAAGGAGACTAATATTTCTCAGAACAATGAAGCCGATAGCATTTCTGAGATTCTTTGTAGATTTTATAGCCCAAGAGGGAGATGTCATATTTTCTGTTAATGGGTCAGGTGGAAGCTCAAGCAATTAACTGGGAAATAAATGATGCTACAATATTTTTCCTTAATATATTGAGCAGTTCTGGCTGGTTATATTTCATTGTCATGTTCTTAATCTCTCTGAGAGATTCCCTCTAAGAATGCTCGATGCTGTTTTATAATATGAAACCCGGACTGATATTTTGCCTTATTACTAGATATTGTAGAACTTTGCATCATGGAATTCTCCTATTTCCATGACAAGAATGCAATGGAGTATGAAAGAGAAACTACTAAACGGAAAACAATTTTGGTGAGAAAAATATATAAAACACAAAATAAGTACCTAAGATGTGGAAAGATCATTTGGGGTCCCCAAAATATGAGACTGTGTAAAATAGGCAAAGTGACAGCCATCTTGCTTGGAGGGTCTGGCATAGAACACAGACATTAAACCACAAACACAGTGGGTAGAAATGCAAAACAGAGGAACTTAATGACACTTTATAAATGGCTGAAATATAAAGCTTGTGAAGGTCATGTTCTAAAATTCAAAAACCAATAATAAAAATAAGAGGGCTATAGCTAATGTATGGGGACAAATTGACTCACTATATTTATTGGCAATATTTTATTTCAGAATATTATGTAGGTACAAATGTTTCAGTTAAAGAAATTGCTTTTGCACCATTTGAGTCCAATTTTTGTGTGCCCATTACATATTTAGTATGCATTGTAACCGTTAGTTATAAATTTACCCAACCATCATCTGACCTGCTTGATTTTTGATGAGTTTTATTTCCATTTGTGTGCACAAGTCTGCACGATTTAGTCAATTTAATGGTGAGTACCTGTGGTGTTTGTTTTCCCATTCTTATAATACTCCACCTAGAAGAATTATCTCCATTTGCAACTAGGTTGTGACAAAAGATACTAAATCTCTATTGTTTCTTGTGGCTGAGTAGGATGCCATGGTGTACCTATTCCACATTTTATTAATACACTCAAATATTGAGGGTGTTTAGGCTGTTTCCATATCTTTGAAATCGTGAATCGTGTTGCTATAAAGATTGGAGTCTAGGGTTTATTGTTGTTTGTTGTTGTTTTGTTTGTTTATCATAAGATGGTTTCCCCCCACCTTGGTAAATACTCAGTAGTGGGACTGTGGCCTCACAAGAGTGCTCTATTATTAGCACTTTAAGGTATCTCCATATGACTTTCCAGAGAGGTTGTACTAGTTTGCAGTCTCACCAATAGTCTATGAGTGATCCTATCTCTTTGCATCCAAGCCAGCATTTCTTGTTTTGGGCCTTTTTGATGAATTATATGTTATTTCATTATGATTTTGAATTGCATTTCCCTGAGGATAGAGATGTTGAACATTTTTTCATATGTTTTTTGGCCATTAGTCTATCTTTATTTGAAAAGTTTCTATTCATGTTTTTTTCCTAGTTTTTATTTTTGTTTTCTTGCTAATTTTCTTGAGTTCTTTGTAGATTCTAGTCATCAGCCCTTTGTTGGCCATATGGCATAAGAATATTTTCTCCCTTCCTGTAGGTTGTCTATGTGTGTTAATGATCACCTCCATGGCTGTGCAGAAGCTCTTTAATAGAGATTGAGTCCCATTTATTTATTTTTGTTGTTGCTGTGATTGTTCTTGAGGTCTTCTTCATAAATTCTTTGCCTAGGATGATGTCTATAAGAGCCTTACCTCAAAATTATAAAATCATATACAAAACCCATCTCACTTAGAACCAGAACCAGACAAGGTTGCCCACTATTACCGCTTATGTTCAACTTAGTGCTAGAAGTCTCAACCGGGGCAATCAGACAAGAGAAGGAAATCAAGAGTATTCAAATGGGAACAGAAGAGGTCAAAATATTGATCTTGGCTGATGGTATGATTTTATGTCTAGAAATCCCCTAAGATTTTCTCAAGATACTCCATGAACTGATAAATTAATCCAGCAAAGTCTTAGGTCACAAAATCAATGTTCACAAATCAGTAGCATTTATACACATGAACAACAGTCAAGCTAAGAACCAAATCAAAGACTCAATACCTTTCACAATAGCAACAACAATAAAAAAAATACCTGGGAATGCACATAAGGAAGGGGCAAAAGATCCCTCCAGTGAGGACTGTGAAACACTAAAGAAGGGCATAAACATATGAAAAGACATAGGATGTGCATAGATCAGCAGGATCAACATTGTCCAAACATCAATATTACTCAAAGGTATTTACAGATGCAAGGCAACCCCTATTGAAATACCAATGTTGTTTATTGAGATATAGAAAAAA
>NW_003852429.1:421967-435456 GCF_000181295.1 Otolemur garnettii | reverse complement strand
AATAAATAAATGAAAAGAACAAATTGGGGGACATCATTTTACCAGACTTCAATCTATACTACACGGCTATAGTAACGAAAACAGCATGGTCCTTACAAAAGAACAGTCTTGTAGTCCAGTGGATCCAAACAGAGATCCCAGATATAAACCCTTCCTCATATTGCCATCTGATCTTTAACAAAACAGACACAAACAATACAGTAGGAAAAAGAACTCCTATTCAGGAAATGGTCCTGGGAAAATTACATAGCCACATATAGAAGATTGCAATAGCCCCTCTAGTCACTCACAAAAATCAACTCACAATGAAAAACTGACTTAAACCTAAGGTATTCAATGGTAAAATTCTAGAAAAAAAATTGGATATAATAGATGTAATAATAAAAGAATACATTCAGTAAAAGAAAAGATAGACTATAGACTAGACATGTAAACTTGCAGATGTATATGGTTTTTATATTGAAGATATACCATGAAATGTAACATCTTACTGAAACTTAAAACATCACAGTGTGGGAATTTTAAAATGATAAAATCCCATCACAGTCATGGGATTTTAAAATTTTAAAATGAGCATGCACATTTGATCCATTAAAATTAAAGAGAAATATCCTAGTTATGGGCTAAATATATTCAATTCTTGCCATTATATCAACAGGTTATAATACCTGGTATAATTTATTCAAATTTCCCAATAGTCAGATATTTTTTCTATAATTGTTATTTCAAAATTATTGTATGCCACTTTTAACATATCACAAATATAAATAATAATACATGCATTTAAATCCTCAAATTAATATTTAAACCATAGCAACATTTTATAACTAAAATCAGAGAGAATTGCAAGTACAAATTTACTGTTTGGAAAATGTATAAACAGTATGTAGTTCATCTTCAAATGCTAGAAGTTCAAAACATATTCAAATATTTTGAAAATCTAACTCAGTTTTATGACTTTCCAAATATTTTCTAGAAACTTATTTTAAAATTGTATTTTATTTTATTTTATTTTTTATTTTTTATTTTTTTTTGAGATGGAGCCTCAAGCTATCCCCCTGGGTAGAGTGCCATGGCATCACAGCTCACAGCAACCTCCAACTCCTGGGCTCAAGCGAGTCTCCTGCCTCAGCCTCCCAAGTAGCTGGGACCACAGGCGCCCGCCACAACGCCTGGCCATTTTTTTTTTTTTTTTGGTTGCAGCCATCATTGTTGTTTGGCGGGCCCGGGCTGGGGATTCCAACCCGCCACCTTAGGTGTATGTGGCTGGAACCTTAGCCGCTTGAGCCACAGGTGCCGAGCCTTAAAATTGTATTTTAAAAGGCACTACTTTTATAAATAGTAACACTGTCTTTTCATTATTATTGTAAAATCTCATAAACTCTTAAATTGTAATTTTAAATCTTAAAATCTGCATAAAGTCTCATGCTGTATTCTATAAAATTCCATAAAGAACAAATCTTTGTGTAATCATCAGATCCCTCAAAGACCATAGCTCGTGGACTGTAGCACTTATAACTAAAACAGGTGGAGGATTATCTGCATAAAATAAGCAAAAATATAATAAATGAGGAATGTGGTACTAGTGGATAGGATTTATGAAAACTGTAGTCAGGTCACATGGCAAATTTAGCTGCCATTCAGTAAAAAGTAGAAATATATGATTCAAAATTCACTGTAAAGGGGGAAAAAAAAACCTGCCAGAATGGCAGAATAGGGACCTGTAGAAAGTTATTCTTTCATAAAAGCAATATAGAACACTGGTCAAATTTGAGAATATTTACAATTTTATAATTTTGGATAATAATCAAAAGGTTTCGACAACCAGACAAGCATTTATTCAAAATAAAATGACTGACCACTTTAAGAACAGAGAGATTGTTGACATTTGACCTTGCTCTATTCCCATGGTCCCTGACCCAAACTCCCACAGAGCCTCAATATCCAGCAGACTCAAAACATGACATCATGAAAAGCAGCCACTGCAGTGGGCAGACCAGGTTTGGAGTTTTCCAAAAGCCGTGTGTCCAGAGAATTTTATCTATTTGACCTGTCTGAGAAGTTTCTGGGCACACTCCATGTCCAGTGATTGTCTTTATTTGACCTGATTTAGAACTTTCTCAGTGGGAAAATTACTGTGTACACACCGTCTGTCAAAAATAATCAGAGGGAATTATTTAACCTTGCAGTTGCCTGAGGCTTTTACACTCCTAGATCAAAGAATGAAGTGGCCAAAAAAGTTGAAAGGGAGGTCTAGAAATTAGATGTCCGTAGAGGGCTTTGAAAAGCTCCAATACATTGCTATGTATCTAGAAGGGTATGAACATGTGAATATGGCAAAGAAGAAAATAACCCTGGGTAATTATCTGTATGCAAGAGGTGAAAGAAGATACAAAGATGTAAACTATGGAATAATTAAGCCTCAATGCACACAGAGCCACTTATAAAAAAAATGAGAGACTAATTCCTTTAAATAAATGTTGGTGCTAGAATTAGCTAACCAGAAGGCTGACTCTACAGCAACTTCATAGGTTACACGTGACAATAATACAGAGTTTGCAGATTTATTTGAGGAAATACATAAAAAAACAAAAAAACCAGCAGCAGTAGCAATAATGGCAAGAGCAAAAACACAACAAAAGCAACTAACAAATACAGTAAACCATGGAGGGCCATTTTATTTTTGGAGCACACCTTTTATCATTTAAAATGTCCAGATTTCAACAAAAAGTTATGAAAAATGCAAAACAATGTTGAAGCATGACATGGACATCAGGTGAAATAAAGGCATAAAATGTCCCTGAGAAAACTGAGATATTGGTCTTACTAAACAAACATTTTAATTTAAATATAATTAATTTAAAAGAAAAAAATAATGAATAATGGATTGAAGTTGAAAATAATCTATCACCAAATAAAATTTCTTTAAAAATAGAAAATATTTTTTAAAAATGTAATATAGACATTATGTATTTCTAAAGCACAATAACTGGAATAAAATTTAATACAAGGATAGGCTCAAAAGTTTACTGATTCTTTATTTTGTAGGCAGTAAACAAAATAAATGAATGTTTATTTATTTTGTAAGCACAAAATAATCAGTAAACTTGAAAGTAAGTCAATGAGAATTCTCCAGTCTGAGGAACACAAAGACAGAAATATGAAGAAAAACTAGCAGCGTCTGGGTGACCAGGGAGGATATCCATCAAGTGTATGTGTGTATAGTAGAAGTTCCAGGAGAGTAGAGAGAGTAGTAGGAAGAAATAATATTTGGGCTTGATGCCTGTGTTCAGTGAGTAGGGCACCTGCCACATACATTGAGGCTGGTGGGTTTGAGCCCAGCCTAGGCCAGGTAAACAACAATGACAACTGCAACAAAAATAATAGCCTGTAGTTCAGGATGCTGAGCCAAGAGAAGTGCCTAAGCCCAAGAGTTTGAGATTTTTGTGAGCTGTGACACCACAACAGTCTATCGAGGGCAACACAGTGAAACTCTGTCTCAATAAAAACAAAAAAATAAAGAAATAGTATTTGAAGAAATATTGGCTGAAAGCCTCACAAACTTTTTCATTCAAAAATAAATATACATCTAAGAAGTCAAAAATGTTAAATAGCAAAAAATCAGAAATTTAGGGCAGCACCTGTGGCTCAAAGGAGTTAGGGCACCAGCCCCATATACTGGAGGTGGTGGGTTCAAACCCAGCCCCAGCCAACAACTGCAAAAAAAAAGAAAAAAAGAAAAGAAAAAAAGAAATTTACATCTATGCTAAACTGTGGAAAGCCAAAAATGAAGGGTGAATCTGACAGCAAGAAATAAATTGCTCCTTTTGTACTAGTAGATAAATAGAGATTAGCAGTAAACTTCTAGTCAAAACCCACCGAGGCCAGAAGCTAATGTTATGACATTAAAATTACTGAAAAATACTTTAAAAATTCCATCTATTATTCAATATCCAATAAAAGTATCCTATAAAAGTAAAGAAGAAACAAACCAGTAAATAAAGGGTGAGGTAATTCACTGGTAGACCTACCCCATGATGAATATCAAGGCTTCTCTTCAGGTTGAAATAAAAGTATGTCAAATAATAATTCGAAACCAGATGAAAAATTAAACACCATGGGAAAAAATACTGAATATGTAAATATAAAGGAAAACAAAAATTTATTTTTGTTTATAGCTCTTCTTTTGGTCCAAAAGACAACTATACAACAAGAGTTATACAAAAGTGTTAATGGGCTCATAGTGTGTAAAGCTGCAATTTGTATGAAAATAATAGCACAAAAATAGGAGTGAAGGGACCAATTTTTTGTAGTATACTACAGAAAATAAGTTGGCACAAATATAAAGTAAGGTTTAAGATGCTAATTATAACACTCGGAATGACAATTAAGGAAATATGTCAGACATATAAATTAAAAGAAAGAAAATAATTAAAATTGTACATTAGAAAACAACTGGTTATAGCAAAGATGGCAATAATGGAGGAACAGAGAAATAAAAACTACATAAGACTGTTAGAAAATAAATGACATACATTAAGTCTAATTTATTAGTAATTATAGTAAACATAAATGAATTTAATTATACAATCAAATCATAGAATTAATTAAAATTACAAAATGTATCATTGCACCATATAATTTTAATTTAAGAAATGAATATAATTGTGATGGCTGTGTTATTTAGTTCAATGTAAGCATTTCACATTGTATATTGAAGCAATACCCTAAACCTCATAAACGCATCAATGTACAAAGTTATAATTTAATAAAAAACACTGAAAAAAATAAAATAAAATTATATAGCTATGTGATGTCCATAAAAAACAATTTTTGTAATTCAAGCATAATAGATTGAAGTAAGTGTATGGAAAACGATGTATCATAAGAAAGTTACCAATCAAAAGCTGAATGTCTATGGTAATATTAGGTAAAATACACTTTAAGAGAAAATCTTGATAGTGTCAACTAGAACATTTTCAGACTGTCATTCCATCAAGAACACCAAGCAATTGTAAACATTCCGGCACCCAATCAAGAAGCCAAATTACATAAAACAAAATCTTCCTGAATTGAAAGAAAAGAAACACAATTATAAAATAGCATTGTTGCTCAATACCCCACTCTTAATAACATACAGGACACGTAGGCAGAGCTCAAAAGCAAATAGAAGACTCAAACAACATTTAAATGTGTAACACTATAGGCCTAACAAAATTATAGAATGATCCAGGATAATAGCAGAATACATGCTTGTGTTTCATGGAACATTTTCCAGTATAGGACAGGTTAACCCATCAAACAAGCCTTTATTGATTTAAATTGATTGAAATCTTACAAATAATACAGGTTAGAAGAAAATTATTACTTATTGAAAATTATTACTTAACCCTAACCCTAACCCTAACATACTAAGTTTGTAAAGAGAGATGAGTTCTGAAGTTGGGTAAAACTAATATTTTTATGCTTATTGACTATTCCTTTTTTAAATTGGTGTTAAAAATTGATACATGCTATTCTTATAATATGCCTGACAGAGCTCAGCAGAAAGATTAAAGGTGTTAGGGAGCTCCACCAGGTGATGGAGAATAATAGACAGAAGACCTAAGCCATTATCCAGTTCCATAGGCACCATCCCCTAGAATTCTCTGCAAAAGTGGTGAATTAGCTAGAAACCTCACATATGAAGGGTAACTCACTTGTATGATTCTGATGCTGACCATTAGGTTTTATCACAGTCAGCAGATCTGAAGTGTGTTGGTTTGGGGATCAGTGGGATGGATAACAGAGCAGGTTGTCTCGCATACAACCAAATAGAGAGGGGAGGTTGTCTCTGGTCCAAAGGCAACAGAGTATGGTTGGATTTCAAACAACTTAAGTCAGATGTAAAAATAGATGCTGAGATGGCAACTTTATCAAATAAATTTATGACAACCCTCAAGTACATGATCCAACATGATTTTGTGATAAACAGTAGTAAGCTTTACACAGAAGCTCTTTTGAAAAGATTTGCTGGCTAGCAACAGGGCGTGCGGACAGCACAGTGCTTCTAGCTGTCAGCTTCTTATATCTGCCTTCCCAAGGCGGTTTTATCTAGTTACCTCACAAGCTTTGTACACAAAGGCCCATCCATTTTTGGCACAGCAACACACATCAGATGTACAGTATTTACTCCAGAGCCCCTCATCAGGCTTTGGAAGGTTTTGAAGTTTATCTTGTTTTTCTGTCCAAACCTGCTGCTTCTTCCTTATTTTCACAGGTGTTATTCCCTAATTAAAAAGAAAAAAATCAAACTCTGTTTCAGCACCTACTCCCAGAGAAAGTAGCCTGCAACCCTTCAAGCTAAAAGGGGTCCCGGGAAACAGGCAATAACTTGAGGCTTGATGCTGGATCATTTGTTTTCTGATTGATGTTGAGATACAATGGTGATAGGCGGAGTACAGACAGCCTCTGGCAATTCAATTGATAAAAATTTCACATGGCGTGAATTTGGATGACAACAGGCATAGTGCAAGCAGTAAGGAGAAAATAGCAGCTATGGTATTGATTCACTGCCATTGGGACAGGAGGTTGAAAAGCTGTTAAAAACAAGTGGTACATGACAATGGGCTCTGGGCTACCGGATAATGTAATTCTCTGATTCTCTTTGTCCATTATCCATATATAAAAATTCTGTCTCCTACTATGACTATTCTACCTCATGGATTCTTGTTAGTCCTGACACACTTGCCAACACTGTGTAGGAAGGACAAGTTCGCCATGGTCACTTGGTGGTATATGGTCAGAGATTTTGTTTGTACCAAACTCCAGAAATATACCAGCTTTCTGAAAACTTATAATAATTCTCTGGTCCAAGTGGCATAGATTTATTTTCTAGAACTCAAAGACTTGTATTGTGGTTCTTGCAACAACGAATTGCCGTAGACTTTACATTTCTGTGTTTAATGTCTACAAAACCATACCATCTGCCAGATCATATGACTAGTTTTTATTTGCTCTCCTCTTTCTTGGAATCTTGTGTGAAGATAGATAAATAACATGCAGATGTACAGTAACCATCGCGTAAGCAAATGAACAAGAATACCAAAGGTTTTTTGTTGTTTGTTTCTTTGAGACAGAGTCTCAAGCTGTTGCCCTGAGTAGAGAGCATCTCAGCTCACAGCAACCTCAAACTCTTGGGCTCAGGCGATTTTCTTGCCCTAGCCTCCCAAGTAGCTGGGACTGCAGGCTCCTGCTACAATGCCAGGCTATTTTTTGGTTGCAGTTGTCATTGTTGCTTAGCAGGCCTGGGCCAGGTTCAAACCTGCCACCCTAGGTGTATGTGGCTGGTGCCCTGCCAACTGAGCTATGGGCGCTGCCCAAGAATATCAAAGTTATGTGGACCCAGTGTCCGGGTATTAGTGATTTTTTGAACAATGCTTTCAGAGTTTATTTTCACCAAATAGTAAATATTCTTATTGCTTCAGTCACTGCACTTGTCATTTATACATGTTATTTTTCTTTCATTTGAAAGTTTACCATATAAGTTGGTAAAGAAGGAAATAGACAAATGTTTTCATTTATAAGTTTTGAATTTTCATACTATAGCTAGGAGATGAATATATTGCAGCTATACTTAGTCACCACAGTGGATGCACAATTATTTGTTTTTATTTCTCTTTCTTTTGTAAATACTTTTTCTTATTTTGAGTATACAAATTAGTTAAGACACCTCAGTCTCTGTTGGACATCTCTGATTTACTAGGATATATCATAGCATATACTAGACCCAACTGAAATTTAACTGTCTGGACGAATGGCCAACAAAAACATGAAAAAATCCTCATTGTCTCTAATCATCAGAGAAATGCAAATCATAACCACTCTGAGATATCACCTAACCCCAGTGATATTACTCTACATCACAAACTCCCAAATCTGGAGATGTTGACACGGATATGGAGGGGAGGGAACACTTTTGCAATGCTGGTGGAATTGAGACTAATACACCCTTATGGAAAGACGTATGAAGAATTCTCAAAAAACTACAAGTCTACCTTCCATTTGATTCCACAATCCCATTACTAGGTATCTATCCAGATAGACAAAAATAATTTTACTGCAAGGACAATTGTGATAAATGTTTATTGCAGCACAATTTACAATTGTCAAGATATAGAAACAACCTAAATGTCCATCAACCTACGACTGGATTAACAAACTGTGGTATACGTACACCATGGAGTACTATTCAGCCATCAGAAAAGATGGAAATGGTAACAACTGCTTACCCACATGAAAGGTAAAACATTATAATCTCGCAAGGGGAGTGTGAGGAGGGAGGGCAATTGGTGGGGAGAAGCGAAGGCAACTGGCAGGATCCCACTAATGTGGACAGTGTGAGGGTTTTTAGCCCACTCCCTGGGAGAACGGAGCAATTACAACTTGGACTTTATCTTAGGATTGAAAACAATGTAACCTAAACATTTGTACCCTCATACTAATTTGAAATTGCAAAATAAAAAAATTAGAAATAAATTCACCTTCTTGTTTTTCACCTTAAAATACCTTCTTCATTAGGAGTTGCCTCAGATACTCATGACACTAAAGTTTGTGCAGCCAGAAAATATTCTTGGCAGGATGTATTTGGACACATCTTAATAACATCTGTGGCCACAGTTTGTGCTTATGTTAGCAACTGTTACACATTATAGCCTAGGTTTTGACCATGACTTTGTAATGGATGGATGTTGGTAGCAGAAAATGATCAAGACCCAGGATTTATCTAATTTATTTTTTTTAATAATTTTGAATAGAATCAAAATAACAAGTGCTATTGAGGCTATGGAGAAATCATGATGCTTGTATGTTGTTTGTGGGAGTATAAACTGATGTAGTCCTTATGGAAAGGAGTATGGATGTTCCCAGCAAAGTTAAAAATAGAATTCTCATGTGGTTCAGCAACCCACTCCTGAGATCTTCAGGATCTCGAAGAACTATCTGCAGTCCTATGTTCATTGCAGCATTATTTGCAATAACCAAGATATGGAAATAAGCTATTTGTCCATCTGGAGACCACTGGATAGAGAACATGTGATATGTACACATCATGAAATATCAGGAAATCTATCTGTGACAATCTAAAACAAATTATTCTAAACGAAGTAGGTCAATCACAAAAGGACAAACACTACACGATTCCCCTTATAAGGAGTATCTAAAATAATCAAATTTATAGAACCAGGAAATAGAATGACAGTTTTCTGACATTGGGAGGTGAAAGAAATGGGGAATTTTTGCTCAATTGGTATGAAGGTAGAGCTAAATAAGATGAATAAGTGCTAGAAATCTGTACAGCATAATTCCTCTAAATAAGAATAATTGCTGTGACTTAAAAATTTGTTAACATAGTAGATCGCATGTAAAGTGTTCTTAACACACACACACACACACACACACACCCACACCAGAGAGTGGATATGTTTATTTTCTTGATTGGAGTGGTAGCCTCACAGGCAAGGGCAATGTATCCAAATGCCTCAAGTTGTATATAGTAAATAAGTACAATTTTACATTTTTGGTACATGAATTGTACAAATTTTTGTACATTAATTTTACACTTTCATACATACTTTAGAAAGATGTAAAAATATCATCATAAACTTTAGAGAATTTATTAAAATATTGTTAGAATTCTATTCTTTTTCATTGCTTTGATGGACTTTATCATTGTTTTCAACATAACACATTTGGTAACATAATTCTTTCATTTTGTATATTTTGGCAATGACTTTTCCCTTTAAATGTATTTGCAGCAATCAACTAACTACTTCCCTATTCACACTTGACTGAAATGAAAAAGTATCCTTGACAGAGTCTCATTATTATTTGCTTTTAATATAAACCAATTATTTTGATATAATTGATAAGGGTAGATGGATAGATAAATAATAGAAGGATGAATGGATGTTTGTATTTATCACTACATGATAAATAAACATGTACTTATCTATTTATTTTAATGGTTAGATGGATATCTAATTATATAGAGAAGTGGAGAAATGGATGGAGATATAATTGCGATAACCTTTGGTTGATATTATGCTTTGGCACCTAAAACTAATTCAATCAAATTGTTTTGCATACTTTAAAGTTATTTCCATTGTTTATTCTACTGAATATCTTAAAATAAGCAATGCATAAAAACACCTATTGTTAAAATATATCATTAGCCTGCTGTGATAGTGAAAAGAAAGAGAAACTTGGCAAATAATGTAATTTCAAAGAGACAAATGAACACTTTTAAGAATGCTTTTATCCTCTAAGAAGAAGAATAGTCAAGGGGGATACCAAAAATCACATTTGAATATCACAAAAATCAAAATTCACATTTGGAAGATGAGGACTTTTTGTCATTTTTAAAGTCATTCCAAATATTCTTAATTACAAAAGATACACAACTTACAATGTTAAATCTCCATCAAAACACACTTTACACACATTTCAAAAGGTGCAGTTTTGATTCCTTTCAATCCTGACAAGTACTTTTAGGTATAGATATATTTCTTACCTTCTTATACTTTATCACATTTCACTAAATTATGATTTTTATTAATTGTTACCATAATATTGTTAAATCAATAAAGAAACTTTATGAAGGTACTAATTACTCATAGACACAATAATTTATTTTTAGTTTAAGATTTTATTTATTTTACTTCCAGAAAAGAAAGCACATCTAATGGGCATCGTTTACAGTTGTATTCTTATAATAAAATAAAATTTGGCATTTTTTGTTTGTTTGTTTTGTTTTTGCAGTTTTTGGCCAGGGCTGAGTTTGAACCCACCGCCTCCTGTATATGGGGCCAGCACCCTACTCCTCTGAGCCACAGGCACCACCCAATAAAATAAAGTTTTCAAATGTGACCTGTTCCTTTATGAGCACCTCCTTACGCATTTTAACCAGCCACAGCCACACATTGTACAAGTGAAATATAATCCTGTTTGGTAATTCAAATTCTCATCTTCAGAAGTTTATTTTTAAATAATAATAATAATTATTTAAAGAATAATAATTCTAATTCTAATAATAATTCTCTAAAGAATAATAATTTTTTAAAAATCCAATATAGTTTTAGATTTGCTGTAAAATTTCTGCTTTTGGCTAGAAATGTTACTATTTGAATGACCAAAAATGATGTTGCAGGTGTAGGAATTAGAAAACAGTAAGGAAAAGTGAAATTGTCTGTGGCAGACAAAGAAGGCGTTTCACAAGGCCAAACACAAAGAGAATTTTAGCGTAATAATTCATTTGTTGCCACTTTATTCTTGTTTATCACAATCACCAACCACCATTGCTCACACTGAACCCTTCTTTATTCAATATCGTAACTACTTCTATCAATCTAATCTTTCAAAGAAGTCTCATTTAACCCCTCTTCACTTGCTAACTGCACTTCCCCCCCCATTCCTCTTTACTTGGAACATAACTGAGGGAAAATGAACTGTGCATTGTAAGAAAATGCCTAACTCTTGTAACATATTTTGCGCACATCCAGGGCAAAGTAATCTGAAACAAGGTGCTATTGTTTTCTCCTTTCTCTGTTGACAGTTTTTGTACATTTTCTACAGTACATATCAACAGCTATAAATAGTTGAATGTATTTTAAGTATTCATCATTGACTGCCAGTATTATTTTGTTAATTTTAAAAAGGACTCTATGTCTAATGTTTTCAAAGTAGTAAAAAAATTGAAATCAGTAGTAAAGATCATTGAAAATTGTTTTTCATTCTGAAAACTTATGAAAGAAATATGAATTTTTTGAGAATTAATGAGGCACCATATTTATTAATCATAAATATTAAATATAACCCTAACTATATAATAATTTTAATTTTACTTTTCCTTAGACTTCTTAATTTAACCATTAATGAAACTGTAAAAGATGATTTTAGATAAATTTCTGTGAAAATGTCTTTGGTTCTTTGGCCAAGGAAATTCAGATAAAAAGAGACAAATAAATCAAAATCTTTCTTTTTCAGGCAGTGCCTGTGGCTCAAAGAAGTAGGGCGCTGGTCCTATATGCTGGAGGTAGCGTGTTCAAACACAGCCCCTGCCTAAAACTGCAAAAAAATTTTCTTTTTCTTTTTCAAAAATAAAAGTTATTTCAATTACAAAATAGTAATACTTAAAATTTGTTTAAATTTTTCATTTCCCTTACTTTTCTTTTAAAAAGCCTTAATTGAAGGGCAGTGCCTATGGCTCAAAGGAGTAGGGCACTGACCCCCATATGCCAGAGGTGGCAAGTTCAAACCCAGCCTAGCCAAAAACTGCAAAAACAAAAAAAAGCCTTAATTGCATTGAATCTACAAATAACACTCAGATGCAACCAAATAAATGTAGTATATTTCGATTATATAATTGATTTACTCTTTCTTATAAGCCTTCTTTCAACTTATGGTGAGGACTAAGGTCAATCAACTTTTTAAGATAAATGTCTGGTCCAGATTTCCTAACTACTTCTATATTTTCTTTTTTAGCATGGGGTCTGTTTATTTGAGAAAGGGCTTATATGATGCCATATTGTAACAGACTAGAACCCTAACCTCTATTTACACATCCTGTATTATTCTCCAGGTTTTTTTTCCTTGTATTGTTCTATTCTTAGAATTTAAATTAATATGAATACCAAACTTAAAATCGTACTTGTATCATCCTTCTCAATGTAACTGTATATATTCAAAGACACATTGCTAATCACTTCAACGTCCTCTTTTATCTTGAAATTTTCCTCTTATTTATTTTTGTTTGAATAATTTTTGTCTTTTTTTACAGGTTGTAAAAGCACTACTATTGGAATCTTTGGACACCTGAACTTGTTCTCTTTGCTCTTCTCCAAAGAGGGATATATGTTGGCTAGGTATAAAATTCTTACCTGACAATTAAGTTTCTTTCAATTACCTATAAATGGTAAATGATGTGCAAATGTCTTCTAGCTTGTTGTGTTGAAAATGAACAGGCTAATACTCACCAGCTGTCTTTCCTAAGTAAACATTTGTTGTTTTTATAAAATAATATTAGATTTTCTATTTCTTTTGATTCATAAATGTCACCATAATTCATTTAGACATATGTCTCCCTCATTTTAAATCACAGGAACTTAGAGGTCTATTCCAATTTTATCACTCAAATATTTATTTAGCTAAGAAATATTTTCTTCTATTAATTGATTTCCTCTTTTCATTATTCATTAGTCCAGCATCTGTGCATGTCATCACTCTAACATGATGACTTGCATGGTAAGCCTGCAGAATTGTTTTTTTCAAATTCATTTCCTTCCTTCAAATTTTGGTTTCCATTTCTTCATATTCTTGATTTGTTGTAAAAGTATCCCATCAATGTCCTACCCATAACTTTAATTAATTTCTAGGAAATAACAAGTTTTTCAGTGCTTCTATTTAAATTTTTTTTTTTTTTTTTTTTTGAGACAGAGCCCCAAGCTGTCCCCCT
>NW_003852429.1:410831-421853 GCF_000181295.1 Otolemur garnettii | reverse complement strand
GCTATTTTTTGGTTGCAGCTGTCATTGTTGTTTGGCGGGTCCGGGCTGGGGATTTGAACCCGCCACCTTAGGTGTACATGGCTGGCGCCTTAGCCTGTTGAGCTATAGGCGCCGAGCCTTCTATTTAAATTTTTAATAAAATATTTTATCTTTTCAGTTTTGGAAATGTATTTTTCCTTGAAACATTGTTTTCTCCTATTTTAACATAAATTTTCTGGTTTTCTCACTGTGTAAGGGACTCAATGTCAATATCACAATCTCAGAGAGGCATTATCCTGATCACTTTATTTACAAAAGTATACTATCTCTAGCACAGTCACATTCCAGAGTATTTTCATATTTTACACTTATTAATATTATTTGTAGCCACCTCTTACTATATTAAGTATTTTTTGTTTTTTACTTTCATCCAACAAATTGTAAGTTATATATAGCTAATGGTCAATTATGCTAATGGTCAAAATATGCATAATGGTCATTTGAGTAAATGAATAAATAAGCTTAGAAACTTCCAATAATTTTTATAATTATAATTATTTTGCTCTTATTCACTGCCAAAAACAAGTGCAAATGAAGAAATTCTTGTCCATAAAAAGAGTAAGTTTATTTTTCAAATGAAGTCTTCTTCAGATCAAAAAGTTTTGTTTAGTTGTCCCTAAGAAATTTGCATAGCCAGTAGATAGTACAATACTCCTCAGCACCCCCACCAAAGAGATTCAATAATCTGCCAAAACCTTGATGTCCTCTGACAAAACTTTGTTTTTCCACGGTAAAATCTACTCCCCTGGCTCCAGAATCAATGAAGATCTCTCTTGCACTCTTATCTAGAAAACTAATTGACAAGCATAAATTTCATTTTTTTTTTTTAAAAAAGATTTATTTGTTGATTTTTTTTTTTTTTTTTCAGTTTTGGCTGCGAACAGGTTTGAACCCACCACCCGCGGTATATGGCACCAGCACCTTACTCCTTGAGCCACAGGCGCTGCCCTATTTGTTGAATTTTTTTTCTCAAGAAATTGAAAAAAAAGGAGAGGCACTTCATATGTTTTTTGGCCATCTTTCTCATTGCTTTTTAGACTACTATGTTTTATTAGAACCTTTTTAGAATTTTTTAAACATATTCATATGTATTTTCCATATTCCTATTGCTATAATTTATTAAAATATATATCACCAAAAATCAATAGTTTACATGTTATTTCGATAAAAAAAAAAAATTAGTATCATCCCAGAAAACTTTGTAAAAGACATCCAATGCAATGTTCTTATTATACAGAGGCAGATTTTGAAGGCTGAGAAAGGTTAAGGGATTATTGCTAGATCATGGCATATATGAAATTATAAAACAAGACATCTTTTTCCAAGCCTTGCACTCTACTCAATGAACCAAGTTGAAACATAGTAAAATAATTTGACTATACATGGAAAATTAGCAATATGGAGGTATTGTTGTTTTGGATTTTTAAATAAATATTTTTGAAGTCAGTTAAATAGAGGCATTATTTTATGAAAATGCAATTTTGATACTTTTACGTTTGAATGTTTCTTAAATTAAAACATTACCAAAGACTATGTGGCCATTATTTCAGAAACACATTCCTGTGTGTTCCTGTGTGTATACACTCTCTCAGAGTGACACTTCAAATGCGTTGTTATTTATAACATTCAGATTTTTCAAAACACATAGCTTATCTCACTTTGTCAAAGTTGAGCTACTGCGTACCTATTTCATTATTTTAATCTGTCATTTTATGTCTAACTTCTTAGCTCTTTAATCATTCTTCTGCATTGTCTTCAAAGCCCTTTTCATTTGTCAGCATTTTTATGACACTGAAGTGTCTCAAGCTGAAAACAATACTACAGGTGTTTGACCTTATCAGCTTTTTTTGTTTATTGCCTGCTTTTTCACTTGTCACAAAAATACTATCGAGCCTCATCTGACAAGGCTTTTCAATGTGTGTGATGTTATCACTTTAATAAATGCATGAGCTCTGTTTCTTCATAAAATATGTAATTATAGCAAACATAACTTTAAAACTTATTATTTCACTTACTATTATGTAAATTTGTGACATTTCATGTAGTACTTAGTTTTTTGCTTGAGTCTATGTAAGCTGACTACTCTCAGTCAACAGTTAATATCAAATTCTGCAAATTACAGTGCTGCAAGGTTACTCAGATTTTTCTAAAAGTAAAAGTATAATTGACACTTTGGAGTTTGAAACTAATTGGCTTTAAAAGTTGGAGCTTTTGTACAAGGAATAAATATGAGTGCCGCTAATTAAGTCTTTAAATGCTATTCAGAACTGACGAATTAGCAGTTGTTAAACACTTCAGTGCTGGATAAGAAAAGTAGGAAGAAAAATGAAATAACTTTTGCAACCCCTGTCAGAGAATGAGATGTGAGAATTAGCCAGTTGGAAGTTTGAAAATTTTGTCCCTTAAGTGGAGAAAGAGAAGGAGAAGAGAAAGAGAAGAAACTGAGGAGGAGGAGGATGAAGAAGACTACTAAGAAAACTAGATTTTCTCATCTCTAAAGTGAAAGAAGAGGAGCATCCCCCAGGAAGTCATGAACAGCCATTATGTAGGAGGTCACTAAAGCTATGGGGATGTTTCAGGAAGCACAGGACTAGCAATTACTTTTTTAAAATAGGTTTTGGAATAAGAAGAAATGGCATGCTTTGATAGAAAGTGTGCCTTGGCTTGGTGCCTGTAGCTCAGCAGCCAGAGCCCCAGCTACATACACCAGAGTTGGGGGATTTGAATCCAGCCTGGGCTTGCCAAACAATGAAAACTACAACCAAAAAATAGCCAGGCCAATTGTGGTGAGCGCTGTAGTCCCAGCTACTTGGGAGGCTGAGGCAAGAGAATTGCTTGAGTCCAGGAGTTTGAGATTGATGCAAGATGTAATGTCACAGCACTCTACTCAGGGTGAAAGCTTAAGACTCTGTATCAAAAAACAAATAGTGTGCGTAGAAACTCCTGGTAGGCACGTGAGAGCATATAAAGCTCTGAAAATTATAACAAATGCGGTAGAACCGATTTGGTTGACGCACAATGCAAAAAACAGCCTGCCTGTGTTGAGAGAAGTGTATACAAAAAGAAGAGGGTTGTCTATGACTGGTAGGAAGGTGGGTGTCCTCTGGTGGGGGTCCATCATCGGTTGACTAAAAAGAAAGTTTCCCTGTCAGGTACTGCAGCTTAAAACAGGCATTTAAGCTTCCATGTACCAAGCAATGCTCCTCTCCCATTTTTCCCCTGACATCTGCTTTGGTAATCTTATTGGGGTCAGTTAGTAAATTTCAGTGTCAGGCCTTCCTCTCTGTCAGGCCCTTCTACCTAGAAAATACTTCCCATTAGGAAGGAGAATTCCCTTAGCACTATACCCCTGGAAATGGACTTAACTTCCTAGGGCAACTCAAGATCCATAGTAGTTGGGAGAATCTATGAACATTTGACATCAGCAGAAGTGAAAACTTTATTTTGAAGCCACAGGAGATGGGAGGATGTCTGTGTAACCTCATCGTGGTTATCCAGCCTCATGTGTGTTTTCTTCTCACTCTTTTCCTTCTTTTACTTTTTCCTCTTATTACCCTCTTCACTTTGAATTACCTTATCTCTCTGCTTAGGTGTTGAAGTGTCCTTTAGATATAAGGCCAAAAGGAAGAGAAGGATAAAGAGTGAGAAGGGAGAAAGCAAAGAAAAAGATAAAGAAAAAAAGAAAAAAGTGGGGGAGTGTAAAGAAAAAATTGAATAAAGGAGAGAAGACAAACAGAAGGGAAGAAAGAGAGAGACAGGAGAAATAGCACTGTTCAGAATGGTCCTTTGACCCACACCTGCAATTCCAGGACCATGGATGGCTGGGTTGGGTGGTTCCCTTGAGTTCAGGAGTTTTTACCAGCCCATGTAAAAGCAAGACTCCATCTCTACCAAATATTAAAAAAAAACAGGAGTATGTCACAGTGGGGACCAACCAACCCATCTTTCCAAAGGTCAGAGCAAGAAGGACACCCTAGAACATGAGCATAAAGGCCTCTTAGAGTCAAGCCAATGTCATGACTACCCAGCCAAGGATGCAGAATGAGGCTCTGTCCCATACCTAGAGTACAAAAATGAAATAGAATAAAGCAAATTAAATAGAATTAAAAAATAAAAATATATAAAATGAAAAATAAGTTTATATAAGATGAAGTAAAAAGGGATACCTTAGTTGCATGAGAAATCTGTGGGAAAGATGAGAAAAATAGAAAAATCTCTATCTAAGAAAGAAAAAAGGAGACAAATAAAAAGGAATGAAAATATCAAAAGGATCAAAACACTGTAGCAGAAATGGAGGAGCCCTTGCTATTGAAGAAAGTAAAAACAAACGAACAAAAAAAAAAAAAAAAAGAAATACAACCAAATGAATAAATACAAACAAAAAAATGTTGGAGAAAATGGAGAAAAGAAAACAATTATGTGTGTGTGTGTGTGTGTGTGTGTGTGTGTGTGTGTACACACACATATATAGCAATATATTGGTTGGACACCACATAGCACTGTGGTGTTAGGATATGCAGAACATACATCCTTGTATTGCTATGTAAGATGGGGGCCAAAAGCCACTATCTAATTGCTAAGGAGACCCATTCCTATCTTCCTGATTTTTTTTTATTATATCATAACTGTCTACATTAATGCATTTATGGGGTACAATATGCTGATTTTATATACAATTTGGAATGGTTACATCAAACTGGTTAACATAGCCTTCACCTCACATACTTAATTGTTGTGTTAAGACATTTATGCTCTACTCTTAAGAGATTTGACATGTACCCTTGCAATATGCACCATAGATGAAGTCCCACTGATTACCACCCCCTCTACCCAGCTTCCACCCTCCCCTCCTCTCTTTCCCTCCTTCATTGTGAGCTATGATGTCACAGCACTCTACCCAGGATGGCAAAGTGAGACTCTGTTTAAAAAAAAAAAAGAAAAGAAAGAAAGAAAAACTGCATATCCAAATACAGAAGAAGGAAAATAGAGCCACATCTCTCTCATATATATAGAAATCAAATCAAAATGGATCAAAGATTCTAAACCAGTGGTTCTCAACCTTCCTAATGCCTCCTAATGCAGTGACCCTTTAATACAGTTTCTAATGTTGTGGTGACCCCCGACCATGAAATTATTTTCATTATACTTCATAACTGTAATTTTACTACTGTTATGAATCATAATGTAAATATCTGATATGTAGGATGTATTTTCATTGTTCCAGAAGGGTTGCAATCCACAGGTTGAGAACCGCTGTTCTAAACTAATACATGAAACTATGAAACCACTAAAGTGGAACATTTGAGAAATGTTTCAGGACAGTGGTCTGGGGAAGGACGTCTCGAGTGATACTGCCAAAGCATATGCAACCACAACAAAATTAAACAAATGAGATCACATCAAGCTAAAAACTTCTGCACAGCAATGAAACAATCAAGAAAGTGACAACACACACAATGGGAGAAAAGGTTTGCAAATCCCCCATCTGCAATGAATTAATTACTAAAATATGATACATAAAGAGCTCCATCAATTGCCATTAGGCTTTCTTCTCTCTTTTTGTACAACTGACCAGTATTCTTTCCTGAGAAGGGGCTACTGATCATGGAGTGGTTCTAATCAGTCTAAGGAAATGAACACAGAGGGGTTTTATGTTCTTTCTTCATCTTTTGACATGAAAGAGCCATGATTTCTGAACATGGACACAATAAAGAATCATAAAGCTTGATCACACAGGTGCATATTTTATCTTTCAGAAATACTCATGACTCCTCCTCTAGCTTATTAAATATGCATATTTTGCTACCCTGCTTGGTGTTTATTCCTTTTGCCCCCGTTCCTCGCTCAAAGTACAAGCTCTTGGCTTCTGCCCTGCAGAGGGTCATTCTGACAAGCTGGGAAGCAATAGCTTTGGGCAGAAACTTCATTTATGAGAAATAAAGCACTCCTTGCTATCTTTATGAATCTCATTATTTTCTTCAGTTTACATGTTAACCCAATTTTTCATCCATGAATTAAACATTATTTGCTCATGGTGTAAAATAATTTTATTGAATTTACTTTGCTGGTGTATAGTTGAAGACATTTGCATCTATATTCACAAGGATATTGGTCTATTGATTTTCCTTTTTGAGATGTCTGTGCTTTACTTAACTTCAGTCTTACTGTAATATTGGATGGACTTAAGGTGAGTTAGAAAGTAGTCCCTGTACAACTACATTTGTGGAGAGCTTGTTAAAGATTGGTGTGAATTTTCCTTTAGACATTTTATGGAGTTCGGATAGTGTGTCCCTGGACTCATGGGGACAATTTTGTGACTACTAATTTAATTCCTTTATTTTATAAGTGTTTTCAGATGTTCCATTTCTCTTTGTGTCAGAATTGATTGTATCTTTTACAAATTTGTCTATTTCATCTAAGTCATCCAATGTGTTGGCAAATTGTATTTTATAGTATTCCCTTGTAAGCTTTTATGCTTCTGAAAGGTAAATAGAAATCTCTCCTCTTTCATTCCTGATATGAGTTTAGCTAAAGACTTGTCAGATTTGTTGATCTTCTCGAGGAAACACTTGTTTGTTTCATTGATTTTTCTCTATTGTTTTTCTATTATCAATATTGCTTATTTCCCCACAGATTTTTATATTTCTTTCATTCTGCTTTCTATGGAGTTAGTTTGCTCTTGATTTCTTAGTTTCCTAAGATGAAAGGTTGGTTCCTTCACCTGTGGTCTTTCTTACTTTATAAGTAATGCACTTGTAAGTTTTCATCTGAATACTTCTTTTGCTACATCCCACAATTTTTAGCATATTGTGTTTTCATTTTAATTCATCTTAAATTTCTAATTCCCTTTGTAATATTTTATTGACCACTTTTATTTAGGAGAGCATTATTTGTGTGTGTGTTTGCAGGTTTTGTTTTTTTTTTTTTTTTTTGCCCAGAGCCAGGTTTGAACCTGCCACTTCTGATATATGGAGCCAGCGCCCTACTCCTTTGAGCCACAGGTGCCACCCAGGAGTGCATTATTTTTTACGTGTTTGTCAAATTTTGGATTTTATTTTACTTGATCAGGTAATACACTTTATATGATTTTTGTCCTGTTACTGTTGTTGAGACTTGATTTAGGCATACCATATGTTCTATTCTGGAAAATGATTGATGTGTACTTGAAGAGAATGTGTATTCTGTTCTTGGTAAGAGTTGTATTTAGTTCCAGTTGATTTATCCTGTTTTACAAGTCTCATATTTATTGCTGATCTTCTGTTGGAAGAAAAAATATCCAATGTACTCAACCCTTTTATGAAACTAATTTATAGCTATCGTAGGAAAATTGTAACCCAATTTTAGCCCAAGAATATGGGGAAAGGGGAAAGGGAGGGAAGGGGAGGGGGGAGGATGGGTGGAGGGAGGGTGATTGGTGGGATCACGCCTATGATTTATCCTTTAAGGGTACATGTGAATCTTACTAAATGCAGAATATAAATGTCTTAACACAACAACTAAGAAAATGACATGAAGGCTATGTTAACCAGTTGGATGAAAGTATTCCAAATTGTATATAGAAACAACGCATTATACCCCATGATAGTATTAATGTACACAGCTATGACTTATTAAAAAATAAAAAATAAAATAAAATAAAATGAAGTACTAATTAAAAAAAAAAGTGTCCCTAGTAGAAGGGATGCAATTTCATACTTTTCCTTAATCCATTTTTCCAAACTCTGTCTTTTGTTTGAAGATTATTTCATTTATATTTGATGTTATTGTCAATAAGATAGGATCTGCATATGTTATTTTCTTATTTGTTTCTTATACGTTGTATGTATTTTATTCCTAAATTCATCTCTCACTGACTTTTTTAAAGATAAATATATTTTTCTAGTATAACATTTGCATTAGTCAGTTTCAGCTGTCATTACAAAATACCAAAATATATATATACTTTCTTTAAAAGAATATATATATATAAAATCACCCTTTGTGTATATATATATATATATATATATGTATCTATCTACATATATATGTATGTATCTATCTACTTGCCAACCTATCTGCAATCTATCAATCACCTGTCTATCAAACCAAATCCACCTAATTTTTTTCAGTGGTTGCTTAAGGATTACCATTAACATAATTTGCCCAATCTGGTTTGCTTTAGTACTAGGCATTTCAATAGTATACACATTATTTCTTCTCCTATATAACTTTGATTCCACCACCTATATCTTTTTGTTTGTTTGATGTTTAAACGCTTGTTTTATTTTTATTTTTTGTAGTAAACAACAATGTATTGTTTATTTCAAAAAAGCTAGAGGAGACAGTTCCAGAATCAAAGCGGGTTCTAGGCTAGTCTTGTCCTGCAGTTGCGTGTCTCCTCTCTCTTTCAACATGACAGGTGCCACTGTGTCCTTCATCAAGGACTTCCTGGTAGGTGGAGTGGCCATGGCCATCTCTAAGACCACAGTAGAGCCTATCAAGCCAGTCAAGCAGGTGCAACATGCCAGCAAGCAAATTATTGTGGATAAGCAATACAAGGGCATTATAGACTGTGTGGTCCATATCCCCAAGGAGCAGGGAGTCCTGTCCTTCTGGAGTGGTAACCTGGCCAGTGTCATCCAATCCTTCCCAACCCGGGCTCTCAACTTTCCTCCAAAGACAAATACAAACAGATCTTCCTAGGTGGTGTGGACAAGAAGACCCAGTTTTGGCACTACTTTGCAGGGAATCTGGCATCAGGTGGTGCCACTGGGGCCAGATCCTTGCGTTTTGCTCGTACCCATTTAGCAGCTGATGTGGGTAAAGCTGGAGTGGAAAGGGAATTCAAAGGCCTTGGCAATTGCCTGGAAATCTACAAATCTGATGGGCTTACGGGCCTGTACCAAGGCTTTAACACGTCTGTCCAGGGTATTATTATCTACCAAGCTGCCTAATTTGGTATCTATGACACTGCAAAGGGAATGCTTCCAGATCCCAAGAGTACTCACATCATTGTCAGTTGGATGATTGCACAGTCACTGCCCTTGCTGGGTTGACTTCTATCCGTTTGACACTGTTCACCCATCACATGATGATGCAGTCAGGGCACAAAGGAACTGACATCATGTACACCGGCATAGTTGACTGCTAAGGAAGATCCTTCCTGATGAAGGAGGCAAAGCTTTTTTCAAGGGTGCATGGTCCAGTGTTCTCAGAGGCATGGGTGGTGCTTTTGTGCTTGTCTTATATGATGAAATCAAGAAGTACACATAAGTTATTTCCTAGTTTCCCCCATGAGAACTGGCATGTTATATTATATAACATATCATGAACATTCTTGACAGGCTCATGGCTGTCTATTTGTCAATGGTAACTATTTACTGGTTGAAAATGGGAAGCAATAATAGTCATCTGACCAGTTTTCTCTTAAAGCCATTTCCCTGATGATGATGGGACTCAATTATCTTTTTTATTTCAGTCACTCCTAATGAATAACAAATTTGGAAAAATAAAAATATCTAAAATAAAAAAAAAAGGTAGAGGAGAGGACTTTAGATGTTCTCAACATATTTTTGATTCTTTGGCATTTGTTTTGGGGTATATATATATAATTTTTTTAACATAGCCAATGTCCAGAGTTTTTTCGACCTTTTCTTTTGGAGTTCTTCTGATTTGGGGTTTTATATTTATGTCTTTAGTCCTCCCTGAGATAGATATTTATATGTGTTGAAGGCCAGGAATCTAGTTTCATTCTTCTGCATATGGCTATCCAATATTCCCAGCAACATTTGGTGACAACCTTGTCCTTTCCCCAATGTGTGTTTTAGTCTTTGTCAAATATCAGTTGGCTATAGGTATATGATTTTATTTTTGGGTTCTCTAACTTTTTCCCACTGATCTATGTGTCTCATTTTGTACCAGTGTCATGTCGCTTTAGTTGCTTAGCCTTGTAGTAAAATTTGATTTCAAGTAATATGATGCTTTCAGCTTTCTTCTTTTTCTTAAGTTTGCTTCAGCTATTTGGACTATTTATGGGTTCCACATACATTTTAGGATTGCTTTTTCTATGTCTCTGAGAAATGGCATTGGTTTCTTGGTGAAAATTGCCTTAAATTTGCAGATTGCTTTGGGAAATATGGCCATTTTAATATGAATTGCTCGAATTCATAAACATGACATGTTCAAGTCCTCAGGGAAAATGTTTTCAACTTTCCTCCAGTCCCTATGATGTTGGCTATGGGCTTGTCATGTATAGCTTTTTAATAATAACAATAATATTAGTTATTAATAATAATAAATTAATTATTCAATAATAATGTTATTTTCTAATGACAGATCATCAAAATATGTGATGCAAAACATTATATAATTGCACAGAGAAATACATTTCTACAATAATTATTGAGAGTTCAATATTTCACTTTCATAATGGATAGCAAAGTGAGAAAATAAAGGACTTAATACAATAAACCAAGTAGGTCTGACAGACATATACAGACCACTCTCTCAAACAATAGCAAGCACACTCTTCTCAGTGCCCTGGGACGTTTTCTAGGATAGACCCTATGTTAGGCCATAAATTAAGTGCTAATAGATTTTTTTTTTTATTTTTTTGAATCAGATTACATTGATTGCATTTGTTAGGTAAAGTACCTGTTACAATTATGTCCTGGCCCCAGAAGATGTGTCACACACCGTGACCTACCCACCCCATCCCTCTTTCCCTCTCTGTGCTCTCCCATTCCCCCATCCTCCACCATGTACTAGGTCCGTAATTGTCCTCATATCAGAATTGAGTACATAGGATTCTTGCTTCTCCATTCTTGTGATGCTTTACTAAGAATAATGTGTTCCAGGGTGGCACCTGTGGCTCAAAGGGGTAGGGCCCAGCCCCATATACCAGAGGTGTCGGGTTCAAACCCGACCCTGGCCACAAAAAAAAAAAAATTAATTCAAAAAGTATACCAGTCCCACAAAGAAAGCCTGGATCTAGATGGTTTCAAT
>NW_003852429.1:406839-409982 GCF_000181295.1 Otolemur garnettii | reverse complement strand
ACAAATCTTTTGAAAGATGAATCCTTCCTAAAACTTGGAAACTGTGCAGCTTCTGTTTGTTCATATAAATGTTTCTCCTGTCCCTCTCTGACACTCACTTTAATGTGATGATGCTCCACAAATTTCTGTGATTCTATTCATTTTCTTTTCATTTTTTGTTCTCTTTCTCAGATTAGATAATTCGGTTGACCTATCTTCAAGTTCATTAATTCTCTCTTCTGTGTTCTCAACACTGCCCTTGACTCTCTCTAGTGAATATTCTGTTTCAGTCATTACAATTTCCAATGCAAGAATTGCTATTTGGGTTGTTTATATATTTTATATTCCTTCATTGACATTGTCTATTTTGTGAGACATTTTCATTTATTTGTCTTTAGTTCTTTCAGCATTTTTTTTTCTTTGAGAGGAGTTGCACTGTTTTATGTATTTTAGCCATTTAGACATTTTAAAACAGCTAAAGTCTATGACTACTAAATCTAAAGTGTGAGCCTCTTCTGGATTTACATGCTCTGTGTATGTGCCATATTTTCTTGTTTTCATGACCCATAATTTTTGAATACTCTTTCATGTTAAATAATCAAATGTAGCCATGCTAGTAATCGGATTCAAACCTCAGGGTGTGCGCTTGTTAATGATTGTTATTTTCAATACTTAGCCAGACAGTTGAAAGCTGTCAAGTCTTTCTGGAATATGCACAGGGCTCTTGAGAGGAGCATGGCTTTCTTGATTTCCAGTTTTACTTCAAAGCTATTTATTTATTTATTTAGGTTATTCCAGATTAGCAACCCAATTTCCCATCAACTTCAGTACTTTTCAAATCCTTACAGAAACCATATTTCTCAGTTTTTAGGTTTTTGCTTAGTCTACTATTCATCTTATTGGCTATCCATTATTTCAGTCAGTCATTAAATTTAAATGCATGCTAGTTATATATCAAAGGGGGGATGCTTTTAGCACTAGGGGGGCTCCCAGTTGAGTCAGATAAAGATAATCTATATTTATTTGGGTCTTCATGAGATTCTCCAGAAAGGGGAAATAGTAAAGAAAAGCTTTGAAAAAGCCTTTCCTCCATGCTCCCACCCCTAGTACCAGAAATGCTGTCCTGCCTTTAGTTTGTCACTGAGCTTGGATAAGTTAAAATGACATAAAGCTCACCGATTTGAACAATATTCATCAAATTTCTTAAATAAATATCCTGTGGGTGGCCATAAGCCTTCAATGTATTTTCAGTTCTGAAAAAACTTGATTCTGACACATTTTGCCAGTACATTTTCATGAATTTTATGAGGAGGTGAATTTTTGGAGGTGCTTACTCCATGATTTTCACTGACACGTAGATATTATTTTTAAAGAGGATACTGAGTCATAAAGACAATGTGCCCAGCTGCATTTAATATTTTTTAAAATGAACAACATTTTGAAGTAAAATTATACTTCAAAGAATATATTTGAGTCATAGAAGTCTTTGAACCAATACTTTCATAACCGTAAAAAATAGATAAAAGGAAATATATGTGTCTTGTGTAGTTTGGTGCTATAATATTAACATGTAATATATTTGATCATAATTATTGTCATTTTGCATAGGTTACTAGTAACACAATAATATCATTGGGGGAAGTATTCTTTTAAGAGTTCCAAAAAATGCACTTATGTGAGAATATCAGTATTGAATTTGATTCCTAAATTATATCAGCAATGAGGCAAATAAAGCCAGCATAATGACCTAATTTTAAGAAATTGGATTGCAGATGTCAGCAATAGCATGTGAGCAATCAGCTGCGTATCAGTATATTGAAGAAAAGAGACAGCAGTTTGAGAATGGCTACAGGGTGGAATCGGGAGGCAAATGAGAGGTCAGCTTCATATGGGTTCTGGCCATTAACCAGTGATTGTGCTGGCACAGGCTAGGGATGGAAAAATTAAATGGCTAATAAATGTAGGTCATAATATTACATTTCAGTATTTTCTGTGTGAAATGTGACTCCTTCCCTGTCATACTGATACAGAGTTTAGAGAGCAAAAAGTAACACAATTTAAAAAATTCAGAGTGCATATGTATGTATACATTTTATATATTCCTTAAATTAACTAAGCACTAAAATCCTGAAATAAACTACTCTACATTTCCTAAAAAAAGTGATTAGAATAAACTCAATTTCAGATGAATCAAACATATTGTTAATAATGTGCATCTGCATATCTGGTGACCTCTCATTCATAAAATTCACTTTTAGTGTTCACTTTGAGTTGTAGAAAGCTTTAATAATATTTATCCGAACCTGCTATTGCTTATCTATATTTTGCTAATAACTTTTGGCAAGCTGTAAATAGTAAGAAGCACGAGACCTATATGTTGGGAGTTTTGAATGAAGAATTAAGTGTTAACAAGTTCTCATTCCCTCATTTTCTTTCCCCATGGCCTAAAAAGTGATTGCTTAACTGTATGTATGTATGTGTGTGTGTGTCTATATATATAAAGTGATTAACAAAGAATTCTTAACAAAGAATTTATTATTAACTACCGGAATTTCAAACTTATGTATATGTACATATGTTTGCAATTCTGGTAATTGACAGTATACATATATATGTATATACATACACATATATATATTTGACATTTTTGGTAGTTTATAGTAAATTCTTCGTTAATAACTTTTCTCTAGAGGAATCACGTTCAAAGTTTGTTCCCAGCAACAGCAGCAGAATCTGTATTACCTGGACACCAAGTTGATATGACAATTCTACAGCTCAGCAGAAGCTTTGAGTCAAAAATTCTGAGAGTTGAGTGCCAGCATATGTGAATCCTCCAGGTTATTGGAGATGTCTATTTGAGAGCCAATATTATGACCTGTAACTTATCCAAAGCTAAAAATCTTCAATGTAAGTCATCCTTATCTCTGTCCTTGAGATGTACAGAGAGAATCTGGATCTCATGCTGAGACTGAAGAGAACACTACAGGTTATGAAACAAGATTGATGAAGGTCTCAAGTCTTGACAATAGTGTCTTAATCAGAAATCAGATTTATGCAATACAAACTTTGTATCAGACATCAAGAATATTTGATATTCTAAAGTATTTTGCCAAGAATTGAAAATGGATTGAATGATAAATATAATAGTTTTTACTTTTTTTTTT
>NW_003852429.1:404538-406249 GCF_000181295.1 Otolemur garnettii | reverse complement strand
CTTGTTCTACCACATTTTTCAGGTTGTATTATTGTGTTAAGAGACACAGGACCCTGCCCGATCAATCTGAATTGTCACTGGACTTTTCTGAAGGTTTATTGAGAAAGACTGGGCTTGCCAAATTTGTAAAATCCAAGTCTGAAAAACTGCACTAAACACATTCCCTATGGAATGCAGAAATCTGACTCAGGAAATCAAAGCTAATTCAAGGAACTTGAGCATGGCATCTGATTGTCTGAATTATGTAACTGGACTTCCTAATTATGTTTGTCAGTAATTTTCATTGTGATTAGTATTATAAACAGGGAACGTAGAGTCATTAGGAATTGCCATGATACAAACTTAAAAGTGCCAGAAAGTCTTGAATGAGCAGAGTGTGCCCAAGACCTCAGAGAGATCTCACTTGGGACATTTTGTGTATTACACTTGGTGCAAATAATGGGCTAAATAAGAAATATTGGCAAGAATAAACAGATGGTAATTCATATTTAAATAAGGGACACTCCCACAATTAGATTTCATCAGTCTCAAACATCAAAGTAATATTTCAACACAGAAGTAAAACTTAATAATATGATTGCTTTTTGTTGTAGACACATATCTCCCCCTCTAAGCTCTTGCATATTTTATCTGAAAAATTTATATGTGTTAAATGTAAAAATTTCCCTATTATACAAAAAATTTAGATGCAGGCTCACAACATATCTGATACCTATCTTTTCACTATCCAATAACTGAGAGATACAGACTACTTTCTTCGAGGATGAGTTTTTCAAAAAAACAAAATTGATGCATGAAAACATTTTTTGTTAATTGAAAAGAGAAGGAAGAATTAGAAAAATCACAATAAAAGCAGATCAGAGCATAAAGATAATATGTAGTATATCACAGATAAAACTTTAGCAGAATCTCAATATATATCTTCAATAATATTTAAGAGATTTGAATTAAAAATATTGGGTTGGTATTTCATAAGTCATCTGGAATACTGGGAAAATACACTTTCAGAGGTGATAAAGAAATAATTTTATGACTGTCAACTGATTATAAAGTACCAGGGAAAACAGTGAAGATCTATCCACTGAGAAATTACTCTAGTGGAATTTGTAAATTTTGAGGATGAACGAAATATATGTGCAAGAGAAGTAATACAGTTTTTAAGAATTGGGCAGGTAGCCTAAGATGAGTGTTGGGCAGGGCAAGAAGGATAAGTGAATAATAAAGAGAGAAAACAGCACAGATGTCACAACTTAAATAGATCAAAGTGAGTTTCACTATTATGGGGGAGTTGGGGCACTGTAAGACCCCATTAAGTGAGGAATCACTGAGCTCTCTAATAGCATATGTGCACAGGAAAGAGAAATTGGATGGACTGGGGCATAGTGGTATAATGCATAAATGGATGTGGCTGCCTTCAGGTAACTGGCTCAAGAAATACAAATAGTGTAACTGCCTGTAAAGTATCGATAAGTGAAGATTTCTGGTCATATGTTCCCTAAATTCTAGCCATGGAGAAAATCCGACAATGGCAACCTTCCCACAACAATGCAACAACTATATTCTAGATTTCAGTTTCTTAACATTAATTTGTAAAAGTAACCTGTGCATCCTGAAAAAATTGTAATAACAGGTTTGGAGCAGGGAAAGTACAAGGTAATTCCAAATTTTTAAATTAAGAAAATAACCAATTTTTGGCAGAAATGAGAAATCA
>NW_003852429.1:393731-400801 GCF_000181295.1 Otolemur garnettii | reverse complement strand
GTAATATCCATGTATTATTTAATATTTATATTATGGAACCACTGGCATTTATTTCCAGTACATTTTGTGCTTCCATGGGAGCTAATGTTGAGTCCCTCAAAGTACATACCCCTAGCAAAGCATTAGATATATAGAAACTGTTCTAAATAATTCCTAAATAAACAGATGTTTATAGATATGGGCAAAATAATATACAAATGGCTGTACAAGTCCTTGTCAGTAATCAAATTTTAATAACGTAGTTTTAAATATACATTAAAGGGTATTAGAATATACCAAGATACGTTTGATGAACTAAGAATAATTTTAAATTCAGGACATTGAGTTGTATGACCATTTTGTGTTAGCAACTTTTGCTTAACTCGGGGTCATGCAATTAAATAATAGAATATTGAACAATATCACAAAAATTTAGTATGAAAAAAGAAATCAGCAGTAACTTGCTAACTTCAAGTCATTGCATAAAACTCCATATGAACAGCATGCACATTTATTATGTTACAGTATTCCTATGAGACAAAATGATTAGAAATGCCCTGTATACAGACATTTTTCTCTATATGCATATTAGATATTAAAACTTTTAAAATTTTATCAATATTATGTCTACAGGGTTAAAAGATTTGATTGTAATATTGCTTTCTTCCCTTCCACACTTTCTATCCTTAGGGTTGAATCAACATAATCTTAAAATCACTGCCAATATCACTGCTGCAGTTGTTTTATTACACACTTGTTATGTTTCAAGAATGATTTGGTTCTTTATTTTAATTATCTGATTTTATAATGTACTTGCAAAGTAGTTATTTTTGTTAATTATTTTTAGATGAACCAATTGATTGTCACAGAAGTTAATTAGTTTCCTTAACTTCTAATTATTGCCACCGCTGCAGCCAGGACTAGAATGCATGCCTGTAAATCTGCAATCAGGTCTATTTTCTAGAAAGCATGTTTTGAGTTTATGTTTGTTTTAAAATGCATTTACCTATTTGTATAAAGCAGTTAACTGATAAACACATGAGAATTATATTATTATAGAATTTTAGAAGCATGAAAGTTTAATTACAAATTCTCATTTTAAAGAAATTAAAGTCCATGAAGGCTTTGCAAGAAGTTCTTGGACTAAAACATTTTTTCAAAGAAAATCTTTAAGGGATGAATAAATTATTTCTGAACATCAATGATCCATAATCCACACTAGTTTGTAATCCCTAAAAGGACTGTATTTGCTGGTTATTTACCGTTTTCCTCTTAATTACACTTGGATCCTTTATCCTCTGCTCTGTGACTCTGGAGCTGGAATCTGAGTGCCCCATCTTCAGACTCCTTTCCGGTTATCTTCCCAGGGTTCTGTCTTGTAAAGTGTTATTTGGACATTAAAAGGCAAGGAAGGGAAAACAGAGATCATACTTTGTCTCAGTTCCCAGCCCAGCTTCCAGGTTCATTTAATGTTTGTTCCCTTGTGAGCTTAGCACTTCGAATATCAGACCTGCTGAAACCCATCACAGAGACCCCACCCACAGCCTGCTCCGCTTCTTCCGTGGTCTGAATCCAAGATAGGTGTCAATGGGACCCTTTCTTCAAGGAACTGACCTTTGGTGACCTCACCCCCCCCCAACTTTTTTTGCTAGCCCTCCGTGCTTGTTTACACGTTCAGTTATCTATCTTGTTTCCCTCTTTAAAACCCCAGGATAACCAATTCCCTGTATTCCACTCATTATAAGACAAATGACCTGGACTATCCAGTACCAATACCATACTCTGACCAGGAATATATTATTTAAAATCTAAACCCTAGTAATTATGGTGTTTCTTCATAAGGAAAGATTTGTAAATGATATTTGTATTGTATGGAATAGAGGTTTTCGTTTTCTCCCCAAGCAAAAAGAGATATACAGATTTTCCTTCACTGAAAGAAGGCAAATTAATAAAATTCAGAATTGCATGACCACACTTTGGGGATTTCATTAAGATCACAGTATTTTAAACATTTCTGTTCCATCAGGTTTTCGTAGCAGATGCTAGCTGATCCCCGAGGCTCCTTATGTTACCACTGCTGCCTATTCTCTCTTCTCCCAGCGGGGGCGCCCTTCCTCCCCATCCTCTTCTGTTCTTTGACTCTTCTTAAGCTCCAAGGAAGTCAGCCTGGGGCCTGAACAGGAGGCTTTGCCTTTCATGTTATGATTTCAGAACTGCAAAGATATTTTGCCACTTTTTTCTGCAGCTTGTCTGTTTTTTCTTTAATTGTATATATTCTGCTATTTATCATAATTTCTACAGTGTACAAATGGTAAATACAAAGCCTAATGGGTCATATCTTTTAATCCCTGAAGTCAATTATCATTGCATTCCACATATTAATTTATTTAAATTGAATATTATGAATAAAATACATATGAATATAATACATTGCGGAAAACATGTATCTTATATTTCATATTGTCAACAATACTTACATACCAAATGCAAAAGTATCTTCTACTAAACAGGAAAAGTAGAAAAAAAATCAATAAATTAAAGCCAACTTATAAGTGAATAATAATCTGAGTTTTTTAACTGTATCTCAGTTCTGTGTATTGAATTCTCTATAAATGTAACAGTAGAATTCATCACAAAATACAATGTTAAATTAAAATTTGAGGTTTTCCTTTTTAATACTCAGTAAGTAACGTTAGTGGACCAGAAAACTGATCTAATCCTCATGAATGTGCTTTCTACCTATAAACCTAAGAGAAGGCTCTGTGCAATTTATAACAGAAATGATATTAAAATATATGTAAAATAATATATATATTTTTTTACCACATAATATTTATTTTAACTTTTTTTATAAGAAGAAAAGCCATTGGATATCTTTTTTGTGGCTGTTAACTTTTCTTTAGTATCTTGCTCATCTGCTGCCAAGGTCCTACCATGATATTTTAAATTTTGATAGGTTACGCAATTTGTGGTAACTACATTTTCTCTCAGATAAAGACTATACTTTCTCATGAGAATGTAAACTTTGAAAATATCTTTAACTTGCTGGGCTTTTGTTTTCTATATCTTGTTTCTCACAGCTATTTTTCCTTAGGAAGTATTCATTAAACTTCTAGCATTTCATAGAATTTGTCCATTCAAAAGATATTGGTGCTGACTTATCTTGTACAGCCTAAGCACAGGCATTAATTATATGGATAAATTAGAGAGATTCTACTCCCACACTTAGCTTACAGTATTTGGGGAGGTAGACATTAAACAAATGAATATGCAGTTGAGCATGTAATTTTGATTGTAATAAAGTTCTACAAGGAATATAGGTAAGAAGTCCTGATGTACAACATTTATCTCCCGTCCCTCATGTCACTTTTCATGCACCAAGAACAGCACTCAGTGCAGTACAGTCTGTAAATATTTTAAAACAAATGATTAATGAGGCGAGATGCTGTTGAATTTCCAAAAACATACAAAACTAGGTCTCTGCTATTACAGAGCACATCAGTTCCTGTAGGCAAACAAAACAATATACAACATTTAAAAAGAGGGTCAGGGAGACAACTTACATCAAAACAATAGCAAAATATGAGCATAAGACATATCACAATAATCATTTTCACATATATTTGTCTGAAAAGGATGCCTCTGGCATTTTTAAGATGCAGAATTGTATTCAAGTTCAAGGGTAGGGGGCCTTCATGATCCAAAAATTGAGGTATTTGGTTGAAATTTAAAGGGAGAGGAGAATGTATAAAGGTGGAAAGGACCTATGAGGAGAATTAAAAACTGATGGAATGCAAGGACAGGAAATCAAAGATAAACTGATTTCAAAGCTCAAAGATAAAATAGAGTTAAAAAATAACACTGAGATGTAGTAAAGGATAATTTTTCACTTCATGGCTTCTCCTTGAAGGAACGTTTCCCACAAAGTGAGAATTACCTATAGAATAGAAAAGTGACTATAGTCACAAATAGCATTAAATGTACTCCCTACAAAAGGATGGTCGACAAATTTCTTCCATGAAAGAACTCTAAAATTAGCATCAAAAGATGAAAATAATCATCAGAGAAGAATTATAGATAATTAGAGAATACAGAATATTAGAGAAGATTCTTGCTTTTCTACCTGGGAGGTGATAGATAGCAATAGAAAACTTAGTAGCTAAACTTAGAAAATAAACTTTATCAAGGTCTCGTACATTGAAGTCTTAGAAATAGACAATGAATGGAAATAGACCATAACTAAAGCACTGAAAACAATCGACTGTGACGCAAAACTAGTGGAGGAACAACGGAGATATGTGTAAAGAGGTAGACAGTTGACGGGGGGAAGGTGACAGACAGTTTCCAAAGAACGATTAATTTGTAGAACAGGTACAGATAGTTTTTAAATGCTGACAACATAAGAATTATACTCTTATAAGACTGTGCAACCTATACAGGGTGGACATAAAGGTCATGTGCAATTTAAAGTTTTAATAATACCTACCCTGAATGTGTTGAATTTTTTCTTCATTGTATATACTTTATTTTATAATATGCTGAAACTTTTCAATGAAAAAGGAGTTTCAAACTTCAACATTCAAAAAAAAAAAATTGGAATTTTAAGGAGATAGACCTAAGAAGGTAGAACAGGTAACCATTTCTAAAAGTGTTCCTAGTAATATAATGAACACACCTCATTTGCAGTATAATTGTAGAAAAGATAAATTATGAATAACATATATATGTACATATATATATATATATATATAGTATGGAAACATACAGGTTTATTTTACATGTGCCATTTTGAAAGCTTCTTTAATTTTTTTGAGCCTTAATATCTCTCCCAGTAGAAATATTAATAATTAATAAAATTAATAATTTATATATAGTCTGATTTGAGGAGAATATATGTTGCCCTGGCAAACAGTTTATGCTGATATTGAAGTCTGATACTGGGTTCAAAAATAAATCAAGAGGGTAAATAGTGAACACCTTGGAAAAAAACAGAACCCACCTAAGTTTCTGAGTTTTTAACTCAGTTATACAGAAGGTTAATACTACTCTTTAAAAAAGAGAACCATGATTTTTATTATTCTAAGGCACTGTTTCTTAGGGTCATATTTTGACTTTGATTCTTTCTCTTATACAATGGCAGAAATAAGTATAACCAAATAAATTAAATAACTAGCTTAGGCTCATTTCTAGTCCCACTGTCAAAGCCCCCAATTCTCATCTCATAGTGCTTGCCAGTCCACCTACCCCAGAACCGGTTCGTCATGTTGCCTAGATCACGTACCTGAAAGAGCAAGAAAAAGGGGTTTCAGCTAGAGACCCAAGAGAGCAATACAGCTGTGCTCTTGATTTTATTTAAGTGAGAGCAATGTTGGACATCTGACCTATAAGAATATAAAAAGTAAAGCAAAGGGCAGAGAATTAAATTCTGATCTATTTGGAGAAAGACCTGTGCACATACAATTTCTCGTTCACAATGGGAAAGTGGTACTGAGAGTGTGTGAGGGGCCCTGCAAAGAATTGCTAAAAAGAATTATTATGGAATTCTGTATTTGAACAGACTGCAGAGTGAGTACTTTTGGTCTCATACCAAGAAAAATACTGAACAAGGGGGCTGGACTCAGTGGTGCACTCTTGTAGTCTCTGCATTCTGAGACCCAGGTAGTAGGATTTCCTGAGCTTGGGAGTTTGAGATCAGGTTGAGCAAGCTCAAGACCCCATCTCTAAAAAATAGCCAGTGTTGTGGTGGTGTCTGTAGTCCCAGCTACTTGGGAGGCTGAGGAAAGAGAATTACTTGATTCCAAGTTTGAGATTTCTGTGAGCTATGAGATCCAGAGTGACAAAATGAGACTCTGTCTCAAAATATATTTATATATTGGACAAAAAATTGGCAGTCTGTTTTAGGAAAGAGATGTAGAGAGAAAGAGAAAAAGAGATCAGAAGTACCTATACCCTCTTCTAACTAGATCTAAGATAAGTGAATCCTAAGAAACACATGTCAAACTTGTGGTGAATGTATTTATTTAGGGTCAGAGGTGCTGTACCTGGGGGTAAGGTGACTCCCCAAATAAGAGATGCTATAGGATAGACACTGGGGAATCAGAGCAAAGGGAATATTCTAAAGGAAAATATGACTTGCCTGTGTTATGGTATTGCCTGATAAGTCTGCAATGAGGGAAACTTCTCCACAAGCAAAAATTATTAAAAATGTAAAAAGTAAGAAACACACACACATTCACCAGTTAGGCAAGCAGGGCCTTGAACTGTTATTGGACCTAGAAACAATGAATCATCTCATCCATGGAACAAGTGTCCACTACTCTACTCATTCCATTCTGCAAGAAAACAGATTTTCAACCAGCAAATTGGGATTTAGGGAAAAAAGTCTACTGACTAGACACCTTTTCCAGATAAAAGGTGATGCCACCAACTGACCTTAACAGAAGGCATGAAAGACTTAGTGGGGAGTAAAGATAAGAGAATGATTTAAATTTTCATAAAGAGAAAGGTCTACAAGGTAAAAATTCTTCTGGAATGTCTAATACACAAAAAATTCATGGAAATTAGCAGAAAATTTAGTATGGTTGATGAAAGGAGGAGGAAGTGGAAAATTCTGCTATAATTGATTTTAAAGAATGACAAGAAAAATAATTTTGTATTATTATTAAACCAAAAGTCATGCTGGTTCAACATTAATAAGCATGTTAATACATTTTATAATGTAAAAGATACATTAGTAATTAAAAAAATAGAGGTCAAATAAGTGACCATTTCTTTTTCAAGAGAATAGTCACCCATGTATAAAATCAAAAACAGTCATTCTCCATGGTGTACATATACCACAATTTATTGATCCATTCATGGGTTGATGGGTACTTGGGCTTCTTCAATGACTTAGCAATTATGAATTGAGCTGCAATAAATATTCTGATATAAATATCTTTGTTATAGCATGATTTTTGGTCTTCTGGATATATACCTAGTAGAGGAATTGTAGGTATACTATGGAATATTATGCAGCCTTAAAGAAAGATGGAGACTTTAGCTCTTTCATATTTACATGGATGGTGCTGGAACATGCTCTTCTTAGCAAA
>NW_003852429.1:389930-393401 GCF_000181295.1 Otolemur garnettii | reverse complement strand
AAAAAAAATAAAAAAGAAAGAAAGAAAAACAGTCATTATCAAATAATCACAAAACCAAGTAATGGTAACCTACTGCTCTTGAGTGGTTCTTTATCTTCCCAACCCCACCGCATAAATATACAAATGGTGGTAAAGTAAGTAGCAGCCCTAAAAAAATATATCCTAACAAATAATAAAATCAGTTGACCTTAACAGGTCAATAAAATAAATTGACCATAAGTTCCTTCCTTTCTCATTTCATAGACCTAACTGGCATAATGGATTTATTAGCTTTTTTTTTTAAGTTTGTAAATATAATTATATATGTGTGCATTTTCACACAACAGGCTATTGTTAAATTTTGCATATGCTTAAAACTTATAGAAGTGTCATTTTATTGTGAGTTCTATACCTTCCTCTTCTTCATTAAACATTTTATTTTTGAAAATTGTTTATCTTGGTCCTTGAATCTGTAATTTATTTATTTTTTAAATATATAGAATTCTATTGCTAAATTCAACTATAGTACAGTTAGTCATTCTCTTATTGATAGAACTTTAGGTTATTTTTTTCCAGTTACAAACAAGGCTTCCATAAATATTCATACATTTATATATATGCTAAAATTTATTTAGAATGTCTGACATGCTCATTCATTTCCTTTTGAAGATATTAATGCATTTTGTTTTAGGTTTATTTATTGTATGAAAAAATCATTAAACTTAATTTTAAGCCACTGGTATTTAAAGCATTTAAGTCTTTGTACACTTGAGTTTTGTTCTCATATTGATTATTTATTTATTTATTTATTTACTTTTTTGGCTGGGGCTGGGTTTGAACTCTTCACCTCTGGTATATGGGGCTGGCGCCCTACCCTTTTGAGCCACAGGTGCCACCCATATTGATCATTTCTTACTCTGTTATTTATTCTATTCTAAAGCAGTTCTCTCTGTTCTCTGCCTTTTATTATTGTTCAGACTCTACTGCTCTGTTTTTATTTCATCAGAGATTGTCACTGCACACATTCATAACGTTCAGAATTCTATCATGGTTGAGTGTGTGAAACATACGTTTAAGAATACTGTTTCTTGTCAAACAAGAAGCAGAGTCTTCAATTTTCTTTCTATACTCTAATGACATTTTGAGGTTTCAGTGGTATTGACTCCCACATGTTCAATAATCTTTCAATGTGATGTGAAATTTTAGACAAATATTTGTACTAAATGTCTTTTGACGCACATTGTCTTCTTTTCTAAGATAAATGATTTAACATGTATTTGTCATTATGTTTTTATTTCATTGTTTGTTCGGATGTATTCTACTAAGGCTATATTTACTTTAACACCATTTGTGTATTTATGTGGTAGGGTGGGGAGATAAGGAATGGCTCAAGAGCAGTAGGTCACTCTTACCTAGCTTTGTGATTATTTAAGAATGACTTTGTTTGATTTTATACATGGCTGAGTATTCTCCTGAGTATAAAATTCTTAGTGTATAATTCTTTTAGTTTTGAAAAAGTATCATGACATTGCTATCTGATATTTAATATGAGTGACTTAGCTTCATTTTATTTCTTGTCAGAAAAAAAGAAATATGGGTCAATGCTATTATCATATTTTAATTAATATTGTTTTGCTGAGAATTTGTGGGTAGAGTCATTATGTATTAAACTAGACAGACTGGTGTTCGTTTATCCAAAAACATGTGTAATTTGCAAATTTAATTTCTTGTAATTTTCTTTTTTTGTGTTTGTTTGGCATAGATACATATTCAAAGTTTAGTTAAATTACATTTCACACCCCAAAAAACGAAAATTAAAAAATCACTAGATGGAAACAAAATAAGGCATTATTCTTTCTTTTGGTCTGCAAATTAATTTACATTACTGGTATTTTTAGAATCAACAATACTTATATAAATTGATTGATGTTTCTTTTATATACATATAAATGTATTATTGTCTTTTATTATCATATTTCTGTTCTTCCTAATGTATTTTATAATTTATTGATTTAAAGCACTAGTAAATATCAATGTCTTTTTTATTTTTAATTAAATGTAGAAGGATAACTGAAAGGAAATTTTTAAGTGTACCAATCAACATAAACACAAAAAAGAAAATGCCTCTGATAAAATTAGAGAAAATTAAAATTTATTCCCAGGTTGGAGAATAAGATCCATGCTACAAGAAATGTAATAGGAATTGTTTGCATAGACACACACACACTGCCAACAGCAACCACATTACGCTCCATTTCTTCCCCCACCCAACTTTATAAAGATGATTTTGTAGGGAGATAAATTGGTATAGATATTTTTATATTTGAGTGGTCTGCAGCAGGAATCCAATAAAAAGTAAGAAGTTAGATACAAAATAAAACCTTATTGACATTTTTATTTTATGAATTTAGAAAAGTATCATAATTTGCTTATAGTCACACAGCTAATTAGGGATAAAATTAGGAGAAACATTTCTCATTTTTGTCAAAGAGACCAAGTTAATTATTGAATAACTATAGTGTAAAAAGGGTCATATGTTGCACACCTTTCTGAGTTAGTTGCATTCTTATTGTCCTTATTTGACACGCATATATTTTAGAAAATTCTTGGTTTTAAAATCAATGACTATATTTAAAGATGTAGTGTTACCCAATAGAATATTATAGCTTATGATTAAGAGTATCTTAGAATCACAGAAAATTTTATTTGCACAATGAACTATCAAAAAAGTTTAAGTGAATGAGTCATGTTCTTTTACTCTAAGAAGGCTTTAGTCTATTTAAGCATATGTATATATGCATTATCTTTATATTTTTAAGGATATGCTTATTTATATCTATTATACATGTATGTATTTAACTGTATATACATGTGTATGGATATATTAAAAAGAAATAAAAGGAAATCTAAAGGAGAAATTCACATAGTAATAGAATGAAATCTTTAAAACTCTGTGTTTTAAGGACAATCTTTACTAGACAAAATATACTGCTAAAACATCAGTTTATCTTCTAAAAATTCAATTTAACTCATTACACCTATATGTTCCGGTATTTACATGTTAAGGTATCTCTTTCTTAGTGTATTTTATCAGATTGAGTTAAGATTTATAAGAATCCATAATAAGTATAGCCCAAATGTAGTATTTATCAGGATTATTTATTCATTTAGCAGGTTGAATTGTTAAATTGAACATGTATTAATTACTAGGATGATATTTTATGTTATAAAACTATTCATTTTCTTCCTTTTCCGTTTCTAACCAAAGGAACAGATTGTTCCCTATCCAGGGTTGTTCTACTAATTACAGGATTATGCTGGAGGGCAGAGGAGATACATATATCATTTGAAAACAAGTGATCAGCAATTCTCAATACCCCACAATAGAAAACTACATATTACAAACATACAGTTATTATGCATTTTTCAAGGAGAGAATGATTCCATCTGGGAAAAATCTGTAGTGTATTTGCAGCTGTTTACACAAATTTA
>NW_003852429.1:370794-389172 GCF_000181295.1 Otolemur garnettii | reverse complement strand
GATGAGGCAAACATTCTGATAAATTAGGACACAGACATATACATAAAATTAAGGCAAACATACTAAATAATTCTGGTTAGCACACCTTGGTTGCAAAAAAATACAGTTTATATGTGTAATATGATCTATTCATCAATTGAAATTAATAAATAGTCATGTTATACAAGTTAATTATGGGTTATGTAGCATATTTAACCACTGGAATGTAGGACCTGGAAGATATCTCAAAACTAACCTTAGTTTTCCCAAGGGTGATGTTATTTATCCATGATTATAGCTATGTGACTCCTGAGTAGCAATATACCATAGCAAACTAGGGGACAGTGGCTGGTTATTATCATTATTTTTAGCCATGCCTGTGCCTTTGCAGAGATGAAGCCCTTAACATAGTTTTCTCCGTGCACCCCTTTTTTAATTTGTAAAGGATAGTTTCAGTGCAAGTGAGAAATGACGCTGATTTATACAAGGGCTTTAAGAGCATAGATGATGAAAGAAATCTGATTCTGGGTGCTTTCCGGAGAGTGTGCCCTCGAGTATTCATGAAGAATTAGAAATGTGGGTAAGGTAAGGGGAAGAATCTCAGATGACAATGTTGCCCTCAGCAACTGGATGTGTGTTAGTACCAGTTCCCTGAGCGCAGCAACCATTTGGATCAGAGCCAGTTAAGTCATACAAATGATTTCATGTTAATTTTTCAACCCTATACTTAGCCAGACATGTGTTTTCTGCTCCTTACCAGACCCTCATCTCACCTGTGATTTCAATTACATTTCATAGTAAGATGCCCAAGTCCCACCTTAAGATGTACATTTCTGCTCTTCTTTGATTATTTTCTTAAATTTGGTGAAACACTGTCTTTTATGTGAAAGCATATTGGAGTTGTAGAAGAATTAAAACTCCTGGGGGAAGGCCTCACTTAGCAGGCAATGGTGCAAGGGTTGCATAGCTCAGCCTCCCATCCTTCAGATGAGCAGTTGGAAGAAACAGTTTTTTTTTTTTTTTTTCCCCAGAGATTTGGGTACAGTAAGGACAGGGTACGCGGACTCAGGGCAGGCCATGTCAGTAATCTCTGTAACATACTGTGTATAGCCTTTCCCCATGTCCGTCTCACTCTCTCGGTTTCCTCACTGTTCTCTCTGGCTTCATGATGTCATCTTCCAAATAAAGTCACTTTATGTAAATTTTTGGTTTTGGTTCCACCTTTAGAGGAAGCCCCACTAAATCGTATGCTTATATAAAGGATAAAATACATCTTAAAAATAAAGTAAGAACTCTACCCTTGAGGATAAAAATAAAATTCTAAGCAAACTCCATGGACCGAGAGAGAGAAAGAGAGGGAAATCTCTTTTCTCAAAAAAGTGATTAGATGTGGTGGATTTTGAACACTGAATCTATATTTAGCCTGAGTATATAACTAGTGTGGGGAAAAATACTTTCCAATATATGCAGTGCCTCTGGATGTGTATTTCTGAAATACAGATACAGTTCAGCAAAACTAACAAAAAATAAACTTAAAAAAATGATGAAAAATAGCATTAGTGTGTTCCATCAGTGTGGTAAGACTTAGGGTCTGATTGAAACTGCTCACTACTCCAGTGTAACTGAGTTATCAAGATAGGGACTCAGGATACATATTTGAATATCTTCCTAAAAACCCTGCAAAAATTAAATATATCTACCTGTAGTTAGTGAAGCACAGTTTCTCGTCAGATGTCTAGTACTTTTAAGACCTGATGTCAAACATGGTGGAAAAAAATAAGTTTTAAATATCCAGAAGCATTTTCTTTACTATTTCGTATTTTCTGACGGGAAGAAGGAAACGGAGCATGTTTTCTAAGAATATCTTTTCAACATATGGTGTATCTTATCCTACATGTTTTAAAGACATAATACAATAAAAATTGTGAGAAGAATTAGAAACTAGAAATATCAATGATTTTTATTATTAATTTCAACATGTCAATTTACTATCATATGGACTCTACTTTGAATATCACTGATATGCAATGTTAAATTCAAAATCTAATTTCCAAAATATATTGGGTTTCATTTAACTTTGTGTAAGGGTTAACAAGAATTCTAGCGAGAATTCTAATCTCCTGCAAGAGGAAGTGCTTCAAGAAAACCATCAATAAGACCAGAGACAGTAAAAACTAGTCTTTTATCATTATTCCTACATCCGCATAGCCCCCTGCCCTCCTATGTATTTCAACCTATCCTGTACTTAAAGCTACATTCCTTACCTTATTTAGTTATACTGTGATATATTGCCCCTCCCCATCAACTAACCCTATATAATTTGTATTTTTCCCTAAAATAAACAGCTTCGGCTCAGTCCCTTCCCCAGTGTGTCTTTGTTTTTTTTGTGTTTTTTTTTTTTATGCGGACTCCCCAAACTGCCGCCGCCCGCAGGTCGGGAGGCGGCACTTTGTACTGAAAAGAGTTTGAATACATGGAATGATGTTTTTTCCTTTGATACTCTCTTTACCTGTGTTTAAGCTGCTGCCCTGGAGATTAAGAATCCATATCTGTGTTTCTTAATTTGGGGAAAAAATTGTGGACATATGAAATGCAAGTTAAGTACCTTAAGATAATTTCTCTCTTTCTTTCCTACTAATTTTAAACTTTTTCAAGAGAATGGGACTGAAAAGAGAGGAAAATGCAGAGATGGAGGAAAGGGGTGGGAGAAGGCTTGGTAGAGGATGAAAAATAAACAGGAAGAAAAAAGGAAGGGAGAAAAAGAGGAAAAGGAAAGAGAATAATAAGGCTTAAGATTTTCCTCATCAGGCTCCAAGGAAATTGTCTAGATACATCCAGAGATCATTAGGACCCCTCTGATTTTTAGCTGGTCTCTGAAAATCTGTCAAGACCTGACATGTCCTTACAGTATATAAGAGAGTTCTAGAATTCTGGGCTTTGCCATAAATATTGGAAATCCAAGTGTGAAATATGAGTAGACTTAAGGGGAACTTGGGGGCTGTAATAAAGGGAACTATTTAACTCACACATGAAGAGACCTTCAGATATTTTGGACCCAGGACAGCAGGTTCTATCTGAGCACTAAAAAGAGACTAATGATAGTGACATTAAATGGCCCATCCCCCTTTTGGAATAAATGCTTAAATACAAGACCAATTTGACTCGTCAAAACTACATAGATGGAATAGTTCTTGTAATTAGAGCTTAGGAACTAAAATTCATAATGGTTTTATTAATTGTCCTTTTGTAATCATTCAGAAATAAGGAGTAAAAGAAAAGGGAATCCAAGTTTAATGAGCATAAAAATGATTCCAATTTAAAGTAGAAAGTAGGCCAATGTTGTTTGACATCTTCTGGGACAACAGTCACACATGGTATGAAAGACTTACTGGCTGAAAGCAGGTTTATAGGTCGTAACTCAAAGTTCTTAAGCTGACAGTGCGGAGATACGGGGGCAGCTTACCTCGTCTTCTGTAGGTTTTTGTTATTGTAACTTACATGCAACTAGTCAGATAGTTTGTTTCTCGGTTTTTCTAGATGCTTATGCTAAGGCAGCTATTCAAAGGCAAGTGGTTTATTTGGCAATCCAGGAAACACTGGCAAGGAGTAAGGACGTGAGACCAGGAAGGGAAGAACGCCAACGCTATTGCACCATGGAGCAATCTACCCGGCTGGGTAACTGGAGCTTAAACTTCTGGTGAAAATTGAGAGCAAGTACAGAACAAGCACCTCACTTATTGCTCCCACCAACAAGCGAGCTGGAGTATTGGTTCATGGACATCCGTCAGTCATTGATGGAGGGCTGCTTCTGCAGAACTTTAATCTTAACACATCCGGTAGACTGTGTATGCACTGAACATCCGGGTCCAATGAGCAGAGAGAGCCGCGAGGCAAAAGAGAATCCCAGGCTGGCATTTGGAAGCCTAGCTTAAATACACCCAAGTGACAAATTTTAGGAATTGAGGACTGTGTAGACTGTATTTTTATCATAGTGAAACAAATCCTTACTTTCTGATGCCTGCCTACTTGATTTACTGATATCCCATACCTGCATGGCATGAATACCATGACTTTTCACATTATAAACTTCTTGAAAGTTGTAATTACAGATTTCTCATTACTATATTAAGTAATGCTAAAAATAACTTTCGTAAGAATTTGGAAAGAACATCAAATTCAAATGAACTTGCATTCAGTTAGCCTTCTATAAGAATTTGCAAGCAATCCAAAGTTCACTTATGAGGGGAGAAATGTCCCAGAAATATTTGCCAAAACATAAATAAATAATTTTTAACTTAGAAAATATATTAATATAGAAACTTTTTTCTATTTTCTGATATTATGAGATTGTTTAGTTAATAGGAGACTTTTATATCGCATTTTCCATGTTCAAGGTTTTATGCCACTTATATAATTGAACTGAAATTGTAGGTCATTCAGAAAGTTAATAGGAGAGCTAAAGAAGTAATTCAAAATTACTAGTCCTCGTTTTGGCAGTTAATTGATTTTGGACTTTGTAGAGCTATAGAAAAGAGCTATAGTCCTGAAGTCATAGGCTCATTTTTGTGCCAACTAATGCAATTAATACTTACATAAGTGAGAGGAAATTGTGTCAAATCTTTGATTTATTAAAATCTAAAAAATAAATCAAAATATCTAATCAAATTATGAAAACATACTATATGAATCAGAGCTAAATATATCTATTATTACCTATGTTTAAAATTTCATCATTTCCTATATATTTCTATGTCTATTCAAAACCCACATATCTGCATTATAGATTTTTAGGATATCGTACACATTTGTGATATCAATAATGACAGAGCCTGGTACCTTCTTCTAATAAACCATTGAAATATAAACACATGTGTGTATTTTAAAATCTTAACGTTATGACTATTGCTCTAGAATTTTAAATACAATAACCCTAGTTACATACTTATTAATTTAGGCTTGTGTATGTAAAAGAAATTTCAGTGCATAAATGATAATAAATGGTCACAACGATAGCATTTTATACCTACAACTTCCTAAAACAGGTAAAAATTTAGATGATAATTTAAAACTAAAAGGTTTGATCATAATTCTTGGCCTTAACCTTGATTAAAGAAGATAAAAGAAAGCAACACATTTTATCATATGGTGTTCATTAGCATATTAAAGTGCATTGCAAAGAGAGGATAATTAGAAAGACGTAACTTATTTTACAGTAGTAAACTTAAAGATACAAAACATCATTAAATTTTATGATGTTATTACGTTTTAGCAATATTCTTGTTAAAATCATTCTTTTCACAATTGGGAGACATGTCCCTCGGCTCTACTAATATACTGTGCTGAAGGGGTTAAATCGTTAACAACATCAACATTTGAGAATAGATACCCTTTCTCCAGAGTTTGCGCACAATGTATCATTACTTCATTAAGAATGACGAGAGATCTACTCTTTTGCAAACATCCTTAATTATGCTTTTCACCTGTAGCAGAGTCAATATCGCTGTATTCCCCTAACTATGCAGTGCTAGTGATCCAGCATCTACAGCCCTGATTATAGTCCTATTGTAAATGGAGCAGGATATGTTAAATGTTTATTGGGAGCACAGCAGGGATTTAAGCTGTTTGTGGATGTGTATGCTCCAGATTATAAATAAATCCCTGCATAGCACAACACAGCAACATAACACCACTCAGCCCTCCCAGTGACCCTAAATGAAAAGCCCCAGGCATCAGTACCTAGCCACTTACTCATTCCATTTGATAGCATTTTGGCTGACAGAATGAAAAAGGGAAAAGCTCTCTCCAGCTATATAGTTCACTGAAATGTTGTAAATGAAAAGTAGGAAAAACACAACTGTACTGAGAGTGAAATAATAATAGTGGACGATCCCTCCATAGAAAACCGTGAATGAGTAATTTCTTCACTAAGAAAATTATTCATTAGAACAAATGTCAAAGATCTTAATAGAATATTGTATGGAGACAGCTATTTCCCAAATTTGAGTTGCTCTCTGAGTTTGTTAATCATTTCTAAGACATATATTAATCACTGTAGGGTTCAATTTATTTTTTCGTTATACATTTAATTTATTGGTATACTAGGGAGTGACTTCTGTACTATACAGTGATTGCATTCTGTATGGCTAAGTAAATTAACTCCATATGAAGAATCATGCTGTAAATGTATAGGTGTAGCATACAGAACCATGTGACTTAAAGATCATCTATGAAAGCAAGGCATACTAAAAAAATGAAATTAAGTTCACTTGTATTATGAAAAGATTTTCCACTCTGTGCACAAAGCTAACCACACAACTGATGTAAATTGTGAAAATACATTATTAGTCAAAATTGTCGATTGTTGTACCACATCTCAAGAGAAGAATCATATTACAATGTTCAATTTTAGAAGAGTTTTCCAGTAGTTTCAAGGCACTCTTTTTACCCAAACGCTATTCAGTCAATAGCAGTGAATATGTGAGCAGTTCATAGACATTCTCTCTCAGCATACAAAATTCATCAACTGAAAAATGAAGTTGAGCTTTGCTCAGTTTAACTCATAGCATTAAAACAGAATGATATAAAATTTGTGAGACAACTTTGAAAATGAAAGGCAGTCAATAAATGTTAACTCTACTTAAATGCTTAAGACATAGGTCTTTAAAAACATAATTCTAAGAGTGGAAAACTGAGTAAGCAAACCTATATTGAGAAAGATGCTTTTCAGCAAAGTACATGAATAGATTATATTAGATTATCCTTTTTAAATTCCAGTAGCCTACTGTGCTTCTGAATTTTGCATAACTCTTTGCTTTGTGCCTGTAAGTGCAATAACTCCCAGTTGAAGTATTTATTTATGAGGTCGGACAATGAAATTTACAAATGCATCCTAGAAAAAAGTCCTACAGACATCATTGCTGAAGATCACTGAGGCCGCTTTTGAGGTATTCTCCCTGGGAAACCATCGTGCACTGGCACCAGCCCCTAGTCCGCTCTTCAGAGCAATTCTGGAACGTGTTCTCTACAGTGGCTATCAGAGCAATCATTGTATGAGATCTGAGAGTTAAGTTCACAAATTCATTCTGAAAAATATGGCTACATGTTCCATTGTTGAATATCACTATGGTTACCAGAAAGATGGTCAAGGGGGCGCGTATTTCAAAGGTGACAATAGTAATATTCACCCATAAGGAATGTAGTACTTTTTGTAGAATCAGTTCACAAACTTAGTTGTCCAACCTCATATTTTATTGACCCTTTTAAGATTTTACACCATAAAAGAATACAATATATTGTTATCATTTATTTGCCATAGCCTTGATTTTAATATGGGTTTGTTGACGTGTCCTAAAAACATATATTTAAGTATATTATTTTATGTATTTATTAAAATATATATTTTAAAATAATCAGTGACATGTTAAGTGTTTTTCTAGAGTTTGAAAGGACATTTATGATCATCCAGGACACTTTTGCGTTTCTATAGGTACAGAAACTATAATTTTAAATGATTTCCTCTATTTTACATAGGCAATGACAAGACCAGGTTAGAACGAAGAAAGCCATCTAAGAAACAAAACAAATGTTAGACTCAGAAAATAATTTCAATTTAAGTTTCTGCCATTTATTGGGTATACAATTTAGATTATCAGTAACTTCTTATCCCTCGAATCTGGCATATGAGAAAATATTTAAATAAAAAATGCATCAAAGTAAAGGAATTTCATTGTTGATACATGTTTGTGGAAGCACCTTCTTATTCCATTTGGAAGATTATTTAAATGTTTACTTGTAAAAAAATTATATATTTCAACTAAAATAATTTGTGTATCTAGTAGCTTATCCTTGAAACAACACAAATTATACCTAACGGCTTTTTTCCTCCCTAGGTAGTCTCTTGTTTGAAAACTGTAGTTGTTGGTGGTTGATGCCAGAGCAGTCCCCTAAGTCTAAAATCTAGAATTGTATGTGAAATGAAGAAACAAAACCATGTTCAGAGAAACTCCAGAGAATCACCAAGCTGTCAATCAGTCAAACTACCAGAGTTCTCAAAAAGTTACACAAAATATAGACAGTCTGTTAATTCTCGTGTATGAATAAAGAACATAAAATACTTAGACGTATTTTAGACATGAAGAATCTTTGGACTAAAACTACTTGTCATCATTTTTTTTCTCTGATTCTCAGATTTTATTGCTTTTATACCATAGTCCAAAGTTGTTTAAATTTTAATACTTCAGAAATTTCTGTGGTAGATATTATACTTCTACCAATAGATTTTTCATTCATTCTATAACTTGTATTTTCTCAAGTATGGGGAAGATAAATTGCAAAAATTTAAGAAGCATATATAGTATTTTATCTATTCTCTCATGCAGAACTCTCAGTTTCTCTTCATTTAATTGTCCATTTCCAGAACGTTATTTCTATTGAGATGTGCTCTGAGCTGTCCCTTAGCCGTGTCATCTTACATCTCCTGCATTTGTAGCCCAGAGGGTATGTCGGTCTCTAGAGCACTGGTAATATGAATAATATGAAGTTTCTTTTAAGTTACTGATAGTAAACACAAAGCTCTGAACACCTTTCTTCATCACAATTACAGAAATACCGTGCCTTTCACAGAACAGAAAATAGGATTTTCTTGGTTTATATAAACATTATGAAGGTTGTGAGGACAATACAACACAAATATACTTATGACATTATAATAAATACAACATTTTGTTAAAAATTGTCTTCATTCATCATTAAAAACGCTGCTTTTAGAAGCAAATAAATGTATTACGAGGGGTCTTTTCTATGAAGAATTTTTTGGTGCAGTGTTCCTATAATCCTGAACTCGGAATAGATTATACCTCATTTCTGTTTGGAAAAACTCACACTTAAACAATATTAGATTGCTATCAATTTATCTTACAAGGAGCTGCTGGAGGGAATTTATATCATGTTTCCAGTGTCATCCTTGTCAATTAATTCTGGCAAGCAAATTAATCAGGTAATAAAATTGGCAGTTAAGACAAAGAAGAGAAAAATAATTTCGCTTTTTCACATGACAGGATTCTCATTTTAGTAAATAAAACATATATATAATTTTCTATAAGAAAGGTTATAAAGGTAATAATTCATTTTAACTCATTCAAAATTTTTAGATCTTACTATTAAATTACAAAACATATTTCTATTAAAGTATTTGAAATCTTTTAAATATTATTCACTTAAAACAGAAAATTACATTCACACCTGAATAAATTGAAATGAATAAAATTGGAAAAAACTAAGGAGAAACAGAGCTTACTCAGTGCTCTCAAAGCTTTTACTCTTCTATAGGTTATCTAACTAATAAAATGTATACAAAGTTTTATATGTGTTAATATATGCCTGGTCAGTAAGACAGAAAACACACTTCTTTCCAAAGAGTATATATTCTGATGGAGAATGAAAGTATGTCAAACACCAGGAGCACACACAGAAACACACACACAAACATCTCAGATATATAAAAGATACATAATATATACTACATTTATGTTTTACCTGGTAATATTTGCTAATTTTAGGTGAATCTACCTGATAAAACCCCAAGTTTTTGGGCAGTACCTGTGGCTCAGTGAGTAGGGAGCTGGCCCCACGTTCTGAGGGTGGCAGGTTCAAACCCGGCCCCAGCCTAACTGCAACAGCAACAACAAAAAATAGCCGGGCATTGTGGTGGGCTCCTATAGTCCCAGCTACTTAGGAGGCTGAGGCAAAAGAATTGCCTAAGCCCAAGTGATGGAGGTTGCTGTGAGCTGTGACACTACAGCACTCTACAGAGGGTGATAAAATGAGACTCTATCTCTAAACAAAAAACAAGTTTTGATAGAATTTTTAAAATAAAAACAGAAAAATGTAGGATGATTTTTTAATTTAAACATGTTTTTGAAAACAAAATATGAATACAAGGTAACAATAACTTTTTCATAATATCATTGGTTCCATGACATTCAAGCTCTCAGCCAAGCTCATCCAGCATCAAAAGGAAATAGAAGCAATGATCCTTCCTTACACATGCTCTGGAAAGTTTTAAACAGTAGAGTAAAAGTCTTCTGGGTAGCAGGTCTTAACTAAAATACAATTAATATAATGACATGAGATAATATATTAATATAATAAAATGAACACATGCATGTCTTTATTCATAGTTACAGGAAAATATACCTTATTTAAAGTCTAACTGTAGGACTTCCAGGCAACTATCTTTGTCATCAGTTCTTTTTTTTTTTTTTTTTAGATGGAGCCTCAAGCTATCCCCCTGGGTAGAGTGCTGTGGCATCACGCTCACAGCAACCTCCAACTCCTGGGCACAAGCGAGTCTCCTGCCTCAGCCTCCCACATAGCTGGGACTACAGGCGCCCACCACAACACCTGGCCATTTTTTTTGTTGCAGCCATCATTGTTGTTTGGTGGGCCCAGGCTGGGGATTCGAACCCACCACCTTAGGTGTATGTGGCTGGCACCTTAGCCGCTTGAGCCACAGGCACCGAGCCTTGTCATCAGTTCTTGATGTGCTCTTGGCCAAAGAATAACTGGGCCTACCAAAGAAGGACAAATGTAACCAAAGGAAAACAATTTTTGGAGGTGTTGGCTAGATCTCCTACTTTGATTGTGGTAATAACATCATAGGTGTTTGCATATGTCATCAATTTATACATACAACATACATATCCATACACATGAAATAAGTGTCATTTTTATATACCAATTATATTTAATTTAAGTAGTTAAAATTAAGAGAGTAAATCATTTTGGGCATGAGAATAGTCACATTTTCCTTCACATGTGTGAGAGAAATGTATTTTTAGGTTTTAGTGGTCAAGGAGAGGCCATCACTCCGATTGTGCTCAGTGAGACAAACCCAAACACGTGGTATAAGTGAGTAGAGAGGATCAGGGCACATTGTGGGATGAGGCTTCACAGCAAGACAGAGAATATGAGGATATGCAAAATGGAGGTAAATGACTCCTTTAAAAATGGAAATATAAAACTGCAGAAGAGAATCTGACTACACACACCAGGTGCCATACGGGTTAGCAAAAATATAGTTCAAACTTCTCAGTTAGACAAATAATGGCTCTATTCTATTGCCAATTCAATTATTCAATTTAGTTATCTGTATAAATGTGGTTACCAGTTAGTCCATATGATTTCACAATCACAAAAACATAATATGCTCTATGGCCCTTAATAAATGATACTTATTTGTACTGATATTTTGAAGAGATTCAGGCAAGGGAGAACCTAGGGTTTGTAATGCCTGAAGCTCATGCAATTCATGGAGTCCTCTTAGGAAAAGAATGCAGAAGTTTAATTACCAGCTTACATAAGAAGAAGAATTTAGAATGAGAAAGCCAGTCATCACCAATTACCTAGACCACAAATTTCACAAAGTCCAGAAAAGATAACAAAACAACTTTATTAATGAACAGTTCAAGATAGCTGTGGAATACATTTTTTCTAAAATATTATTGGTATTTTATGACCACTTCTTCATAGGACTGTGATTTTATTACTAAAGTTTCTAAGAAAATTGTGGAAAGATAGTTTTCTATTTCTTCTAAGCATGCTTGATTATAATTTGTTACATATATCATCATCATTATTATTATAGAAGCAAATTTAGAAAATGTTCAATTCAAGATCACAGCTTAATTCCGAATCATCATGCAAAACTCAGGGTTACTGTTAAATTTAGAAAACTGATATCAAGTATTTATTAGACTATCAATACATAAATCATTGCAAATTTTAATTTGTGGTGGCTTCTTATACATATACTGGCTGAACTAATGCTACTAATTAGACAATAAGTCACTGATACCCTTTTGGTATTTTATTACAAATTTTCTTTTATCATTTTTGATATCATTTTCTTTTTAAAAATAACAGGCCTGTATCTTTAGTCTATGAGTTCACATAATGTAGTAAGTTTTCATGTGAAATGTGCCATCTCACACAGACATACTCAGGAATTGTCTTAATGCTCCAAATTGGTGCCCTATCAGTTCAGGCTTTCTGATCAATTCTACTTTACACCATCCTGCCTCCTTAAAAATACCAATCTTTTGTTGTTGTCATTAATGCTTTTGATAGTGTATATCATCAGTCCACAATCTTTTTGGCACCAGGGACCAGTTTCAGGGAAGACAATTTTTCCAGAGACCAGGGAGGTTGGGGGGATGGATGGGACAGGAGGCAGAGTTCAGGCAGTAATGCTAGAGGGGCAGCTAGCTGTAAATATAGTGGTGGAGTCCCCACCACTCACCTTTTGCTCTGCATCTTGGTTCCTCACAGGCCACTGAGCAAAACCTTATTGGTGGCAGGGACCAGTTTTATGGAAGATAATTTTTCCATGGAGAGAAGTGGGGCTAAGGCAGTGATTCTGTGCTCCTGGGTTCTGAATAGAGCCACTGTAGTCACAGCCTGGAGATTGGGGACCACAGGCATGTATGATGCATTACTGGGCATACATGCCCAACAAAACATTTCTTCCTTTTGATTAGATTTTAATGAGAACCAATCTTCTGCACATAATTTTAGACTCCTGACCATTAGTCTAATTTTCCGCATATTAGCTTCTGGTTCCAAATACATGCAACTGTTTCTTCTTCTCCGCCTCCTCCTCCTGATTCCAGGCTGTTTGTCTAGGCATGTTGATACCATGATGTGGCCTCTTGGCTTACTTCTCTCACACAATACCAAGTAATTAGCCATCGTGGACAGTACAGCTACTTCAAAGTGCTGCTATACTAAACAACTAGCTGACCTTATTTTCTGTGGACATGCCTGTGATACGCAAAAACATTTATTCTATATAACCCAAGCTATCTCAACTGAGCTTTTAAGCTAGATCCTAAAAATGCCTAGAAGCACTCCAGCACCAACAAGCAGGAGAAAAGGTGGAATAGAGAACAGGTAATTGTGTAAATAAATTTGTTTTAGGTACAAATACAGATAAAATATCTTAATTTTTTTTTTTTTTTACAAAAGCCTAAAATCACATGTATTATCATGGGTTCCCATAACAAAATATCAGACTGGGTGGCTAAAACAATGAAATTATTTATTTTCCCACAGTTCGGTGTTTGGAATTCCATGATAAAGGTGCTGGAAAATTCTGTTCCTGAGAGCACACACAGGGGTAAAGTGAATGCTCTGGGGTCTCTTCTTCTAAGCCCACTAATTCTATGGGATCAGTGATCCAAACGTATGACCTAATGTAACCTCAATGACTTGCTTATGTGCTCCATCTATCAGTACAGTCATATTGGTAATTAAGACTTCATATATGACTTAGAAGATGGGGGTGGTGGGGCACAGCGTAGGCCATATTCTGTTCTTAATGCTGCTCCAAGAGGAACTCCTGAGGAGTTCGTGTAAATGAAGGTCTTTAAATTTTAACTTTTTTATTGGTTACCCATGGATTCCACCATTTCACAGGCCTACCCTCATGATGCTACTACTTACAAGAAGATGGTGCTGTTATTAATAGCTATATTTTAATTTTATGATTATTAAGATAATCTTTTCTTATTTTAGAATACTAAAGGGACACACATATTTTTAAAATTTTGATTAACATTTAAAAATTCTTTTAAGTCAATTAAATTTATATTAAAATAGTTTATATTATATCTACCTAAATACATTTATATGAATTTTGAAAATTATATTTTAAAGACATCAGGATTAAGTAATAAATTCTTTAACTGCAAACTTCCTTAACCATCAGAGTATTGTTGGAATTTCATATATAAAGATGTAATATTTTCTACATGTGCATAGATTAGTCCACAAATAATCAGGTTATACATAGAAAATATAATTTTATAAAAATTTGTGATATAATAAAAACATTTATTGCACCTAATATTCTACTCAATTCTTTGTAATGGTTTGGAAACATTGATTTTAATTGTTATAAATAAACTCTTATTATATATGTATTCTTTTAAATGACCTAAGTTAGTCCTGAAAGAATGAATAAATATGAATAAAAATAAGTATTCTGGGCTTAGTGGTTAGGGCACTGGCCACATGCACCAGGGCTAGTGGGTTGGAACTCAGCCTGGGCCCATAGTCCCAACTACTTAGTGAAACTCTGTCACAAAAAAAAAAAAATCTGTATCAGAAATTTTAATTATGATTATTATTTTTCTGTGTGACAGTTTCATTATGTCTCCCTTGGTAGAGTGCTGTGGCATCACAGCTCACAGCAACCTCACACTCTTGGTTTTAAGCGATTTTTCTTGCCTCTACCTCCAAGTAAAGAGTCATTTAAAATAATACATATATAACATAACTATAGTCCAGAAAATAGAAGGGAAGAGGAGAGAGAGGGGAGGGGGGACATGGGAGGAGGGAGGGTATTTGGGGGGACCTCACCTAATGTGCATGATGCAATGGTACATTTCAAAACTATGTATTAACATGGATGGAAGTAGAACACATTATTCTTAGTAAAGCATCACAAGAATGGAGAAGCATGAATCCTATGTACTCAATTTTAATATAAGGACAATTAATGACAAGGGGAAGGGGTGAGCACAGAGAGGAAGAAGGAGGGAGGAGTGGGGAAGGGAGTAACAGAGAGAGGGAAGGAGGGAGGGAGGTAGGGTCTTGGTGTGTGCCACAACTTTTGGGGGCAAGACAGGATTGTAAGAGGGACTTTACCTAGCAAGTGCAATCAGTGAAACCTGGTTTCTTGTACCCTCAATGAATTCCCAACAATAAATTAAAAAAAAAAATGAGTATAATTGTGATGGATGTGTTACTTAGTTCAATGTAAACATTTCACATTGTATATTGAAGCAGTACCCTGAACCCCATAAATGCATCAATGTACAAAGTTTTGATTTAAAAAAATAATTTAAAAAAAGAAATTTTAATTGTTTAATAAATAAATATGTAAAATGAATTTGATTTCTAAGTGGTAAAGTCTATTTATTGTTGTGATCAGTAAGATTAGTGCACAATTTAATCAAAGTAAAACCATCCAGCTATAATAAAAACTGTGAGTAAATAAAAAAAAATAACTAACAAGGAAATGTAAGTGAGAAATTTAGGAACCTGCAGTGAGCAAAACAAACAGAGGAATGGGTAATTTAAACTACAGTGTGGAAATTTTACTAAGAATTAAAATGCCTAACCTATTTGACATGTGATTCTCAAAGTAAATACAATTATGATATTTAAAATTGAGTGTCTCCAAATAAGTGTTTATTTTTAATGTGATAGCAAAAGCTGGAAAAAGTGCTTCTACTTAAAGAACTGACATTTCCTATTTAATTCAGTGATTGTGACAAAATAGTAAAACAGTTGTTTTCTTAAATATATTTTCCCTAGATACCTGAAATTTGTTATTAGAATACTCATTTTTAAGTATAATTTATTTACAAAAGTTTATCCCATATTTTACATATTTTATTATTTAATAAATAAGTCATAAATATATAATACTAAATTTCATTGGAGAAAGATGGATGTAGATATTTATACATATATACAGAGATATGTTGTGGGATGTGGACAGGTTGAATTCCTCACGGATCTTACAACTCAGGGTAAGGTGCCCTGTCAAGGGAATGTCTGTCTGCATGACTGTCTCTCATGGGGGAATCAGCAGTGCAGGCAGCCGAAACCATCAACTAGTAGAGAAGCTGAGATGTCTGTCTGAGGAGGTAAAGTTTGCTCTCCCTCTCTTCTCATTACACTGTTATCTGGCTTCTTTAGATGCTCCACTGTTCTGTGTCCTTGTTTACCTTTTACTCAATATTCCTGGGGGCTGTAATGTTCCCTCTCTCGTTGTTAACCATGACTGCTAACTACTGACTGCTGTACATCCCTGCTTGAATACTATGTCATGTGCCCAATAAAAAGACTCTGGGAAACAGGACAGGTGCTGCATTGTCCTTAGGCTGCCACCAGGCACATGAAACACTGTATGCCCTTACAGGCTTCCAATTTTACCACTAAGTTCAGTGTAAGTTTTGTCCTTTCCTCAGTGCAGTCTCCTTTGCTGGCCACTATGCAAGGTTAGGGTACATCAGATGCCCAACAATATGTAATACATAATTTTTCATTTATTTATATATGAATATTAATAGTATAGAGTTGTGTAAAATTTAAGGTCTTCAAAAAAGTGGGTTAGTTTCTCTTCTTTCATCGTCTAGAGACATTTATGTTTGTTATTTGTGCAAAAGTTATTCAAAAGGTCCTGCCTAACTCCAGTAATTTATTTTTCCATTAAAAACTCTAATGCTCCAATTTATGCAAAAGAGATCTTTCATTTTTTTCAAATCTTAATTTCTTATCCAGCATAACTGCTATCAAGTTGCCTACATATGTGTGAATATTTATAGGAAATAACAGTTTATTTTTCTCACTCTATGTGCACATGTGTGTTTTTCAGTGGATGCCTGTGCACAAACAAGTATATATTTGGTGTTTATTTAGTGTGATAAATAACAATAAAGTTATTTGTATGTGTTCACTTATAAAGTGGGAACCAACCTATGGGTATGCAAGGGGCATCCAGAGTGGCACAGTGGACATAGGAGACTTGGAGGGTGGGAGAAAGGGGAGGAGCTACATATTAAGTGCAATAACAGGTAAAACAGATATCACCAGTATACAATTCAACTATTTAACCAATAACCAGTTGTTCCAATAAATATATCAAAATAAAAAGATAGATAATAAAAATATTTGCTGTTGGTATTGAAAAGTGAATGCCTATAAACAGATTAGCCTCAAAGAAGAGAAACCGAAGGAAAGAATGCTTCTCTGGTTAGTTAACAAGGTTTTGAATAAAATTAACATCAGCATTTCTCAAACTAGTCTAAAAACTACAGAAGAAAGAACACTTTCCAACTCATTCTATGAGGCCAGCATTATCTTGCCACTAGAGTCAGATAAAGACATCCCAAGAAATAAAAATTGCAGACTCATCCCATATAAACATAGATGTAAAGATCTTCCAAAAAATACTTTAAACAAAATGCAGGAGTACATAAAAATTTGACAAAATACAAATGTTAACATGATAAAAAATATCAAACTAAAAATAGAAGATAACTTCCTCTACCCGATTAAAGGCATCTCCAAAATCCCACAGCTAACATCATAATCTTAAAAGAAAGTTTTCCCACGTAGATCAAGAATAGGAGAGCAATGTCCACTGTTGCAAATTCTATTCAGCATTACACTGGAAATTCTATCCAGAGGAATTAGACAAAAAGAAAGATATAAAGCATCCAGATTGGAATGAAAGAAGTTAAGTAATCATCATTTACATATTATATAATTGTGTTTACAGAAAACATTAAAGAATACATGTAAAAAAACCTATGAAATCTCTTAAGGAAGTTCAGCAAAGTTGCAGATACAAGATCCATGTAAAATTCAGATTAATTTTTATACACTGACAATGAATAATCCAAAAATAAAAAATGGAAAAAAAATCCCCATTTATAATAGCACCAAAAGAAAAAAAAAAAACACTTAAGTATAAATTTAACCAAGGGAGGGTAAGACATTTACATTGAAATCCATAAAATGTTGTTATGAAAATTTAATAAGACAAGTAAGTGGAAAGCCATCCCTTCTCTCTTCATTGATTTGAAGACTTAATGTTGTTAAGGTGGCAAAGCACTAAACTGACACAGATTCAATGTTATTTCCAATGAAAATTGCAATGACCTTTTTGGCAGAAATGTACTAGCTGTTCTTGAAATTGATATAAAAAATATATGGGACTGAATTGCCAAAACAATTAAAAAATTGGAGAACTCACATGTCTGAGTAATCAAAGGCATGGAACACTGGCCAAAAGATAGGCTCATAGTCTATGGATTAACATTGAGAGTTCACAAATAAAGCCATCAGAGATCTAGTTTGTATGATCACTTAACAGGAAAATAATAGTCTTTTCAAGTAATAGATCTATGATAAATGGATATCCACACGAAAAAGAATAAATTTGTACGGCAACCACATCCCATATACAAAAATTAACTTAAATAAATGAAAGAGTTAAACGTTGAGAGATAAAACTCTAAGAAGGAAAAATACTGATAGGTATAAAACTTTATTACTTTGGCTTCTTAAATTTGACACTAAAAGCAGAAAGCAAAAAAGAAAAAAAATGGTTAAATTTGATATCATAAAAATTAGAAAACCATACCCAACTGAAACTTGTATGCCTCAAATGACCTTATCAATAAAATGAAAACAACCTCCAAATAAGGGAGATTGATATTATTTGTAAATCATACATCTAATAAGGTTCTAAAATCCAGGTGGAATCACCTAGGTGAAACCAAGGTGTAAATGAATTCCTTCATTCCATCCTTCCTTCCTTCCTCC
>NW_003852429.1:366551-370764 GCF_000181295.1 Otolemur garnettii | reverse complement strand
CCTTCCTTCCTTCCTTCCTTCCTTCCTTCCTTCCTTCCTTCCTTCCTTCCTTCCTTTCTTCTTTCCTTCTTTCCTCCTGTTCTTCCTTCCTTCCTTCCCCTCCCTTTTACTCTCTTCTTAGTCTTCTTATCTCTCTTCTTCCTCCTCTTTTTCTTCTACTCCTCCTCCTCCTCCTCCTCCTCTTTCTTCTCTCCATCTCTCTTCTTTGTTTTTTTTAACAATAATTATATTAGGATCTATCCACTTTATTTTTACTTCTTCAACCCCATACTACCATAACAAATTATAGTATTTTTCACCTGTTATGGATATGCCACATTGACATATTTTATATTATTTTCTCTAGCTAAAATTAATAACTATTGTTTTAAGGGATGGTTAATCACAATTTCTCAAATATGTGATTTTTCATACCAAATTAAGTTTTCTATTAGATGTTACCTTAATCTGTTTGGGCTGCTGTAACAAAAACACCATAAACTTCATGGCTTATAAAGCATAACATTTCTCACAGTCCCAGTGGCTGTGAAGTCTAGGATTAAGGCACCAGCAGTATCTGGTGAGGTCCACTTCCTCAGAGACTTGCCTTCTGTGTCTCTAGCAGTGGTAGGGACAAAATTTCTCTCTCAAGCCTCTTTTATAAGGGGTCTAATCCCATTCATGAAGATTCTGTTCTTGAGATCTAACTACCTGCCAAGGACCCCCATCTCTTAATACTATCATATTGGAGATTAGGTTTAAATGCATCAGTTTTGGAGAAACACAAACATTCAGATCATAGCAGATATTAATCAGTTCTTAGTATTTGCAAAATAAAAGTAAGTAAACACCACCAAGCTATACAAGATACCACTAGGTTATCTCAGAAAATGGCATAGGTCTCAGCTACTAACATCCTTCCCAGCTGGCCTGTTGGGCTGAATACCAGTTCTACATAACAATAGTTTTATTTTTATCTTGTTTTCCCCCCAAGTGGATCTTATTGATGAAGTGATAAAAGAAATCATATTCATTGGCACCAAAATAACCTTCACCTACCACCAGAGTTGCCTCTGCACTTTTTAGTTCCAATTATATAAAATGATTTTAAAGATATAAATATTTTAGGTGGGAATTATGCTTCCAAAACTCTCCTCTGAAAATTATATTCAATAGACTGCTTAAGTCAACAGTCATTTCTAGTCTGTGTTCAGTCAGACATTTTGGCTTTATTGGTCTATGACAAATTTTTTTTAGTTAATTATAGATCTCTTTCTCTACAGCTTCCTCTGTACCCAGTGTTATTAGAAGCATGTTGGACATTGGGAAGCAGTGGGGCAGGGATAGAGGTTGCCGAAAGCATTCGTAACAGGGTCTGTACGGGGCATTGCTCATCTCTACCATTTCACCACTTGCTTCTACTATTTCACCTTTGGATCACCTCATATGGAGCTATCATCTCCTACTTTTGTTTTCTGGAAAGAATTCCTACTTCTTAAACACCCTACAACTAAGAGAAGCAATTTCTTCTGCTCTTTCTTCCTTAAGGAAAATCCTATCAGTGGGACTCCAAAATACAACTGACCATTCATCCCATTTCTTTCCTATTTTAATCCATGGGCAGATGTTCTCTATGTTGTTTGGACTATCCAGTCATCTAATATACAAAGTGATCTAATATATAAAGTGATTGTTCCAGAGAAAATGCCACTGTATTTTACACAAATATAGCCTTACACAAATATATCATTTAAAAAGTAGTGACACACTTTCAGTTATAAATTTCCACAATGTTCATAAATTATAAATCATACAGTCTTTATGCAGAAATGGGCAATGTAAACCACTATACTTTTGGCAAAAACACATAAAATACATGGTAAATATAATCCCTAAGGCTGAAAAAAATAAATTTTATTTCAAATTCTACTGTAACATGTATTCATCAATGGTACATTTTTAATCCAATTAAAGTCAATTAAGTCACTGGCATTTTGGAAGGGTTAACTTCAATACTGTGTATAATTTACAAACAACTTGTGTGTATTTGTATAAAATATATATGGACAGGGGAATGTACTAATAAAGATATTTATATAGTCATATTCATTTTATCTCCATTTTAGAAAGTTAGGAATCCATATTCCCTAATGTCTTAAAGATAGTATGATCAACAATTTCTCTCACAGTCTTCTGGTAGAAAATCATTATTCTTATCATGTAATACAGGCGAAGAAACTTACAGGTTTAATGCCTCAGCTAATGATATACAGAAAGGCAGTTACAGCAGGGGTCAACAATCGGAATTTATTTGGAGATGTCACTTTCAAACTGCTGTTTCACATTGACCTCTGAAAGAAAATCAATTACGTAGAGCTTACCAGCTTAGAGAATGCCAATGTGATGCAGTTTAATTCATCATTAAACCTGCACTGTCTATTTTACTAGTCTATTGTTTACTGTGAATAGTAATGCAGAATAAAAACCAGATCTGGAAAATAAGGAAAGGCTTTTTTATTGGGTTGTCTGTTAGACATTAGTAAGATACACATCTGCCAATATGCTTTCTTATCCTGCCTAATACATTTTTTAAACAATTTTAACTTATTGAATGAGACTGAAGCAGAAATAAAAAGACAGAATCACTTACGGTACTATCTATAGAATGTTATTGTTATAACTTCTGGAATTGCATTAAGACATTCAGAAATGAGCCATCTCAATAAAATAATGGTTCCAAAGCAGCAAGAGTGACACAAAAAAGGGCAAATAAATTTTCCATTTAGAGACAGTTTATCAAGCTACTGTCTGACCAAAGAAAGCATATATATACAATAAATTATATATTATACATTACATATTATATATTGTATGTCATATAATATATCAGCATTGTTTTCATCTGTAATTATGCAGATGAAAATACAAATCAGTCAATCGTCTTATAAAATATAAAATATGATAATATACACAAGCAGCCTACTAAAATTTTGGCTAAAACCATTAAGGAACACTCTCAAATGAGTATTTCCTGAAGTGAATTCCAACAAACAAACAAACAAACCCTTCATGTTAACATGTGATTATAGAAATAATTTTAGTGGGAACCAAAATCCTCTAAAGCAATAGTGAAAACTTCACACATTTCTAAGACTTAAATCTTAGGCAGATATTTCGTAGCAACCAGATTAAAATAATTTTATAATTTAACTTAATATTATACTAATTGTACAATCATTGTATTCGGTTGGGTCAGGGGAATTAGGTGTAGTAGAAAGGAAATGGAGGAGTCCTCTGCAGAAGACAGTTCAGGTTATGCATCGCATCACCTCAGGAAGCCCTGTTCATATACGTACTAGAATATTTACTGTGGTCCTAGAATTGGGCAGTGTGATGGCCTTGGGGGAAAGGGTACCACATTTTTCTTTAATTTATTACAAAATTCATTTTGGAAATGAGTAAACACTCTGGTGTCACTACGGTTAATCAAATACTATAGTATCTCTTATACATTCCTCTAGTCAAATTTCATTATACCTATTCTCAGGTACTCTTGAATTTTCTCCTCATTTGTTCTAAATTTTTGCTTAAGCTCTCCATTTATTTTTTTTATTTCAAAGACTACATTTGAATAAATAATCCACACATATTATGAGTTTCTTTTTAATAATTTTGTTTATTTACACTTTTTCTTTTCTTTATTTGTGGTTTTATTTTCAATTTGTCTGTTCAAATATGGACCACAACAATTTTATAGATCTTTTAAACTGTTCTAGAGTCTTAAATGTCTTCCTTGCTATTGCCCCAATTTGTTAATTTTTGGTGTATCTCCTAATGAATGATTGATAACTTGCATGTTCTAATTATAGATAGTGCAATTATCTTCAACAGAGTGGGTTGTATTTCTTATTTTTTTATTATATTTTACTATTGACATCCTGTTTCTGAGTTTGGTTTTCCTACAGATCAGCACGTGCTGCTATAGACTTTTGAGTTGGGAGTGGGGAAAGGCTATAGTGATTTTATTGTTACTGGTCCCTAATTTTTATTTTTTTCTCCTCCCTAAATTCCTATGATTTCTTGACTTGAGAAATTTGAATTTCTCACTTGTACATGGAACAAATGCATGGATTAAATTTTATCTGAAACATTTCTCCCATGCCCCCAGTATGAAGGTATAGAACAGATTTTCTGGTATTTTCTGAAAGAAAAATTTTGAGAAAAATTTTGAGAC
>NW_003852429.1:344500-366336 GCF_000181295.1 Otolemur garnettii | reverse complement strand
CTGATTCTAGGGAACAAGTCTTATTGGATTATTTTTATTGCAGTGATTTTGATCTTAGTTTCTGATCTCATTTGAGTCCCAGATAAGTCATACCTCGATCCCTCTATAGGAACTGTATTAAACACTAGCTCTAGCAATTAGGTAATAGAATTTACATTAAGGAAGGATATCCAAACTTTCTTCTAATTAATAGTGTTTTCTTGCTTTAAATTACCTTTTATCTATCATTATTATTTTTTACCATAAGACTTATTTTACTAATTTTTAATTTTTTTAAATTTCAGAATATTATACAGGTACACACATTTGGGTTACATAATTTTCATTTGTACATTTTAACTTATAGTTACAAGTGTGCCCATCACCCAGAATGTATGCATTGTACCAGTTAGATATGAATTAACCCAACCTCTCACACCTGCTTAATTCTCATTGAGTTTTACTTACTTTTTTATACTTATACCATATTTTTTAATCCACTCAAGAATTGAGGGGCATTTGGGTCACTTCCACATCTTTGTGATTGTGACTTGTGTTGCTATAAAGATTTGAATGGAGGTGTCTTTTTAATATTTTTTTCCTTTCGGTAAATATCTAGATTGCTGTAAGAATTGTAGTTCTTTTAGTTCTCTGAGTTATCTCCATACTACTTTCTATAGAGGTTATACTAGTTTGCAGTCCCATCAACAGCATGGGTCATTACAAAGGTTGTGACATATACACAAGTCAAGAAATGTAAAATCCACATGGATGGAAACAAAGAAGCACTCCCAGCACCATTGATGAGTCAAGAAAGTTCAAACTTTCATGGTTGACTCACAAAGGAGGCTGCTAACTGTGCTCTTTGGAAGTGAAATAATGGACCATAAAATAGTCTGCCTCAAAACTTTCTTGATGACCTATGAATAAGGATTCCTTTCTCTCCACACTTCTTGTTTTAGGACTTTTTGATATTACCCTTTCTCAATGGAGTTATAGCTATATCATTGCTGTTTTGTAATTGCATCTCCCTGATGATCAGAAATGTTGATCATTTTTTCATGTGTTTGTTGGCCATTAGACTATGTTCATTTGAAAATTTGTTGTGCATGTGTTTGCCCACTTTTGAATAACTTTTTTTTTTGCTGATATGCTTGAGTTCTTTGTAGATTTTAGATGTCATCCATTTTTTGGCTGTACAGCATGAAAATATTTTTTTCCATTCATAGGTTGTATATTTACCCTATTGCTGTGCCCGTGGCTTTGCAGAAACTTTAAAATCTGGTCTGGTCCCATTCATTTATTTTTGTGTTTGCTATGGTTGTTTCAGGGTTCTTCTTCATAAATTATTTTTCCTAGGCCAATATCTATAAGACTTTTTGCCAGTGTTTTCCTCTGGAAATCCTTTAGTTTCATGCCTTAGGTTTAAGTCTTTTATCTACCATGAATTAATTTTTGTGAGGGTGAAAGGTGTAGCTCCTGTTTCAATCTTTTACATGTGATTATACAGTTTTTCCAGGTGCCATTTATTGAACAGGGATTCCTTTCCTAGTGTATATTTTATCTGTTTTTCAAAGATCAGTTGTGAATATCAGGATAATTTCAGCTCTGTTATCTCTGCTGTGATACATAGGTCCTTGTCAGTTTTCATGTCAGCACCATGCTGTAGTGGTTACTATAGCCTTTTAGTATAGTTTCAGTCTGGTGAAAACACACAACCTCCTGGCGCTCCTTCAGGAAGAAATAGAACTCCTGAACGACCAATATCAAGCATCAAAATTAAAGCAGTAATAAAAAATGTTAACATTTAACAGACCAGACATTTTCACACTCAAATTTTACCAAGCCTACATAGTAGAGCTTATCCCTATATTGCAGAAATTATTCCATAATATTAAGAAGGAAAGAATCCTCTCTAACTTATTCTACAAAGCCAATATCACTTGTATATCAGAGGTAGGAAAGGACACAACTAAAAAAGAAGACTACAGACCAATATCCCTTATGAATATAGATGCACAATTCTCAATAAAATCTTAACAAACTGAATTCAGCAGTACATCCAAAGAAGAATTCATCACAATCAAGTTGGTTTCATCCCGGAAATGCAGGGATGGTTCAACTTATGCAAATCTATAAATGTAATTCACCACATAAACAGAAGCAAAAACAAAGACTGTATAGTCTTTTCAATAGATGTGGAAAAAACATTTGACAATATTCAGCATCCTTTCATGACAAGAATACTTAATGAAATTGGTATAGATGAGTCATACTTCAAAATCATTAAGGCTGTATATTACAGTCCCACAGCCAACATCATATTGAACAGGGAAAAATTAGAAGAATTCTCAAAAGGAACCAGGACCAGACAAGGCACCTACTTTAACCACATCTATTCAGTATAGTGCTGGAAATCCCAATAAGGCAAGAGAGTGAAATCAAGGGTTTCTCCAACTGGGGAAATAAGAGTTCAAACTATCATATTTGTTGATAATATGATGTCATATCTATAAAAAGCTAAATATTTGACCAAGAGACTCCTGGAATTGATAAAAAAGTTTATTAAGTCTCAGGCTACAAAATCAATGTACACAAATAAATAGCTTTTATATGCACCAACAACTGTCAAGCAGAGAATCAAATGAAAGACACAATAACTTTCAGACTAGCAACAAAGAAAATAAAATACCTAGGAATATACTTAATGAAAGAGGTGAAAGAGCTCTCTGTAAAAAGAACTATGAAACACTGAAGACAGAATTGTCAGAGGACAGAAACAGATGAAAAAACATATCATGTTCATGGATGGGAGAATCAAAATTATAATAATGGCTATACTACCCAAAGCAATTAAGAAATCGTTAAAACAACAATGCCAAATCTAGAAAAAATGGTTCACACTTGGCATGAAACCAGAAAAGACCTTGAATAACCAATGCAAACTTACACCACAAAAATAAGCAGTGGTACTGATTTTTAGCTTGGATGGACACTATAAAATGAGGAGCATCTTCCTGTGCTAGACTCAGGATGCTTCAAACAAGTAAACAATATTGTAATTGTTTTTGTCTCTTCTATCAATATTTACTATTTTCAGTTCAATTTAATGAATACCTGTATTTGAAGATCTGTCATTCTAGTGCTACTTCATTAAAGAAAAGTAATACTTATCCAATTTTATGACAAATTTTGTAAGTTATCCCAAAGAATTCTAAAATTTATTTACAGCATCAGAAAGTGTTTTAATAAATTAGTGCCCTATATATTATGGTAAACAACATTGACAAAATGGCTCTTCTAGATTTAAGTTTCTTTATTTCTAAGAAGCAGAAATAAAGTGAAATATGTGACCTCTAATATCTCTTACAAGAAGAAACAATGATGCTTTAGTTTTGCCAAAAAGATTTAATCTGAATATATGTGTATAACTTAAACAAAGTGACATAGAAGGGCAAAACTATGCACGTTGAATAGGATGTATGATCCAGGGAGGACGTTATACAAATTGTCTTCAAGAAATACCAAAAAAGAACACACAGACAAAACAATGATGATATTGGGTGAATGTATGTGAAAATATTAGCAGTGAGCTTATCTCAGATTGTTTTTCCTGTCTCAAAGCAAATTCCTTTTAGTTTCTTCCTGATCTCAAGTCAGGATCACATGATTTCACTTAGTTTTCTCATCCAAGAATAAAAGCTCAGGAAAAATATTCTTTATAATCACAAAATAAATCAAACTCAATAAATTGAACTGAAAATAGTAAAAATTGATATAAGAGACAAAAACAATTATGATATTGTTTACTTATTTGAGGCAATGTTTTGAAAAGTCCTTTCTATAGAGAGCACATACTGAAGATGAAGTTCACTGAATTAATTCTACAATTCATGCTTTAGGCAATATTTTCCCTGAATTCATTTTTAGAGATACTCACAAAATTGCTCGCTGATATACTGTTTGTAAAAGAAAAAAGAAAGGAAAATCTAAACAATGTAAAAGACAATCAAAGTTTTTGAGAAAAGCTCAAAATCCTAATCTCACTTCCTAAAGCTAATTATCGCTAATATTTTCACATACATTCACCCAAGAAGTATCATTTGTATCTATGTACCTACCACAAAAATGCTTTAAGAGAGAGTTGGTGGGAGGCTGTGGTAAGAGGATGGCTTAAACCCAGGAGTTTGAGGTTGCTGTGAGCTGTGATGCCACAGCCCTCCACCTCAGGGTCACAGAGTGAGACTTTGTCTATTTATAATAAATAGTCTTGTTTAACTTACTTTTTTGCTTAACAATATGATGTAGGCTATATATTTTTTCAATTCTAAGGCACAGAATTTAACTATTATTTTAATAGGTGCAGAATGTTTAGTAAATCCTTTTATGAACTTTCAAAAGAGTCATTTTACTTGTTATGATATATTTAACTTACGTTTTGTGATGCTTTACTATTTCAAATGCATAGAAAGATTGAATACAAAATCAATTCTAGTACGTATATAGGATTAAAAACAAGAAAAGGAGATACCAGGGTGCCTATAAGAAAAAGAATTCAAAACCACAGTAATAGTATGCTGAAATCAAAGCTGCATTAGCCCCTGGGTACATTTTGACTGGATATATTCTTAAAGGCTTGGGTTTTAAAACCTGCATGATCAGAATCAAGGCCTTAGGATCCACGCATAGCTATAGCTAAAACTAATAAACCTCATAAAGCGGGGAGTTGAGCAAAGTCTGTCTTATCTATGGATGGAGAACATTATAATCCTGGTTAATGAGCTCAGATGCTGCAATCCCAAAGAATACATAAAAATGTATTGCCAACTGTCAATTAAAAAATAAATCCAGACTTAGAGAAGGAGAGATTTTATTTGAAAAGACTATTGCACATAAAATAGGGAAATTACTCTGATCTCAGTCTGCAGGCTTGGCAAATCACACAGAAAAAGACATTTTGCAGGGACGGGTAAGCAGAGTGTGCAGGAATTTTTTGAGTGAGGCACACAAACGGGAGTGAACATGTAGCGTGAATCCAACTGCTTCACAGAAAAGGTTCCTCTTGGCTGTCAGCTGACCTTTAGAATGAGTCGTTAAGAGAAGATGTTCTGCATGTTGATGTTTTCTCATCCCTTGGTTGAGCCAAATTTCAGGGACATGACAGGGAGAAGAGAAACCTGACTGGAGTTCAAGCAAGCCAGTCATAGAGTAAGTTACAGTTTATTTTGAGCACTTGGTCAGTACCTCCTGCTATTTAAAACAAAGTGTTCCCTTTAAACCTTTTTAGGAAAAGAACCAGTCATTGTGAGGTTGAGCTTGGCCAAAGTAGTTTTCAAGGTGAGCTGGCCTTCATGAGTTTGCTGGGCTTGTAGGCCTGGCCATATCACCTCGGTAGAATTTGCCAGACTGGCAGCAGGGCATCTTAAATAAGGCACTGAAGGGTATGCAAAAAATATAATGAAAATAATAATTATTAAAGGCTGAGTTAGGGGAAAAATATCAAGATACAAGGTTTGAAGGGAAATTTGCAGGATGAGGAGATTTCAAGATGAAAGCATTCTTAGACGTTGTAGTAAAGATGACAATGGGACGACCAATTTCCAAGACTGTGCTCTGAATGTTTTTGGTGATGGCATAGATACCAGAGAAAAAACACATATTATAACTTCTCTGACCAAAATTTAGATGTCTCCCCGGGAATCCAAAATTATGTCTACTGCCAGATACATTTGAAAAACTGCTCAGGTTATGTAGTTCTCTGGTGATAATGTTTAGAGTTTTAGAAAGATTGCCACAGTCCTGGTTATTTTCTTAAGCAAAAGATGGAAAATGACAATAATTCAGGAAATTTCCATGAGTGGCCCACATGGAAATGGGACAGGCAAAATAGTCGTCCATCTTAGAATTGCAGCAGTAATGAATCCCTCATCAAATCATTGGATTCTGGTTTACAGTGCTGCATTAGATCAATAAGACACTGGACAAGGAGGCTTCGTTCTCAGTAACACCAAGACAGAAGGGAGAGAAAATGGAAACACTTGTTGGCATGGTTGTAGGAGATATTGAAAGAAAATGGAAGAATTGAACATTTGGTGATAGTTGACTATTTGTATAAGATGACAGGACCCAGTTCAATTTATAATTAAGTAACAAACCATTTTTCCACAGTAGTAGAGGAAATATAAACCAACATGATATGATTTTCCATGGATATAAAAAATGTCTTTTATGGTTATCCTACTTTTGATTTAAAAAAATTCAAAGACCTCCAACAGGAGGTACTTATCAAAAAATAAGGTTCTTGTTAGATTTGGCTTGATTATTTATACAGATGCTATAGGAATGATAATTTACCTTATAGCCTTGCTTAAGTTTACTTTGCTGGAAGTATATATAAGAAGTGTCAGACTAGACTTTTAAAAGCTTCTGAAGGCTAAAAAATGTAAGTGGAAAGCTTGTCATACAATTGTATTTTCTTTACCTGTAGATTTAAGTAAATTTCTCATTTTTATGTAACCAAAACATGTTAATAGTCAAAATATGTGTCTAGTAGGAACTGACCTAACCTACTTTTCTGAAAGTTTGAGAACTTTATAAGTCACAAACCAGGTTGATTTTCCCAAGAAGACTTTGTAAGTGTTGGCTCTATTCTAATACTCACATCTCATAGTGGGGGAGAAAGTCAGGGATACATGTTTTGTTTCTATTTGCTTATTAGAACAACAGAATATCCAAAAACAAAACATTGGTGGAGTCAGTCCCTGACTTCCTCTTTGGGGTGAGACTTTACATTAATAGTGCTTCTTTAATAATATCTCATCATATTCGATTAAATGAACAACATTCTTACATATGACATTTAAGTCAAAGCCTTGGTTATATAACCCATGTTTCTAGTTAACAAGGACAGATTCCTATGGATTCTATGCAAACCATTATCTTGCCATGAAAAAACACTGAATCATCTATCTGAAATTTAAGAGAGTTTTTTTTTTTTTCTGTTTATAAAACATAGTCTACTAAATTTTCTATGCTATTATTTCTGGATTTGTCCGCCCCTCCCAGGTTTGTGTTCTTCGAGGATGAAGAATGAACTCATGAACCAGGAGAGTGAACAGCCAAAAGGAGAAATTTATTGACAAAAGAAGCTTGTAGTTCAATGGAAGGGGGTCTTGAGCCAGTTGAGCTGGCAGCTTGGAGTGGTAGGGTTTTTCAGCTGTCGCTAGGGTCCCTTTCTTTGGCTTGTGTCGTTTTATCCTCTGCATATAATGGTCTTATCTCTTGGCAGCAGTTTTCAGCCCATTTTACCTAACAAGTCCGGTTTCCTCCAGCCAGGGGCCAGGGCCCATCTCCCCTTACTTTCCTTGTTTGCACAGCTCATCACCAGCCATAGTATTCTTGGCTGGGTCCTGAGATTCGGTGAGGTTTCAGGTGGGTTTTGGGTTCTCCTTCCTTGCTCTCTTGCCTTCTCTTTCTCCTCCTACCTTCAATTTTCTCCCATAGTCCCCTCACTACAAATGGTTTAAAGGAAAAGATAATATTCTTATATTTAGAAAATAGAATATTAAAACATCAACCTTTTTCAAACAAAACAATAATTATTTTGTTATTGGTTTATTCAGTCCTGTGTACTATGTTCCCACATATGCACAAGGGATTTATTTTCATACCCCTAGTAGACGATTAAATTCTTGGATAGTATTGAGCCATATATATATATATATATATACACACACATATATTATGCTTTTTATAATACATATATACTTATAATGAAGTTTAATTTGCAAATTAGGCACTGTAAGAGGTTAACAACAAAACTAACAAAACAGAACAATTATAATATGGAAACATCACTAATAATTGGCTTTGAGACCAGTTTGCTTGAACATAAGCACTGCAATGCAGTGACAGTGGATCTGATAGACAAGACAAGAGATGGCTACTAAGTGACTTATGGGTGAGTAGAATACATAACTTGGAGATGCTGGATAAAGGGATGGTTCATGTCCTGAGTGGGACAGAAGGGGACTGTAACCGGATCTCATCACACTATGTATTGCAACTTAAAATCTTATGAATCATTTATTTCTAAATTCTTCTGAGTATTATTTGCAGACTATGGTTGACCCTAAGTCTCTGAAATGGGGGAAAGTGAAACTATAAACAGTAGGAACTATTATAACTTGTTTTGTAGGACTCTGTCTTGGGTTACCACTCTCATCCCATCTGCTATTTTTTTTTCCTAGAACTATAACTATCCTGACTCAGTACACTGATGAAGTCTAAAAGTTATTTAAATTATTCCATCAGAAGATTTGTACAAAAACACCTGGCTGGCATAGTTTTTTTTCATTAGTCTTTGAAATAATTTTTTGTTCAAAATCTGGGCTGCAGTTCACTTGAAACTTCTTTTAGGCAAGCATGAGAGTTAAAAACTATATGTAGATGGCAAAATATTTCAAATGCTTCGAGTTATCTTAATGATTTTTAAAAGTGGAAGGCCTAATGAAAGTTTATCATATAAATAATGTAACTGGCTAGGCTTTTTCATTGACTCTGCAGAATAAATACCAAAATAAAGGTAATAAAAAAGTTTTAGATAAAATATGTAATACATTTACTTATTAATCTTGTTTTCACAAATGATTAATTCATCTAATTTATGAAAATAGATGAACATAATCTTTACAGAACATAATTCTTGATATATAACATGTAATAATTCTAAGATTTAATATAGAATGTACCTAAAATTACTTAGAATTACATAGAATGTACTTAGAATTCTAAAATTTAACATAGAACGTACTAAGCCTATAATTAGAATATATGAAGATATTTTAAGACTATTAAGTAGAAATTTAGCAAGCCTGGAGTATTACATGTGTATCAATACAAATCCTTAAGCAAGCAATGTGAATCCCGAATTGAAAACCACTAGCCTAGAATATACTGGATTTAAAGAGATTAAATAGGGACCAAAGTAATATTTTAAAAGTAACTGAAATTATGACTGATAACACTATCCTTTTTTGTCTAAAAACTTTCAGGCAAAATGTCACAGGATTATGATAAATAAAAATGTGTGATGACAAGGAGGGCGTTGATAAATTTCTAGGGTCCTTCTCTACTTTCTAAAATATTAAAAATTTATTTATATAAATTTAATATAGAAAAGGCTAAGTGTCTCTTTAACTTGACAACACTCTTGATGAAAATTCTAATATATTAAACAAATCTAATTATGTCTAGCCCCTCTATTTTTACAAAGTGAAAGAACAAATCCGTTATGATTTTCCAAGGGCCCTCTGAAGAAATCTTGAAGACGGTTTTATGTGCAAATATATCTTTATTTTGGTGCTGGAAAAACACGAAATATTAAACATTGTCAGAAGATTTAAACATTTGATTAAATAGAATCATGGTTTGGTGAACAAAAACACTTGGCTACCTATTTAATCAAAGGGACAAGAAATGATTTTTAAAAGTAAACATAGCAAACAACTTTTCACATGAGAGAGTAAGGACCTCCAGGGTCCTGTTCATAAGCACAAATTGTGAAAATTACTTTTTAAAAGGCTTCCTTTAAATACCCATAAGGACATAAAACAAATGCAGAAATATTTAATCAAGAAAATCTACAAACTTCATAAAGAATTCTAAGACACTGGAGCATCTCAAACAAATCCTATGCCTTCCATCTTCTTCCCGGCTCTGTGCAAGGAAAATTCCGCTCTAGACTGGTGTAACCAAAAGTACAGGACTCCCCATTCTCTGCAAGTCTCAATAAGAAAGCTGTGTTCCCAAGAGGGCCATTATTCTCCTAATTACCTTGCAGAGGCTCACTTTCCAGAGAGCATGGCCAAGAGATAGAGGCTCCATTCTCCCTCAGACCTCTTGCTTCTGAAATGATGGCTCTGTCTCTTGCCACTGAGAACTCTAGTGTCCTGATGCTCTTTACCCTAACTCCCTGGGCAGGGATTCCACACTGAGAGGTGAGCCAAAGAGACTTGGTGATGCTGCTTTCCCTCCTCCCTGACCACTCAGTTCCTAAAGGAGTTGAGAGGTTGTTATCTGGAATGAAGCACACTATTTTCCATGCCCTCGGCAAGAACATTGTGGCACAGGGATTTTTCCCAGGGAGAACAACCTACAGTACAGAAAGAACTTCAACCCCTTCCTCAAGTTAACTTTATTTCCAATGAAGTTTGGAGATGTTTAAGCCTGTGAAAGGTCTTGAAACAGTGGAAGCTCTCATGAAGGGCTATTTGGGAAAGACAGGTAGATTTATTTGAGATGTAGAGTACTATAATCTGAGTGTTTTGCCAAAGAGAAACTAGAAGAGAGACAGGTGCAAAAGTTCTCCTGTGGTGAGAAGAAAATGAAAACAGGAACCAATGAAACTCTTCCCTTTGAAATACTCAAATTTTATCATTTCTGTGGAAGTGTGGGTGATTATACATTGGTTTCATAACAATACTGAATATATTGGCTACTTTTTCTTCCATTCTTGAGATACTTTACTAAGAAGAATATGTTCCAGATTCATCCAGGTAAACATAAATGAGGTAAAGTCTTCATCTTTTTATGGCTGTATAATATTCCATCGTATACATATACCACAGTTTGTTAATCCATTCATGGGTTGATGGGCACTTGGGCTGCTTCCATGACTTGGCAATTATAAATTGGGGTGCAATGAACATTCTGGTGCAAATATCTTTGTTGTAAAATGATTTTTGGTCATCTGGATATATACCTAGTAGAGGAATTGCAAGATAAAAGGTAGGTCTACTTTTAGTACCCTAAGTGATCTCCACATTTCCTTCCAAAATGAACATATTAGCTTGCATTCCCACCAGCAGTCCAGAAGTATTTCCTTCTCTCCTCATCCATGCCAACAACTGTAGTTTTGTGATTTTGTTATGTGGGCTACTCTTACTGGAGTTAGATGATATCTCAATGTGGTTAACCTCTTTTCAGTTTATCTGGATGGAACTGGAACATATTCTTCTAAGTAAATTATCTCAAGAATGGAAGAAAAGTGTCTAAGTTACTCAGTACTATTATGAAACCAATATATAATCATCCACACTTTCATACAAATGTTAAAACACAACTATAGCCCAGAATGAAGGCGGGAACAGGGGGGTGAGGGGAAGGGAGGGGGTGGGGTGAGGGGAAGGGAGGGAGCAGTCCAGGTAGAGGGAGGGTAATTAGTGGGACCTCACCTATTGTATATATTGTAAGAGTACATGTCAAATCTATTAAGAGAATATATGTTTTAACACAACAATTAAGTAAGTGAGGTGAAGGCTATGTTAGCCAGTTTGATGTAAGCATTCCAAATTGTGTGTAAAGTCAGCACATTTACCCCCATAAATGCATTAATGTATATAGTTATGACTTAATAAAAAATACTCAAATTTGATTATTCTGTGAGGCAAGTTAGGTCCCAAGGCCTTATAGAAAACATTAGAGCAATCAGCCTGCAATTAGCAGTGTTTAACAACTGAGAATGGTCAGTCAAAATAACAAACGAAGGCAGACAGTTCTGATAGGAACAAGGTAGGTAAGTAGGAGAAGTAGGTGGAGGAGAGTAGACAGCAGCGTCAGGTGGTTTAACCGGAAATGTTCTTCTCTATGATACCATACTGATGGCTGTGGCTTGAAGTCAAGACAAACTTTAAGGGCCAGCTGGGAAGAAAGAGAATTCACTAAAGTTCAGTCAAACTATCTCATCTGGTAAGTTATTAGTAATTGTGAGCACTATAACAATTGATGATTCCGGTGATAATGGTTCTTTTCAAAAAGTTCCAAAACAATAGATGCTGGTGAGTATGCAGTGAGAAAGGAATTCTTGTAAAATGTTGATGGGACTGCAAGCTAGTACAACCTCTCTGCAAAGTGATGTGGAGATATCTCAAGGAACTGAAAGTAGACCTACCATTTGATCCAGCAATGTCACTACTGATATTTACCTAAAGGGAAAAAAAAAGGACATCTATCCAAAGACACATGCACTCAAATATAGCAGCACAATTTACTATCACAAAGATGTGGAAACAACCCAAGTACCCACCAATATATCAGTGGATTAATACTGAGTAGTACTCCAGGAATATCATGGAGTTCTACTCAGCCTTTAAAATAAATGGTGATCTTGTATCTTTTATAACAACCTGGATGAAACTGGGCAACATTCTTCTGAGTGAAGTAGACATTACATAAGAATGGAGAAACAAACTCCAAGTGCATAAATACCAAATTAGAACTAACTGATCAACACTTATGTGCACAAATGTAAGTAAAACTTATCAGAAATCAAACTCCCAGGTGTTCGCTGGGAGTTTGGGGGGTGCCTTTAGTCCCAGCAATGTAGGGAGGTAAAGCAAGGGCCCAAACATATGAGATTGCTGTAAGCTATGATGCCAAGGCACTCTACCCAGGGCAAAAGAGTGAGACTTTGTCTCAAAAAAAAAAAAATAATAATAATAATTCAAGCAGGTGGTGGGGGAGGAGGGAGTGGGTTAATGGGTAAACCCACACCTAATGGGTACAATGTGCACTTTCTTTGTGAAGGGCACTCTTTTATTTTTGAAGTAAAGTGTACAGAAGCAAAATATATAAATAAAATTTATGTACTCCCTTAATATTCTGAAATTTAGAGAGAGAAGCAGAAAAAAGATAGATGACAAAGATCTTCTCATTCTGAATTCAGTATATTTTCTTGCTTTATGTGATTGCTGCTTGTCCCACTACCTTCCTAGAAAAATGTGCTTTGATTTCTTTGTAAGGTAAATGAACTAGCTTCTCACATGCAGAGTCTGCTTATTCTTCTTAACTAATTCAAAGTTAATGATCCTGAATAATTGTTTGAACTTGTTCAAGGACTACCTGCTAAATCAAAGAGACATTTCTTTGGGGGAATGAAAAGGCGTCTGCATGTATATTGTTGTTGTATTTATGCCTTATGAGGAGATGTTGCATGTGGAGTTTCTAGCAAAGAACTTGGGTCTTTTTCTTTTTCTTTCCTTTTTTTTTTTTTTGACAGATTCTCACTCTGTTGCCCTGGACAGAGTGCCTTGGCCACATTTCTATAGCACATTTAATTAAGCACTTCTGTGAGAAAAGTATTATTAGCTTTATCCTCCAGAGGAACAAACTGTATTTAACATAGATTATATCACTTACCTGAGATCACCAAGCTAATAGGTGACATAGATGAAATAAAATTGGAGAGGGTATCTGTAATTACCATACAATGACATTTCAATGCACTCAGAAAAAAACAATATAGTTATATAAAGTTCTATGCACAAAGGTATATGCCACTTTATAAATATTAATCCACTTCTTCATTATTATTTCAACAAACCTTATTCTTCTAATTTCTGTGTTGAGAATAATCCGAATGGGAGAAGCAGCAGAAGAAGGAAAACCTCTTGGGATAAGCAGGACTTTGAGTAGACCAAGATGGTGGTAGTGAAAAAGTAAAAGTAGTCAGATTCAGGGGCATTTTTTACAAAAAATTTATTAATAGATCAAGAATAGAGTGTGTGGGAAAGACAACAATCAAAGATAGTGATAGAGGGTGGCACCTGTGGCTCAGGAAGTAGGGTGCTGGCCCCATATACCAGAGGTGGTGGATTGAAACCTGGCCCCAGCCAAAAATTGCAAACAAATAAATAAATAAATAAATATAGTGATGGGATTTATGCCTTCATTGCCTCAGCAGGCAATGTTTCTATGGATCAAGCTGGGGATACTTTGGAAGGAGTAGGTCTGCCGTGGAGGGTAGGGGGGTCAGCAAAGTGCAAGGGTTAGTCTTGGACTAAGTATGTTAATCTCTTATTTTGCTTCTGAATTGGTTTGGGTTTGTTTGTTCAGGAAAATAAAAAAAAAGTTTGATATAGGAATCAGAAGTACATTTGATACAAAAACTGGGATTTATACCAATATTGGCTGTCCTGGGTCTTCAAGTACAACAGTCAGGGAAAATACTGCTGTAGGTCAGGAAAAGTGTAGCCCGAAGATGATCCAAGCAAACACCAAAGCACTGAAGCTCATAGCTTTTAAGAATTTACTGAGGGGTTTTCTAGTCTCAGGTGACTATCTCTGTTAGTAACAGCGGATTAGGTGGATATCAAGTCTTCATCCATCTGGCTGTTCACTGCGATTAGAGAACAATTACATTCTTTTCCTTTCACTTCCAAATAGTCTACAAGTTCTTCTCATTGGCAACCCTAATATGGATTTATTAAGGGAAAAAGATATCAGGAAATGTAGCTCTTAGCTGTTTCTTGTCAAGCAGAGGAGACCTCAGAAGAATACTTGATGATGCCAAGTTGGGAAAACAATAATCCAGAACAATATATTTATCAAAATATCTAGTAAGTAGCTGAATAATAGAATCTATTTTTCAAGGAATTAATTAATATTACTATAGTAAACCTAGTCATTGAGTTGGTTACCTACAGCTTCTACAACAATATATCATAATATGAGTGCCTTAAAACAGACAAGCAAGCAAGCAAATAAACTTATCTCACAGTTCTAGGAGCTAGAAGTATAAAATCTAAATGTGATCAGGGTCACCAGAGTTCTGAAACTCCGGGTAGATTTTTCTGTATCTATTCATAGCTTCTCACGGGGGTTGTCAATCCTTGTCTTTCCTTGTCTGGCAGCTGCATCAGTCAGTCTCTGCTTGGGTAATCACCTGATATTCTTCACATGTTTCTGTCTCCACATGATATTTTCCTCCACTTTTAAGGACACCAATCATATTAGTTTGGCCCACCCTAATGACAGCACGTTAACTTGATCAACTTAATGATTAGGGTCTGCAAAGATTTTATTTTGAAATAAAGTAATATTCAGAGTTACTGTGGGTTAAGACTTCACCATGTTTGCAGAGGGGCATAGCATCATTCTATTCGTAACCCTAGACTTCAGAGTTCTGAGAGTATTCAAAGGTGTTAAGACTGGAAAAAAACATGAGGAGTGAATTTGGGTAAGCAAGAGAAGTGGTCCAGATTTTCCTTCTGACACACAGAAGAGAAGAAGAGAAAGGATGAGCAAAGGAGATTAACAAAGAGTGAGTATTGAGGAAGAAGCGTCTGCTAGTTTGTTACTGCTCCTGTAATAAATTACCACAACCCAAATGATAATTTGGCAAAAAAACATTATGACATGTTTACAAGATTTTCAAATGTACTTTGAGACATTATTGAAATTTAAAGGCATTTGATATGTATCTTATTGAAATTATTATATAATTGTTATCCCCAAACATAACTTCAGAAAACCTCAAAATTAATAAATAAAAGTAAAAAGTTGCTGGCTTTGAAATGAAAATTAACATATATGACTTTAATATATAAATATCAAATAGCAATTATATTATGCCTGGTTACATCATTTTGTTCTTGTTTCTTTTTATTTGTTTCCTCTTTAGAAATGTAATTATCTTACTTTCAAGGTACTGAGCGGTTTTCCACAAACATACACAAAATTTTTTGAAGTTATAATCTGAAAAGCTATTATTTTTCATCACCTCTATTTTGAATTCTTTTGAATAACAAATGAAAATGTGTGTATTATTTAATATTATTCCCTAATATTTCAAAATAATTTAAATTGAATATTATTATGAGTTTTTAAACTGTATTACCTCACTCTTTATTTCACAAACATGTACACATATAGTTGTGAAACAATTTAAGGCTTTTCACAAAATGTATAATTAACTAATGTTAAAGTTTGCTTTCATTCTCTGAACGTAATAATAGGATGCAATACATTTTGTTACAAAAATTCCTACAATTTATTCTGACATATTTTTGCGCTATCCACATAACTGAATGCATGAATTGTCTAGAAGTTTCAGCAAGATTCTGCATTAATCCCCACCAAGCCTGAGTTATACTTATAGTGGAAACCCCGAAAGACTTCATGCTTTTAATTACCACTCCCTTCTCTCTAGATATAGAACTCCCCTGGAGATGCGGAACTAAAGAAAAATTCATCACTAAGGCACTCTTAAAGTTTATCATAGCCAGTGACCTTTCCATGAACTCAAGTTTAAAGGCATGTTAAGGACAGACTGTGTAAATATAACATTTGAGAAACTAACTTAATCATCAAATTAAACATTAAAATAATAAACTTTCTTGACATAATGAGGAATCCTTACCAGGATACTGATCAGTATAACAAAATAAGACTTTTTGGTTTTGTTCTTAAACAGAATCTTCTCAACAGAGACTTTTTTTCAGAGCTAATTTTATTTTAAGGCATTATTACATGACAGTGATGTTGGCTTTTCCTTCAGTTAGTAATGTACTTTTTAAAAGATTTATTACGATTTTAATAAAAACCCTTTGTATTTAATTATCTGTAGACAATTACGAGTGTAGACAATCTTGATTATGGTTGCATTATCCTCACCTTAGTTCATTTACTCATTTTATTTTCAGAATATCTTTGAGAATTAACAGTCCAGAGCCTTTAAGAATCTCTGAATTACGAGCTTGTCATAGATTTGATGTTGCCCCATCCAGTCTTCTACATGTCTGACTTCATTATTTTAGTAAAACTTGTTTCATTGATGGCCATTCTTCAGTACCAGCAGAAGATTGATGGTACTTCTGTACTGTTGATCATATTGTGCACAATGATATTTCAGTCTTTTGTAAGCTGCCTCTGGCACAGGTCATTTCAATTTATATGAACAGGTAATTTAATAATTAGTGGATATCCACAAGTTTATTTCAATATTTATCAAGGTACCTGAGCCTAATTTATTCAAACTTTTTCAAGTATATACAATTCCAACTGACCTCACAACAGACCTCTACTTTCATTAAAAGTAGAAATTATACTTCTTATATTCTTTTCTGGTTTCCAAAACATCACTGAGAAACTTCTGTTTCTATTGCCATGAATTCATTTTTACATTTTCTTATACCTCCTTCCCTTTTGGTATTATAAATTTGCTATCAACGTCTTATTAAACTTCTATAAATTTTTGTGTGATCCTTTCTTACTACTCAGGATATTTGTGTTTCAACAGCAGAAAGTGCCATCAAACATACTTTAATAAAACAAAAGAAAGGGGGAATTGAATGGCTCAGTTCAGTGAAACACTGGACTCCCAGAGTGGGGCTACAATAGTGACGGCTGCCCCCAGGTACTTGAGCAGTGTACCACTCCATTTCTGCACTTTGTGTTCACAGCTCTCAGAGTGTCAGAATTGTTCTCAGCAGAGATTCTCCCCAAGCCTAAGACATGACTGCCCTAGGTTGTTGTTTTAAACCACAACTTGGTAGGATGTATCAGAAAATCTAGATTTATAGATGGCTAACAGCTTAATCATTGGTTTCCAAAGACTTACTACAAATATTGAAATATTATAGGTAAATTATTTACTTTGATAATAATATTGCAATAACAAGTAATTATAGTAGCTAATTATTTTGGTATTATCTTGTCTTATAAAATACCTTCATTGAGAGTAAGTTTTTAAATTTTCTTGCTTAAGCCCTTTTACCTTATAGCAAGGTAAAATAAAATTTTAGGTACTGATGCCTAAATTCTTTGAGAAAAGGTTATTTTCTAAACACACAGTACCCATTGTTGTATCAACATATTATTACACTGACAAGTCTCTTTTCTTTCAACATAGCCACCAGTGTCACTTCACTATAGAGACTGAAGTTGTCATATGTGAGTACCATAATGAAGTGGGGCAAAGTCTGACTATTGACCCTAACTATAGAATGGTCAGTCCTTTTAGCAGAGTGGTCAACAATTTTTTATACCTTAAGACATAGAAAAGGATATATGTGCTATGCTATCCTTCACCTTTTTAATGGGTATTTAATTTATTTGAATGTTTTTTAAGCTTTAATTTTTAATTTTTTTTTAATTTACAGAAAACTAAAGCCTTCACCATTGGATTCTACCCCATAGACAGGATAGAGTAGATTCGAACCAGTTTGACTTTAACCATCTCAAATTCCCTTCTGGTACTAAGTTTTCAAAGTCTTGGCATAAGACTGCATCTATTACTGCATCCAGTTACCCAAACCTGACCTTCTCCCCAGTGGGGAAACTCTGTATGAATGTTTAATGTCATTTTTGCCTCTTATGTTTATCAATGGAAATATTATTTTATAATAAAAATTATTAATTGCTACTCTATTTCAAATAATATATTTTGACAATTGACTTTGTTTCAGATAACCTATAAAAGCTGAAGTAATATTGCAAACAAAATCTATTATATAAAAATTGTACTCAACTCTTTTATTGATATATAATAGTTGTACATATCTGGGGGATCTATGTGATATTTTGATAACTAAAAATTTGTAATAATAAAATCATGGGTAAATGACATATAAAAATAAGATGAAATAAGTTAAAATGAATGAGAAGGGTAAGTCTCATAGGTAACATATATAAAATACATTAGTATAAAAAATGATTTACAATAGTAAAATCCTTCATGAAACTGTCATAAGATTACAAATGATATTAGTTAACCCTGGGGTCTCCAACACCTGGGCTATGGACTGCTACAGGTCCATGGCTTGTTAGTAACCAGGTTTCACAGCAGGAGATGAGCAACGGGCAAGTGAATGAAGCTTCATCTGTATTTACAGACACTCCCCAACATTCACAACACTGCCTGAGATCTGCCTCCTGTCAGATCTTCCTCTTTCCCCCGCCTCCAGTTTGTGGAACAATCGTCTTTTATGAAATCATTTTCTGGTGACAAAAATGTTAGGGACTGATGTATTAACCTCTCAAGTCCATAAATGCTCCTTAATCTTTTGTCAATATAATCTTGATTATTAACACAACTGGATAACATTTTGTATTTTGTATATTACCTGAACCAACTATAACTCCACCGTATATTTATCTGACCTTTGAACTATGGATGTGCAGAATACACTCAAAAACACTCTACTGAAAAAAATTATATATCTAAAACAAGACAGTTAGGGTCCAGAAACACCTTCAGTGCATGTTTGCTAATGGAAATCAAACACTTAAAAACAGAGCTATCGATGGAGCAATATGAAAATAATTTTATCTTTTAATAAGCTAATATTGAAAGTTTCCATGACTCAATCTAAAATTATTGAGATGTGAAAGACCAGGTAAATAGAAAACATTCCAAAAAATAAAGGAATGAAAGATAAAAAGGAACTGAAACTAATAACAAAATTATGTCAATATTTTACATAATGCACAGTAAAAATATAAATAAATACATAGTAGACAGTTATAACTACTTTAAATTATGATTAATATAATGTGCTCATAATTAAGGGAAATACAAGAATTCTGAGAAGCGATAAGGATGTCATGAGAAGAAAGTACATCTAAATTATAGATCTAAACAGTATAATATCTGAAATAACAAATGCACTAGATAAACTTAATAGCTTATTGGAGACATCAAGAGAAATATAAAGTGACCTGGAGGGGGAACATTAAAAATTATCAAGTGTGAACAATGAAAAGACATAAACCAATGTAAATGAATAAACAGTGGACATAGCCATGGCACCAGTTAGATAATGTCAAAGAGTATAAAATATGTGTAATTGAATTGCCAGGAGGAAAAGAGATTGGAGGAGAGGAAAAAAAAATAGACATTTATATATATATGTGTATAAGTATGTCCTATACAGTAACTTGAAGATATAACTCCTGAAATTTTCCCATGTTTTATTAGATAAATTTCTAGACCCAAATCATAACATTTGATTAACTTTTAAGTTTGCTTTGCACTTTTTGGTTCTAAAAATTTTCTCTCTGTCTCTCTCAATATACATGTTCATGTGAGTATGTGTATATATGCATAAATATGTCTATATAATGTAAAAATATTTGTATATGTATATATGCACGTGATGTTTACTGCTGTTAGTAAACTAGAAAATACACCTTACGGAAAGACTACAAGTATATAAATGTAGATTAAGCCATATTTGTAGCCCTAGCTTCTCCTTTCCATTGCTGTGTTCACAGTTGAGCATGAGGCATCCACCACCACTACATTATAGTATAGCTATAAGAGGCAGCTCAGAAATTGAGGCTCTGATGGAAAAGTGCCATGTGGTTCTATCATTGCCAACATTAGGGTATTTATTATTTATTTTTGTTTTGATAAGATAATAGTATAATTGTGTCAAATTTTAAAGACTTTTAAAAGTGTCCCTTATTGGCTCATCAATCTTAATTATCATTTACTACATTTGGGGTACCGCCATAGCTGTACACTATAAAAATTTACTTTCCCTTTTGCATTAATCAGTGAATTGCGCCCAAAACGTTTACATCCATTTGCTATCTTAACTTTATTCAACTTATACATTAGGATTTTAGGGTTGGGTCTTCTTAGTTCTTTTATTCTGCATTTATTTTGCTTTGCTCTTCAGAAAAGCAGTTTCCATAAAAGTGAATTTTAAACTTACAGTAAATCTCAGAGAAGTACTAGGAAACACAGTAATATAGTAGAGATAGAATGAGAGAAAGAAAGGATGAATCAACTGAAAAGTCTTTCTCAGAAGTAGCTTTGATGGATGAAATTTGAGGAGTTTCTAAAGTTGCAGTGGCAGAATCAATACTAAGAGTTGTCAGAAAACCATTCAGTATTAGTAAGTCTCGATTTGGGAGCATCAGCACAGACTACTTAATGCCTTATTGAGAGATTTAAATGAATATAATTATTCTAGATTTTAAGAAAAAATAGATGGTTCTGCATGACTAGGAAATTTATAGAATAAAGATGCTAAAGAAATATAAAAGATGAGACTTACTGAAGATATTAGACATTTAAAAAAGCACATGAAGAATTCAGTTGTATTTTAGATTGATAAATTATCTCTCTATATGATTCATATTATTGACTGAAAAGGAGATGTAAAAGATTCTTAAGCCAGATGATATTTTGGCAGACCTGGAATATAAATTGCATTATTTAGATGAAGGAACTCCAAAAGAGTTTACTGTAATAATTAATAGTATGATTTTAAATGTAAGTCAGGATTATGACTTTTCCATAAGAAGTAGAAAACTGGAAAGGATGTCACGTCTACCAATTACAATGAAAGCAAAATAATCTAGAAAATACTCAAGCTCTTAAAACCATCAAAGGTCTAAAGTTATAGAACGCTGTAAGAGTTTCAAATCTAAAGTGAAACATTTGTACGTAAGGAGAAACAGAGCCCAAGGACCAACTACTAATGATGGAGGTTAAACAGAAGATGGTCTGTCATGCACCTAGTATGAAAAGCTCAGTTACTATTCTTCACTCATTGCTGAACACTGATTGTGGCTTAGCATGGAAGCTGTCAACATGTTTAAGATTTATTAGACACAGTGGTGCTCTTCACCGTGAAACTCCATGAAATGGAAATTTGAGACATGAGAAAAATCCTAGCTGGTGTTAACCTAGAAGAAGGTAGCAGTAGCCACAGGGGAGAGTCAAATATCTTTGAAAAAACTCTTCTCTCCAAAAGACAAAAGCCTGATATTGAACGTGGAAGAGCAATAGACCATATGGACCTCCTGATACAATTTAAGTGTATTGGAGAGGGAAAAAGAGGAAACTATGTGTGTCCTGGCCATTTACAGGCATACATATAATTTACTTTATTCTAGCAGTGCGTGGTAAGGATAATCTAAGCTGTCCTGGGCATCCCTTGCTTTTAGTATATTACATTTTTCTTGCTTTCAGGAATGAAGCTTTCTCATTGATCTTGCATTTGTTTTTTTAACAGGCTCAGACTCTCTAAGTAAAAGCAGCAACCTTAGCATGCAGAAGTCATTTT
>NW_003852429.1:329214-344480 GCF_000181295.1 Otolemur garnettii | reverse complement strand
CAATGTGCAGAAATGTTCTAAAGCTGGGGTGAAATAATAAAATAGGGAGAAAGTTTCAGCAAACCAGCCACACATTAACTATAAGAACACCATAAAATGTTGAAATTATAATTACAATTTATCTCAGCTTCAAGTGTTTACTACAATATCTAGCATGTAATTGCACTGAACAGAGTCGTACAGATGACATCAAACAAACCTAATAGAACTCACAGAAAAGACAAATAATGATAATTGGAGATTTCAGCATGTTCCTCCTGCTAGAAGGAAAATAAAAAAGAAGGCAGAAAAAAAAGAACACTTTTCATCCAATTTGATATAATTGATATTTTAAAGAACATCTCACCCAATAAGAACATATTTTGAGATATAAAAAAGTTCTCAACAGATTTGTCAAAAATGGAAATCAGACACATAATCTTGCCTCACCACATGGAGGATTTAAAGTGAAAATCAATACTCAACATTTTCAAACTAAACAACACAGTTAAAATTACCAATTGGTCAAAAGGTAATCATACGAGAAATTACCATGTACTTTAATTGAATGAAAATAAAAACAATATAAACTATATAGATACTACTAATGTAGTACCTATTAGGTCATTTTTATTCTTAAATGTCAATGTTAGAATTATAGATGTGTCACAAGTAAATAACTTAAAACTTCCCACATTAAAAAAATCTAAAATATGAAGAGCGAATTAAATCCAAAGAAGTCAGATGAATGAAATAATAAAAAAATGAATAAAAATTAAATCATTTAAAAACAGACAAGGAAGAAAATCAACAGAGCAAGCAAACAGAAAGAATCCTACAACTTTTACCTGATTAATAATTTGAAATATGTTTAAAAGGCTTCAAGTGAAAAAATAAAAGATACATATTCCCAAATAACCAAAAATAGAATGGATACCACTATGAACCAAAAAGAAATTTATTTAAAATAATAAGGGATAATTTCTTTGATACCCATAAATCTACCACTTAGATAAATATGAAAAAATTTCTTCAGACAAAAATCCTAAAGTTTATGCAAGAAAACAGTTTATGTGACTAGTCTTACCTATGTATGAGACTATGCATCTTTAGTACTACTTAAAAATCTGTCTGTGAAAGACACGTTCAGGCCAAATAGACATCAGTAGGTATTTCAGGGAGAAATAATATCAAGTATAAGATTTATTTAGAAAATAGAATAAGAGTGAACTCTTTCAAAACTTTCTTTTATAACAACAACATTACCCTAATAAACCAGAAAGCAATATTGCAGAGAGAGAGAGAGAAAGAGAGAGAGAGAAAATTAGGGGAAAAAGCAATGTATCTATACTGGATAGACAGCTAGAAAGTTTTGATTAAAAATGTGGAAATGAAGATGAAAATAAATATATATATAATGTTTAAAAGGTAAAATCAACAGAAAATAGTCGACACACTGTCAGACTTTACCTTGAAAAAATAAGCAAATGCCCTCAAATATTTGAAAAGATGTCATATGCTAATGTTCTATGTCCTTGTCTGGAATGTTCTTTGTACAGCACCTAGCAAAGAGTTCAACTTTGATCAATGCATTTTAAATGATGAGGGCATTAGCCTGTAACACTAGGGACAGAGAAAGGAAGAGTAGATGCTGTGTATGGAACAATATAAGAAAGAATAGTCTGAACATTAAAAAAAAAAAGTCTCAGAAGCCAGGGTCCTCTTCATATGTTATCAGAGGCTGGATTATTGGAAGTTAGAAACTGAATAACCGTCTACTCAAAGGAAGCACCCGGAGTCTCTCTTTGCATTTGATGGACAAGGAAGCTTTGTTCTAAAAGGAGGATTTGAGAGCAACGGAGGCTGAACCAACATTCAACTCAGGGAGCAAGTGCTTATCATTTTTCTTCCTCTACTTGGCTTTCTGTTCAGTGTACAGCAGCGATGACTAGATAGTAGCACAAAATGTTAACAAGTGTAATAACAGGTGATGTGCCTGCAGCAAAAATAAAGCACATCTAATTTTGCATTTCATAAATACTATTCAGAATTCTCTTTAACACTGTAATAAACTTTCAAATAATACTTTCTAAAAGACACTGTGACTATGCTATGACTCATTAGATCAGCAATTAATTTTTACTTTAAAAATTATACACTTTTATAGCTAAATCAACCTGAAAATTGATACTTAGCATAAAAACACATTTATATTTTAATAATTTTTGAAATAGTTATTAAAGCCTTGATTGGAACTATTATCTACTGTGAAAATGAGAAAAGTTTTTAATTAGCTTCATTGAAACTGCTCAGATTGTGATAAATGAGGAAATCCTTTTTTACTTCTGCTTGTTTTTATATTAGAATTTGTTTAGTGGAGCTCATTATATGACTAGTTCATCTCAGTTGTTTCAAAGTACACTTTACTGAAATACCCTTAGTTAGAAAAATCCTGCTTTCAAAATGGAAAATCTCCTCAAATCCAAATGGCAATTAACTAAAATAGGTCAGGCTGATCGTCTGCCTTTAGGGACAGGAAGAATGGGTCTGAGTCAAAATATTATGGAAAAAGAAGTAATGTGACATAAATTCAGGCAGGAGAATGAGACATGCTCATAAAGGTTTCATTAGAAACTTAAAAGTAAATTTATTTGAGTCCATGCTCAGAGGTTTAGACTGTTGACATTTGTTCAAACAGTAGATTTTATATTAGATGGTTGAACAAATTAGCATGCAGCATCACCCATTTCCCATGTTATTTTTTCCTCTTCTTTTTGTCCCAATTGCAGAATTAAATTGAGTTTTTCTGGACATTCTTTGTTGAGATAAATAGTCTGTGTGACAACCGTCAGAACACACAGCCCTGGGGTATGAGGTTTTACTACAGAAGAGCACTGGCCCCCCAAAAGAAATGGCAACTGCCAGATATAGTATTTTAGTACCTGCTGATAATGGATTTCAGGGAGTACTATTTTAATCTTCTTATCTGTCTCCTGTTAACCACCATCATTACCTTTTTTCCAATACAAAATTCCATTCAGTATAAGAAATCATATAATTTAGGGATTCATCTCTTCCTGGAGCTTTAAGAGAAAAAGATTTAGACTCATGTCTTGTTCTGAGTTAGCTCATTGAGATGCCTAATTGGCCTGTATTTCCTGGTTCTCATCAAGCTGCTTGGAAGACTTTGGATTTTGCTGTTCCATGAGATTGGTAGATTGTGACTGCATTTCTGTGACTTTTCTCCATAGTTTAGATGCTTCTATCCATCTAAGGACCACCATGCAGCCTTGATGCGGAAAAGTCACAGCACTTTGTTGACAAATTCTTCCTTGCCTAGATCCTTATTGCCTTTAGTCTGTTCTAGGTAGCTTTCATGGAAAGGTGAAGCATGAGAATTTCAGCATTATCCAAAATGAGGTATTACTCTTCTTCGTTTCCAGTTGTTGAGAACATCTGGCTCTGCCATCTCCAGACTCTCAGCCTATAATTGCATATCTCTGGATTATTCATATGACCTATTGAACAATTCAGGCTTTCTCCTTCTGTGTTCCATCCTGAGAAATACAATACACACATTTTGAATTAGAAATTTTCTGAGCTCCTAAGTGTCAATCTGTTTGGTATATCCACTTGAGCTCATAACCATATAAATGTTCATATATATGTATGAAAAAATACATATAAATGCATTAATATATACATGATCTATGTGTTTAAGATTTAATAAAATATATATATATATATGTGCCTATATATATATATGGTCAGCATCTCATGTTAACTAAGGACATGTATTAACTTTGGATTTTAAATAATTTAAAATTGAAACATTTTCATTTTAATACTGAACTTTTTAGCAATGCTTTTAAAGAAATCTAGACTCTCCTTTGACTGGATAAGTAGTCTGTTACAGAAGCAGATAACATACTGTTGTGCTTTGCACTGTAAACCAGCAGTTTTCAGTTGGAGGTAACTGACAGGTAAAGGATAGAGATGTTGATAAACATCTTACAGAGTACAACAAAGAATTATCTGGCCCAAAATGTGAACAGTGCCAAGGTTGAGAAACCCTGCCGTGATTAACACATGCATCCCCTCTGATAAACACGTGCAGCCCCTCCTCCATAGGAGAAGCCCAGGTGCAGGTCCATGTAGCACATTTGCAACCTTTTATTTTTTAATATTATTTATTACCATAAATTTATAATGAATATTTTTGTAGAATAATGATTATGTAATTAGGAAAATTTTGTGTATACGGGACATGTTATAGATTAAGTGTTATTTTTCAAGTTCTTATTTTATAAATACATCAAAATGAGATGACTAAGATATTATTTTCTCCATGTTGAGAAAAGGAGAATATTTACTGGAATGTTAAGCCCTAGCAAAATTTCAATCATTTTGCTTACTTTATGGATGCAAAAGCTAAACAGATGTAAATAAGTTTTCTCTGAGTCATATTGCTAGATAATGTGATAATAAATATGACCAAGAAATAATCACTTTTTTTTAAGACGTTGTTTTTAAACATTCCATTTTAAGAATGAGTGTACCCAAATACGTGTGAGAAATGGATATTATCTGCTGATAGCCACCCCCTCCTACTCTTCCAGCCTATTCCAGCTACACCAGAGAATTAGCCCCAATGTATGAGAGCTTCCTCATCCTAAGAAATTTTATTTTCTCACCCTGGCTTCTAGAGGGGCTCATAGTCAGCAGTTGCTGATACAAATAAATAAGAACCTGACTTTCCTGAGCAGGTCTGTTGGACAAAGACTGATGGCAAAAGATGCTATTATAGGTTTGAGCTCCCTTGCAACAATTGTTATGATAGGATCCTGGTAATTCAAAGGCCAATGGGCAACGTTAACAAACATAAATAAGGTGGGTATAATTACCATATGAGCAACAGGTTCACAATGAGACCTGGGGCATCTGACCTTCCAGGACTTAGAGAGATGAAAATGGAGTTCATATTGCTAAGTAAAAGAGGTTGTCAACAATAATACTGCTTATGTACAAGCCCTCAACTACTACAGTGGTGGTCATAATCCTCTATGTGGTTTTTAGATCTATTGACTGAGAATCTAACTGATCTAAAAAAAGATTGGGGTCTCATGAAGAAACATTCTTTAAATGCTCTAGCAAATGCACATGATGTCAATTCTGTCACTGTTTCTATATGTGAATTAAATATAATGTAGATACTTCCTAAATTAACCAATTCTATATTCTTAGGTAACCATAAACTGAGGAAAGGGAACTGTCCAGATCTTTTGAAAATCTTTCTCTGGAGTAGAACTGATAATGATCCCTGGAACTCTAAGTTGTTATCATAACTTCCCTAGTACATTACAGTTATATGAGAGTCACATTTTTAAAGAATTCTTGTTATAAGTCCGTTTCACAGTAGATCTAATGGATTCATAGACCTACCTGGTAGTAAGTAATTTGCTGAATACATAATTGGAATGCATGAACTTAGCAACTGGAGGATAACTCAGCTTTATTCCCCTAACTGCCGATTAAGAGCTATTATAATAGGAAAGGCTAAATAAAGTACCTGAAAACTGACCTACCATCTTTATCAGAATATGAATAAAATGAGATTTATTGCATTCTAGGTAAAAAGAGAATTAGTTCCACCCCCAAATCCTGAAAGATGCATGTTTCTCATTATATTTTCATTTTTCTCACCATTCTGGCACTTGCTAAAACCAGATGGACAATGACAGATGAAAGTGAAATACAACAAACATAATCACACAGTAGTCCCCAGTGCAGCTGCTGTGCAGGATACGGAATACTTATTAGAGCCAACCAACACAATCCTGGCTATGACTATGCACTTTTGCCAGGCAAATACAGTTTTCCATACATAGCAGTGTGGAAATTTACATGCTCTTATATTCACATTACATACTGGTCTTGCCCCAGTGCTAAGATCACTATATTTCTCTCTGTCACAATATAATGTGTCAGTATCTAGACCATATGGAGTTTCTATGAATATGTCATTGATCAACTAGATCAATTCCATCATGATAATTGAATCTGATGGGGAAAAAAAAGCAACTAATCTGGATGTCTTGGTAAGATACATTTATGCCAGTTGATGGAGATAACTGTTCTAAAGATTCAAGGACCTGCCACATTGGTTAAGTTTATAGGGGTGAATTGTCTAAGACATTTTAGGACAACCCCCCTAAAGTGAAACATAAGTTGCCATAACTTGCAATCCCTCTAATTAAAAAGAAAGCCCAATTTTATCCATGTTGTTGCAAATAGCTGGTCTCTTTAACATTTGAATTTAGAATATTTATTTTTGAGAATATTGTCTGACCTACATAATAGGTATGTAGCAGACTGATAAGGTGAATTGAGCTCAGAGTAAGAAAGGGCTTTGCAGGAGGTCCAGATCATTATATCAGCAGCTCAGCAGTTTGGTTTAAGTGATCTCTCAGATTCAAGCTATAGTAGGTATCTGTGATAGAAAAGTTCTACCTGAAATTTCTGAAAAGACACCTTGCAGACCTGTAGATTTCTACTGAAAGAAACAGAGTAGCACCTGGCATGCTATCAGTCCCTTGGAGGGTACAGACCATCTGACCATGGAACATTATATGATCCTGAGCTAGGCCTGCCCATCACGAGCTGGTTACTGTCAAACCCACAAAGTTGTAAGGTCAGAAAGAAACTCATTTCAATATGGAAATTATTTTTTCCTGTACTGTACTCAGAAATATATAGCGAGCAAGCATAACCTATAGGAAGTGACCTAAACCTGATCCTGTGTCGACTACCACTTCTCTACCAACATCTCTGTTTCATCTTTCACTAGTGGGCTCACAGAGGATCCTTCCGACCAGTTACAGTGGAGGAATCAGTCCGTTTAATATGCTGTGCAGATGAAAAATGGGCAGCTATTTCCCAACACCTTTAGTCAAGGATAACCCCAATTATTTAAAATAATTTTAAATAATGCAATTGGTAATCTACCTTCTGGAAAGAGAGAAGTGGTGCCAGTAAAAACATACAGGGAATCACAGATGGTGGGAAATGTCTTAGCCAATTAGATGGTCAAAGATATGAAGATTGTGAACTTTGTATTATCCAGGAGCATAAGAGAACAAACACACAAAAAAGTGGATAGCCAAGGGTGATTGATGTAAACAAGCCTCTCCTTGGTCTTTATATGTGTTCAACACATGAAGTCAATAGAGTAGCAGAAATGATACATGTGCATGGAGCAAAAGCATGAGTGTCTGCCTTTCGAGGTTGATCCAGTTACCCCTGCTGCAGAATTTACTGCCTATCAGAAATAAACTCTGTTGGTGAGCCCTCCAATCAATCCTATCCCTCCAGGAAACCAGGAAGGGGAACGTTGATTGCATTAAATCTCTTCTATTCAGGAAAGGGGAGTTATTTATCTCACCTCACACTGTCCAGAAACTAATAAAGTATTTAATTCATTGACAAACATGTCAAGATAATAATTTTATAGGAAAGGGCGTGAGACACTACACACATTACCATCAGATCCCCTGATCAGCTTGATGGAAAAGAGTAATGACTTTTCTTACTACCTTTTTTTTATTGTACATTTTAGTGGCATCTACTACATTCACATCATTTTGCAACTGTCATCTCCATCCATATCTCCAACTTTGCTATCTTCCCAAACTGAAACTTTATTCCCATAAACAATAATTCTCCATTGTCCCCTTTCCTTGTTCTGGCAACAACCATTCTAATTTTTCCACCATAAGTTAGACTACAGTTGTTAACACAATCATATAGCATTTATCCTTTTGTGGACAAATGTGGTTTATTGTAGTTAGTGTAATGTTTTTAGTCTTTCCCTGATGTACCACATATTTTGTTTACCCATTCATCTGGGTTGCTTCCACCGTTTTGCCATTGTGAGTATAGCTTCTATGAACATGGCTATACAAATACTGTGTTTTTGAGTACCTGCTTTCTCTGGCACAAAGAAAAGATAATCACCCAGAAGTGATTATGTAGATGGTATAGAATTCTATGATTAATTTTGAGGAACTGCTTTGATGTTGCTTGAAGAACTGCTATGTTTTCTAATACATTATACATACCTACCAGCAATTTACACCTTTTCAATTTCTCTACATCTCTTCCTACACTTGTTTGTTGTTTATTATTATTATTATTACATGGGTCACTATGAAAGTTTTAAGGCAGAATATGTTATGGTCCATTATTTCACCTCTAAGAAATATGCAAATTTCAACTTGCTCAGCTTATTGGTGTTACTGGGACAGCTTCATTTATTCCCAGCTGTGCAGATTTTACATTTCTTGATTTTTGTATATCTCAAAACTTTCACAATGGCCCACAGATTTTTAGTTGACACATAATGCTTTTACAGAGTCATATTTCACTATATGCATATACAATATGTAATGATCAAATCAGGGCAATTAGGTTACCATCACCTCAGATATGTATCATTTCTCTGTGTTGGGAATATCAAAATGCTCTTTATATATAATAAATTATTGTTAACCATAGACACCCTACAGTCTACAGAATGCCAGAACTTATTCTTCCTATCTAATTTGAATTTTGTTTCCATTAACTAACCTTTCCCTTTCTCCAACCCAACCCCCTTTTCAGCTTCTACTAACCACAATTCTAGTCTCTGCTCCCATGAACTTGTATGTCTTCTACATACAAGTAAGCACATATGGTATTCTCATTCTGTACCTGGCTAATTTCATCTCCCATAATGCTCTGCAGGCTTATTCATCTTACAAAAAAAGGATAACGTCATTCTGTTTCACAGCTGAAGAGTATCCCTTTGTGTATTTATAACATATTTTCTTCATTCATTCATCTATTGATGAACACATGTCAATTTAATGTCTTGGAGATTGTGAATAGCACAGCAATAGTTACGAAAGTGCATATACTTCTTCCACATCCTGGTTTCCTTTCCTTTGCTGGTTTGATGATGACAGCCTTTGGCGGTGGTGAGTGACATTTCAGAGTCATTATATATTTCTAAGGAAAGACTAATCATTATGTGGTGTTGTGTCTGCAATAGGTAGAATGGGTTGGGGGGCAAAGGACGTATAAATAGGAGTGTCTCTATCCAACATCACTTCTTCTTGTGACTCATATGAGAATGCTGTACGTCCCATCCTCAAATAGTCTACCTCTGTGAGATTAGAAATCCTAGTTTTCAGAGAGGATTTACCACCAAAGGACACAGAATTACACCTTTAAACATAAAGCTTCAGCTTACCTTTAGCTGTTTTGTGGTTCTTGCACTTGTAGACCATCAGGCAAAGAAAGAAATACCATGCTGGCAGAATTATTGACTGTAAATTTATAAGGAGTTAATACTGTTCAATGAGCAAGAAGGAATATACATGGCCCTTATTTCAAGCAATAGGGTATCTTTTTGTATTTCCTAGTTTAGTTGTAACTGTGAATGTCACATAGAGCAATCACAGCTGGATATGTGCATGTTAACTGCAGGTAAAGATCCCTTAAGAATGAAGGTCCCTGTAATGCCAGCACACATCTAGATCAGTAAAAGTATTTTGAATGGATGATGATAAAGTTGGTGAGTAATAGTCATGAAAATCAAAACAGCTGTAACAGCAGGGGCTGCAGTTCATCTTATTCTCCCTCTTCTTTCAAGTTTCTTCAGAATAAAGTGAATTGAGTGGCACAAAGCGTGGATGATAGTAGATTCTAGTTGTATCTCACTCAGATCTCTTTAACCAGGTCAGTTTATTAATCTTCTAGCTGCTGTCAAATGCTAGCTATTAACAGCTCACAGTTGCTGAAGTTTTCCTGAAAACTGACCTGGCCTGGTAGGAAATGTCTTGCCTAGAATTGTATACCTCCATTCTTAAGAGTTGGCTTATAGTCAATAAATGAATTATATGAGGTGTGAACAACTGTATCATTGCTTTAATTGAGGTACATTTATGCTGCAGGGTCTATCTCTTGAGGATTAGCCCAAGCTTATATTTTAATGGAGAGTTCAGAGATGAGTGTTGTCAAGCTCTTCAATTTTTTCCTATCATGCTTTATTTCCTCCTTTATAAGTTTTTCATAAAGAAGACTCCTTAGAAATTTATATGTACTAAAATTTCTGTATCAGGCTCTGCATCTAAGGAATCATCACAAAATTATCTGACTTCAAATCATCATAGTAACTTCTATTCCATTAATAACTCTAAGTCCAAAAAGGTTAATTCTACCTTGAATATGTGTTAAAATTGTGATATTACCTTAACGTCTATGTTAAATTTAAATAGCACTATTTATAAATCAAAAAAAAATTAAAAAGTCAAATTACTTCTTTTGATGATCAGATTGCTAATGATGACTGATATGCATATAGATAGATAGGATTACAATGGCCAGCTAGATAGTATTTGCCTACCCCACAGAGTGAATTCAGAATAGTAAGAACATTCCAACATTTCACACTGGAATGTTAGCCTGGAAGATGCTCCAGTCTCTCTGGTTACAGGCCCAACATGCCATTTTGGGAGGTTAAAGCTGGCTGATTCTCTGCCTTAGGCCTGAGGCCAGGCTGATTCAGCAATATACTCACCCAACTTAAGAGGGACAGTGGAGCCCCACACTCTCCTATAGATCCCTGGGAGAGTTTCCATCACCTAGCTACAGTTTCCTGTGAGATAGAATGAAATGCAAGAGGACCGCACTCCCCAAAGTTTCTTCCTCATCCTGCTTGCCTGAAATAGGCCCTGCACTATTTAATTTTAGGACCACAGCCAGCACTATTACCAGCATTTAATGCTGGCTCCAACCTTCCCTCAAGCTGAGTTCAGTAGGACATGACTGCGGTTGTACTCAGGACCTGGCCATGAAGAGACAGGGGTGACCAAGCTTGCCTAAGTACACCTAGAATAATACCAACCATGTATTTAAAGACAGCTGTGGGATTAGAGACTAGCCTGCAACATCTATGTGGCTATGAGTAACACCAATGTGGTGTTGAGTAACACTCAAGTCCTATTTGGAAGCTCAAGCATCACTACTTCCAACCCCTACATCACATTAGCTGATCAGGAGACTGAAAATTTGGCCATGCATCCAGGCTTCTGTCCCAGTGATTAGCTTCTGGGCAATCTACCTGTAGGCCAAATAATTGGTGCCTCAAGCCGCACTAACAACACTGGCAGCAGGAGCTGTTCTGGGGCTTAGAACTAAGTATGTGTTCAATCTCAGATCACAGCTTCTAATGCCAGGGCCAAAACTAGCACAGCTGGCATTTCAGTCCCTGTCAAAACTTCACTAAGCCTCAATTAATAACTGAAATGAAAAGTCAGTTCGTTCTTTGAAAAGAGGAACAAAATTGGTAAACCACTAGCTAGGCTAACCCAGAAGAGAGAAGATTCAAATGAACAGAATCAGAAATGAAAAAGGAGACATTCCAACTGATACTGCAAAAATACAAAAGATCATCAGACTAGTATAAGAATCTCTATGCCCACAAACTAGAAAATTTAGTGGAAATTCCTGAATTTATGAAATACATTATCACTTAAGAGTGATCCCAGAAGACAGGCAAATTCTGAATTGATCAAAAATGAGTAGCAAGATTGAAACAGTAATAAAAATCTCCTAACCAAAAGAGTCGAGGATCAGAGAGATTCACAGATGAAATCTACCAAATGTACAAATTAGACCTGATGGCAGTCAATTCACTGAAATTGTTTTAAAACATCAAGAAAGAGTGAATCTTCCCTAATTCACTCTGCAAAGCCATTATTATCCTGATGCCAAAGCCAAGGACAATGTCAACAATAAAATTACAGACCAATATATCTGATGAAGACAAACACAGAGATCCTCAATAAAATACAAGGAAACCAAATACAACAGCACATCAAAAGGAAGATTCACCATAACCAGGTGAATTTCCCAGGTTTTATTCTGGGAATGCAAGGATGCTTCAACATCCACATGCCAACAAATAGATTAAACACATAGACAGAATTAAAAACCAATAATCACATGATTCCTCCAACAAATATAGAAAAAGTGTTTGGTGAAATCAAGTATGCCTTCATGACAAAAACCTAATAAACTTTGCATAGAAGAATATGTATCAAACTAATAAAATCCATATATGACAACCCCGCTGCCAGCATCCCACTGAATGGAGAAAATTTGAAAGCATTCTGTAAGAACTGGAACAAGATAGGGATGCCCAGTTTTATCAATTCTTTTCAATATATTTCTAGAAGTTTTAGAACAATCAGGCAAGAGAAAGAATTAAAGGGTATACAAACTGGAAAAGAGGAAGTCAAATGATTTCTGTATGATGATATTATGACCTCTTACATAGAAAAACCCAAATTCACCCTTACGGGCCTCCTAATAGAACTATATTAGATGTGTATAGATTTGGTTAATATATTCAGCAGTCTAAGTTATAAAATCAATGTACAAAAATATCAATAGCATTTCTACCCATAAACAGTTACCAATCTGAGAACAAAATCAATAACTCAATCCCATTTGCAATGCTTGGGGTCAAAAAAAAAAAACCCCTAGGAATAAACTTAATCAAGAATATGCAAGATCTTTATAAGGAATATTACAAGTCACTGATAAAAGAAATTATAGTTGACACCAAAAATGGAAATATTCTATGGTCATGGTTTGGTTGACTCAATGTTATTAAAATGACATGTTTTTTTCTGTTTTTGTGGTTAGTTCAAATTTATTTCCAGAGCTCTATTATAGCAAGTTAATGAGCTAATGATCTTTGTTAGACTGTGGAACTCTGGAGACTGAAATTGTGTAATGTTTCTGTTTTATTCATTAGTGTCAGAAAAGTTCATGCCACACAGGCCAAAATCAATGATATAATAGTAAATAAGTTATTTTCTAGACATGATCGCATTGGTTGGTCTTCAATTTTCTTTGAGGGAAATATTTGCTTTCACACCCACCTTATGCTCACCAATGTCAAGTTTCTCACTTTATTTAATCCTGCTAAAACCACATCACATAATTAGTCATTCCTTCTCCGCATTGTCCTCATTGCTCCTATAACATTCCCCTAGTCTAGCTTTATTTCGGTCATAGACTGCTTTTCATCTAGTTCGTAGCTGGATTCTGTTTGCCTATTGCAATCTATTGTATATTTATGTCACCTTTAAATTCTCAAGTTGAAATGATCATAGTATTAGATCATAGTATTAGATCTAGTATTAGAAGGTGGAGCCTTTGGGAGGCATTAGGTCATGAATACAGTGTGATCATAAACGGGATTAGAGCCCTTACAAAAGAGACCCCAGGGAGATTTCTTGCCCCTTCCACTATGTGCACTACGTGATGTTATATAAGAAGACCAAGAACTATGAGAAGTACACCCTCATAAGACACCAAAACTTGATCTTGGACTTCCCAGTATCTAGAAATATGAGAAATAAATTTTGTTATTTATAAGCTACCCAATGTATGATAGTTTTCCTAGCAACCTAAACATACTAAGGCACCCATTAGAATTATCTAATTCTTCATTGTATATAAAAAATCTTCCTCAATTGATTATTCCTAATTTTCAATTTTATTCAATAAGCATATATAAACATGATCATTTTCAAATTGCATTTAAGAACTTACCAAAATAAAATAATACATATACAGAGAATTGGGGAAATTGTTATATTTCTAATAAACGTATAAATGACTACACTGAAACGGACAGTGTGTTGAGCTGTTATATATATATATGTTTTCACCTTTAACAAAGTTAATTAAATGATCACATCCAGTGAAAGAATCTAAGATCGCACCTGATGTCAGATTAAGTTCTCCCAGATACAGCTGCATGTTTATTTCTGGAAACCAAACCCTAGAGATTCATTGATAAACTTGAGTATTTCCAGACTATATTAAGATCATTAATTTTCAAGAATGATTAAAGAAACTGATAATATTTAATCTGAAAAAGAGAAATACGGTTGGACTTGTAATAATTATACTTAGGTTTTTGTATAAATTTCCTTGGAAAATTAGACCATTTTTCCTCTATGAGATGAATTAGTGGTCATAATTGAAGTCATGAAGAGCTAGAACTTAGTTCACCACATGGAAGGACTGTTAGTTGCCCATGATTAAAATTGGCCCGCTTGGAAGATTTTGATGTGCTATCAGTGGGAGGATTCAGAGGCTGGGCCACCATGTATTGAGGTGTTTTACCCATAAAACACATGAGTAAACTAGGGACAGCAATACAAGATGACTTGTGTAGAGACCTGTACAGAGTTCTAAACACTGCATAGCTTGTTCTGCACTGTTTATGTGTATCAATAACAGGAAATATGGCAGGTTAGAACCTGAATAACTTAGAAATATCAGATAATGTCCTCTAGAAACTAATCATATGAAAATATAAGTCACACAGCCAAAACTTATGTGTGTGTGTGTGTGTGTATATATATATATAAATTTATGGACACACAGATGTAATGCCAGTGTCAGGTACTGCTATAGACAATCTGCATACATACATATTAGAGGTCACATATTAGACACTCAATCATTTTTTATTAGTAGGCACAAACTATAGAAATTTTAAGCAACATAATCAAAGTTACAAAAGAGCAAGTGGCAGTCAGAAGTAGTGTCTAGGTTTCTGAGAAACAATCTGCTTTTCATTTATATCAAGAGTTCAGGTATATCTCTTGGATATATAAGGTGCAATTTGCTATGAGCAAATAGCTAAACTGTTACTTACAACAGGTGACAGACAAATTCCAACTCATCTGTTTCTCAAAATAGGAAATAACTTGACACATTAAAGATAACTTCTTTCAAAGTTATTTTTCAGTTTTCTATTGTACTTTGCACCATATTCAGAAATTTAGGCTGGTGACGTTTAGAAATAACTAATAGTATAGGTACACTAAATCATATTTCTCAACGCCATAAAAACTGACCCTCTTGTAGATAATGTTTTCAATTCCACTAAGGTGAAAATAAAAGTGATTTTCAATAACTAAGGGCATACAACAACTAAGAACAAGTTACAAGTAACCCTCCCAATGCAGCAATATCTTATTTTCAAAAATGTTTCAAACAAGGGAATTAAAGAAGTCACCCAAAGAAGTTTTTAAGAGGACATTGATAAACATAAAACAATACAACTTGCACAAACCTTAAAAATCTAGTCTAGAATGATTACATTCATCAGAGTTTCACAACCATCAATAAATATGGTTATATCATAAATATGGGAAATA
>NW_003852429.1:306208-328418 GCF_000181295.1 Otolemur garnettii | reverse complement strand
AAGATCCTTTGGGGAAGACTTAACTAACATATATATACTATTCTTTAATGTTTCTGTTTACTTGTATTAGATGATATTGTTTGTATATAAATTTTAAAAAGATTTTACAACATGCAGAGAGAACTGAGAGGGATCCAACATCAATGTTCTTCAAATATATTATAATTTGGCTTTCAAAGGGAAAATCATTTCCACATACTTCATAATTCATTTTCTCCTGGGTTTTCCTGAACAAAATATTCTTAAATAATTATTTTCACAAAAATAATAGGGAATTTTTCATCTCTGGGCAAATACAGTCATAGTCTGGATTCTACAACACAAAAGAAATGCGTAAAAATTAATTACATTTGTTCAACAAATGCTTTAAAATTTATAATGTTAAATTAGCGCTGAAAAGTAAATAAGTTAAGAATCATAACCCATTTTTTAAACTTAAAATGCAACATAACTTACAGCAATTGCAGGTAATCAACTTCTATTCTGTAATTGTTCCCTTTCTCACACAAAGAAATGTTCAGAGTCAAAAATAGCAACTTTGATTTTTGGTAGCTTTTGGACTCCCTGCTGTATATCTTCACCTAAAGTAGCATTTTAGAACAATTAGTGACTGTAGAGATGATTATAATGTCACAAATGTGAGATTATGGCGTTAGCTAAAGAATAAACAGCAGGAGAAGAAAGGCGATTAACGAGTAAATATACAATTTCCTGAGAAGTCTGGTTTGCAATTAGAAAGAAAGGGAAACAGGAGAGAACAGACGACTCAGGTATAAACATTTATGAATATTTTTATTATTGTTAGTTTTAGCAGGAAAATATTCGTACTAAGTAAAGTGATACACTGAAAGGAAAAAACGAATTGAAGGAACCATATAAATTTAAAAAGTTCCCCTTTCTCTTGGAAAGAAAACCAGATATTGTTAGGATGGCAAAAGTGACAAAAATCAAAGAAGCCAAGTCTTACTACACATCTGGACAATATGATGTATTTGTGTAACTGTGAACACCGAATGGCTAATCGCACTTAATGTAATTGTTATACCGAACGGAATGCTTTCCTACAACACTTAAAAGCGAAACTAGATAGGAATCTGGAAACTTCTACTCATTCATCACATAATGTAAACACGGTAAACAAGGAATGATTGGAATCCAAGACCCAGGCTGTGCAAATATTCCTGCCTTCATTTAGATTATTGTTATTTTGTATAAAATATTATTGCACAAAGATAGACAGACGTAGACAAGGATGAGAGACGCAACTGAAGTGACAGATAATATTTTTGAGAAAATTTGCTTAAGAACTGTAATTTTCTCCCCCAAATCTTTTGCATTTTATTACCTGAATAGAGTACATATTCCTGTCAATCTCAAAAAAACATTGAGATATAATTTGAATGACAAGTGAGGTTATTAATAGAATAAAACAGAAAGAAAAATATGAAATTTATAAATCCACATCATTATAATTGTATCACTCATGCAATAAGAGATTTCTGGCTTACAGTTTTCAGGAAAAAAATAATCCTATAACAGATGTAGAAATGGTATAGTGGTGACCAACTTAAAGATCTGAACACGGTGGGCGGGGGGAATGTTTTAAGAATGGCTAACCCATGAAAAATGTGTCTAGATCAGTGTCGATAGGGAAGAAAGTCATGGGAAATGAGACTGGAGAGAAAGCACAGAGATAAATTATTATATCAGTCAGGTTTCCCAGGGGAGAAGAACCAACAGAATGTGTATTTGCCTGTCAGTAAATATAAGTCTACGTGTGTATATAAATATATATGTATATATAATAAAAGACATTTTTCATACATTAACAATATGTATGAAATGATTTCACTGCAATATCTGTTACCATTTGATTAAATAACTAGCTAGTCTGGCACTTAAAACTAACCATCACAATGACACAGATCATTCCCTTCTCTCCACATCCGCCACTTTGTGACCTTGTGATGTGGGCTGTTCTCATGGGGGTTAGGTGATATCTCAGGGTGTTTTTGATTTGCATTTGTCTGACGAGCATAGTAAGATGAAGCCAGTAGAGGATCTAATACACACCCACGTATGAGAAAAACCCAATTCAGTTCAAGATGGAAGGACAAAGACAGGAGGGAGGAGAGAAGAGAGGGATGGGAGTGGGTGTGCTCCCACTTAAAAGGCACAAGGGAAGTTGCATGGCACACCTCCTGGGTGCAGGGCACAACTATAGCAGGGATTGCTCCTAACAAAGGCAAGCATCATAACCTCATTGTACTCTCAAGTAAATCTGAAATTTTAAGAATGATACAAAAATCTTCTCAGGGAATTCGAGTTTATTCTAACTAGAATGAGAATTTTTTTGATGAGTAGATGGAAGATGTCATACTGTAAACCCAGGGCCTATCAGCAACACTTTTGTATGATCTGTTTATAAGATATGGGCACATTGAAAGGGTTATGATCCAGTAAGAAGACGTTAAATCCTGCCTACTTCACGAAAAGTCCCTAAGTGTCTTCATAAAACTCTCAGTTACACCAATCCAAGAATGGATTAACAAACTGTGGTGTATGTACACCATGGAATATTATTCAGCCACTAAAAAAGATGGAGACTATGCATCTGTTGTACTAATTTGAATGGAGGCAGAACATTCTTCTTAGTATAGCATCACAAGAATGGCGAAGCAAGAATCCAATGTACTCAATTTTGATAGAAGGACAATTTATGACCTCCTACATGGTGGGGGATGGAGGAGTGGAGACAGGGAAGGGAGAGGTGTGGAGCCATGATGTGTGACATGCCTCTTAGGGGAGGAAAATATTTATTACAGGGACCTTGCTTGACAAATGCAATTAGTATAACCTGGATCTTTGGACCCTCAATGAATTTCCTCTCCCAAACAAACAAGCAAAAAAAAAAAAAAAAAACCAACTCTCAGTCACAATTGCAAGGCTCCAAATAAGGGTAAAGGCTTTAATTATAAAAGATATAAAAGAGTTTATATCAATGGCTCAGGGCCACAGCACAGTGGTTACGGTGCCAGCCACATACACCCAGGGTAGTGGGTTTGAACCCGACCCAGGCCAGCTAAACAACTGCAACAACAACAACAAAAAAAAATAGCCAGGCATTGTGGTGGGCACGTGTAGTCCCAGCTACTTGTGAGGTGGAGGCAAAAGAATCATCTAAGCCCAAGAGTTTGAGGTTGCTGTGAGCTGTGATACCACAGCTCTACCGAGGGCAACATAATGAGACTCTGTCTCAAAAAAAAAAAAAAAAAAAAAAAAAGAGTTTATATCAAGACAACTTCTCAAAATACTTGAGGAACAGTCCAGACCTTTCCATTGAGTGTATTTTTGCTTTGTTTGCTTCTCAAATATTCAAATGATTATGAAAAAGAAATTCGGGTACATCTTATACACCTTATATATTCCAATTGTAAAAATAAATTTTCATGGACTTTTTCAGTAGAATAGGATTTATTATGGTATTTAATCAGTGTAGAGATGCTGAATATGTATATATTTTAATATGTTTTAATGGCTAAAACATAAATTGAAATATACTGTTACAAGGAGAACATCAATTATATTCTAAGTCAATTTATATGATAGATCATCAGCACTGGGAAACTAGATTTAATAATTTGAAACACAGTGACAGAATAACAATGTAGGTACATTAAAATGTATTATGTTTTTATAAAATCTCTATTATATATTGTTTTTCTTAAGCTAAAAATGTTACATCTCTTTCATAAAAACATAATAAATATATCCTATTTTGCTGTACTGAAAGTACATACTGCTGTCACTAGTATAATTTTATATAAGAAAATTCATAAAATATTATTTAATTCATAGACATTTTTGCCTCAGTATGAGTTATATGGCTTATAAAAGTCATAACTCAGCATTAATATTGAATTCCTTCTCTAAGAAATCAAATAACTTAAGTCATTAGCTAATTGAACCACCAAATAATTACATCCTTATAAATTATGAAGCATTTAATGGTTTATTCCTTCCTCTTCCTGGGCACTAATCTTCCTGTGAGTTGGAAACATTACATTTTTACAACATCTGCTTTTATTATCGGGAATGTTTCACAGTATTTCCATTAATTCCTCACATTTAAAAAAAATAGTATATTTTCTGATAAAAATATAAGGCCATGTTTCCAGATTCAAGCAGGCCACTTAATGTCATAATTTTAATTTTTTATTCACAATTATGATTTTATAAGAGGCAATTCCATAGATTGCAAAGATATGTGGAAGTGGCCAATATAGAGTGTATAAAAGGCATACTGAGATCCCTTATAAGGATTAGTTAAGTCCATCTAACCTGTTTGTTTTCATTAAAAATACATTGTAAACTATATAAATAGGGTCAGTCATTATGTAACTCATAATGGACTAGTTGAATGGGAATATACATTACTGTTAGTCAAAGGCGAACTCTGAGCGTGCTCCTATGACATTAACACTGTACTCCGACCTGACCCACTGAGATTATCTATCTTCAAAAGCAGGTTCCTGAGGTATAATTCAACTCATCCTCTGTAGTTGTTCCCTACTGAGTTCATCTATAGTTTTTTATCTTTGCTTTTGGAGACCTTTGACTTCAGAAGGCACTCTGAAGAAAAATCACACAGGTTCTAAGAGCTATAGATGCTTCATAACTTCTACTTTTACAAAAGTATATCTGATAGCATTGCTAACGTAGGACTTCCCAGTAATGTAAAAACTAAAGTTAAGAAAAATACATACACAATAAGCCAAATACATGATAATATTTCAAATTAAAAAAATTTTATTTGAAAATTTTTCAAATTGTAATTATAAATCAAGTTATAAAGTTATATGAGTAACTTGCAAATTATTTCTGTACTAACTATGGAGTAGTTATTTATTTAGTTACTTAGGAACCAAAATATTATGACTATGATCTACAAATCATTTTATTTTCATTTATTTGGATAATAATTTAATTCTCTCAGTTTTATAGTAAAAAATATCTTCTTAATTCATCTGGAGAGTTGAAACAAGAAGTTAAGGAAACTTTCCAAAGAGGCAGACTGCTCTACTCAATCTTGCTTTTAACAGATGTGAGATTTCCAACTATATCAGCAAGGATACTCACGTCAGAAATAAACTTGGGAGGAAAAAGAAACACAGTCCCTTATGCTGTGGAGCTTATGGTCTAATGGGGTACACCAGCAATGAAAACCAAGAAATAATAATAAACATATGCCAGGTTCCACCATTAAGGTCTCAGAATCATCCTACAAAAAGCGCTACATGCCTCAAGGCTGATTATCACTGTGCTAACCTTCAATGTTCTACCCCTGGGAAATTACGCACTGAGGTCAGTGCCTAGTCCACCTCTCAAAGCACTTGTATTAGGATGGGTTCACAAACAATAGCAGCTCTGATAACATTCCAGAAAAAAAGAGTTCCAAAATTGTTTTGAGGGGTGGATTAGACGCTGGCATGGGTACATAGCTTCCTAATGGGGTATTTCGAAGGTGACCACGGTGATATTTAGCACTTTTTCTAAGATGAGTTTGCGAATTTAATTGTCCAACCCTATAAATACCAATTGAGGAGTGTTCTAAGTGCAGACAAAATAGTTCTGTAAAAAAGTGAATTAAAAAATATCCTACATTTGAATAAATGATAAGGAATAGTATCTGAAAGAAATTTATAGTTCCCCTAATTTGTTTTCTAGTTTTCTAATTTGTTTATCTTTTTATTGATACATAATATTTGTACATTTTTATCAGATAGGTGTAGGATTCTGTTGCATGCATAGAATGCATGATGATCAAGTCTTAGTATCAAGTCTTAATTTCTAATGTTTGAATAAAGTTAGAAATCATAGTAGTCATTATGAAAGTTTTGCTTATAGGAGAAAGGAATAGTACAAGAAGAAGGGAAGTGATGTAAAATGAATCTGCAGTGGGAGAAATATGAAAATTTTCTAAACATGAAATTTTCTAAACATGAAAATTTTCTAAACCTAAACAAGGTCCAGGAAATTTGAGGAGAGGGAAGAAGGAGCAGATTACTTGTAACCCAGGATAGAGATGGAGTGGAGACAGTGATATCATCAGTGGGCCTTTAAACCTTTTGAAGAAATGTCTTCTTTCTCATAATAGTGATGAAAAGCCAAGAGAAATGTTAAGCAAGTAAACAAAATCATTAGTTTAAAAAATACTTTGCATGGCAACATAGACAAATCTGGAGGAAATTACTCTTCAGTGAAATAAGCCAGTCACATTAAGGCAAATACCTCATGATCTCAGTACCTTTCCAGATTTAGCATGTAGAATCTGAACAACAACAGAAGGAATGCACAGAAACACGGTGGCAATTGAGGCTAGGGTGGGGTGGGACTAGGGGGATGGGGAAATGTGAAAATGTATGTCAGAATGTACAAAGTTGCAGTTACATGGGGTAAATAAGTCTAAACAAAGATCTAGTGTAAAAGTGAAAACTTTAGTTAATAATATTGTATTGCACATGGCAATCTATCAAGAGGGTAGGTTTTAGGTACTCTGCATCAGTTTCCTAAGCTTGGAAGCAGTTGTATAGCTTCAATTCTAATCCTAATTAATAAAAGGAAAAGAAAAAAGAAAAGAAAAAACGAGAAATTAAAAAAGAAAACTGGATAATAAAATGGCTAATTTGCTTGATGGTAGTAATCATTTCATTGTGTTTATGTATATTATATAAACATATCAAAACACCGTATTATAGTTGGATTGAAGAGGACCAGAGTAGACCCACAGAGTCTAGCCTAAGGAATATACAAAGGTCAGCAACAGGAATAGAAGAAAAACCTAAGGTTTTTTGAGTCACGATATTGATGGTGGTTGAAAAGGAAAAAGAATAGATCAGACAAAACTTACAATTTTCTGGCTTGGGCATCAGAATTAGTAATACCTATTCATGAATTTTTATTTTCTGGAGGGACTAGTTTCATGGAAAATATCATAATTTATATTAAAAAATATGAGGGACTGGTAAGACATTCAGCTGGATACATTTGGGAGCTAATTCCACACATTGCCTAGTAGTCTGGGAAGAGGTATTTGCAAATATGTAAATGTGGTTGTATCTGCCCAATAAAGATCACTGAAGCTCAGAGGATGAATGATTTTTCCAAACACAATGTGAAATACAGCGTGGTAAGAAAGTCTGGGAGATGCCATTAAACATCACTGTTTAAATGCTATAAAAAAAGAAAAGAAAGTTTTTATTTTTTTTAAGAGACAGAGTCTCACTTTATTGCCCTTGGTAGAGTGCTATAGCGTCACAGCTCGCCGCAACCTCCAGCTCTTGGGCTTAGGTGATTCTCTTGCCTCAGCCTCCCAAGTAGCTGGGAGTACAGGCACCCATCACAATGCCCGGCTATTTTTTTGTTGCAGTTTGGCCAGTGCCAGGTTTGAACTGACCATCCTCGGTATATGGGGCTGGCGCCTTACTCACTGAGCCACAGGTGCTGCCAAAGAAAGAAAGTTTTATGGGGACAAGTTATTCAATTTTGAAAGCAGAACTTTTAGGGATAAAGCAGTTTTCACAGTATTTGTTACAGATAAGAAGCAGATTATTAATAGTGGATTCTCTTTGTTATGGAAGAGATAAGCTCTTAATTCTACATTTAGAACTATGATACTGATTTTAAAAAGAATATAAATTGTCCAATGCATTCATTCTTAGAACCCACCACATGTCCTCCTTACTAGCCTTTATTTTATTTTTAGAACCTTTCATCTGTCAATGAATAGTACAGTTTACTTATTTATCGTATTTACATTCCGTTTTCACCATAGAAATGATGGGATTTTTACCCATTCCTTGTTTCACTGTATCACAAGAGTTTTGACATTGCATTCCACATAGTGGGGCCTTAATAAGTGTTTATTAAAAAAAGTAATGAACTAGCAAACACCTGTAATGTGTTCTAAGTAGTTTAAGGCACCAGGTTAAGTTGTTGAAAAGGCTGGCTATGGTCATATTTCCATAGATCACATAGATCACATGGCCATAGTACCTTGTGGAATCAGTTCATGTTTTACAAGATGATTAGAAATCAATAAAATTAACAGAAAATAATAATATTCTAGAATCTTGTTTCTGACAACTATGAAAACCTTATTGGATTATAGTAAAATAGTAATAAATGTGATTTAGGGATGCCTTGTCACACAAAATATTTCAAAAGGTAATAGCAGCTTTAAAAGGAGATGGGTGTTGGTCAAATTACTATAGCCTCGATAAAGCAAATAATGGGACAAAAAACAAGCTTAGAATTAGGGAGCGAGCGACAAAATAAGATTGTGTATACGTGTGTTTTAAGGTGCCACAGAGGCAGGACTTTAGGAATTAGATACTGTTGTTCGTCTCCTTTTATTGTGGGTTCTAAATGCAAAACATCCTGTGTCTGTTCCTACCTGCCCTGGTGTTCCCACCTCCCAATACTCAGCTCCTAAGCCCGAGATACCTTTGTTTTACGATACCCGACCTAAGCAATGATTTATTAACTTCTCTCTTCTGCTCAGTTTTTGACTATTTCTACCCTGCAAACCCACACACAGAGTATCTAGCTGTTTGTATTACAGGATGTCCTCTCTCCAGTTTCTTTTTTCATACTGAAAAGACAGGGAACCGAGGGAAACAATCGTGCTGTTTTTATTTAATCAACAGGAGATTTTGACATTTATCAGTTTTCACAATAGAAGATAACCTCATCCACTGGAGAATAATCCTTGCATTCTATACAAAAACGTTCCTGGTATCACTCAGCCTGATTCATCAGTGTATCAAATTCAGTATATAATGAGGAAAAGAAAAGAGGAATATAAATGTCAATCCAGTCTTAGCTAGGGGCTTAGTTACAAAGCAATGGTGCTAAAACCAGACACTCAAAACTGGAAATGAGCCATTCTATGAGTAATATACGCCCTTATGTCCAGTGACAAATACAAATTCCACAATAATCCAGGCAAAACCATGCAATGCTGCTTCTAGGCTAGCCTCACCCCACACCCACTCTGGAATCCAAGTTAGCAAGTAGCAAATACATTTGGTGGCTACAATTTGTCACCTTCTCCCTATTCATGTATCTTATCAGTCATTTACTTATTTATTTGACAACTTCTTGTAGCATTGAGTAAAGAGCAATGCTTTTGTAAAGTTTTTACTTATTTTTTTGTAGGTTGACAAAACCCATCCCCTCTTTAATAAACCCTGGGTATGTATTACCAACTGTTGATTTTTTCTTATGGAACTATGTGCCTACCCCTATGCCCAAGCTGTGTAACCTGGATGTGAATTTAGTGGACATTGAGTCTTACAGCCTTTTAAAAAAATCCTGCTTTTGGTTTGTTATCATGCTTAAAATTCTTTCCACTCTTTAGTTTATGCATTTTCTCCCTGAACATCTAAACATACAAATACAATATTTTCCCTGTAATAGATATAAGATCTTAAATACTGTTGTATTCATTGTTTTCCTGGCACAAAGAAAGAAAAGAAGGAAATGAGGGGCAGAAGTAATAAACTTTTCTGGGGAGAAAAGATCAATACAGAGAAAAAGGTGATGTTGAGAAATGGCCTGTGGAAAAATACCTTGATGGAGACCCCAACTGAGAAGTACAAAGACTCTACAAAAAACAAAAATAGGAGGATGAACTCAGAGCTTCCCAGGCTGGCCTAGATTACAGTATGTATGTATTAGGAGTGGAAGATTTGTTGAAAGTCAATCAAAAATGAACAAATCATGTCTAGAGTAAAATATGTACCAGATATTTACTTGTGTTAATACTTTTATGGTTCAGATTTATTCTTCAAATAGGGATAATAATTGAATGATCATTAAAAAGAGTCCATGAGGAAATCTTGGTGAATTATGATGCACATTGCAAAGTTATATTTGGGTAATTAACTATGTTATTAGATGAATATTTACTGAAAAAAATCCATTTGAATCATTTTCCTTAAGGGGGTATTTATAAGTAGATAATATGTAACTATCTTCAAGAATGGAAACATTCAATGAAGAATAATTTTACCATATGCCCCCCAAATATAGAAATTTTAATAATGTTTCTCTCATTTCACCAAGACATTGAAAAGTGTAGAATCTATAACATATGTACCATCAAATCATTTTACACTAAGATATGCCTTATTATAAATAATGCTTAAATTTTAGAAGGTAGAGAATTTGAAGATCACTGATTATAAACATGTATAAACAAAGTATAATGTGTGACATTTTTCTCAGACCATCCAGTAAAAAAGTATTCATGTTTGCTTTTTCTTTACTTTATCTATTTCTATTTGTATTACTATTATTTCATAAGATGTTCCTTTGGGAACAACCCCTGGAGAACACTTAGATAGCTAAAAGTAGACCTACCATTTGATCCTGCAATTCCTTTATTAGGTATATATCCAGAAGACCAAAAACCACATTACAAGAAAGATATTTGTATCAGAATGTTTATTGCAGCCCAATTCATAATTTCCAGGTCATGGAAGAAGCCCAAGTGCCCATCAATAAACTGTGATATATTTACACCATGGAATACTATGCAGCCATAAAGCAAGATGGAGACTTTACATCCTTCATGTTTACATGGATAGACTGGAAAATGTTCTTCTTAGCAAAGTATCACAAGAATGGAAGAAAAAGTATCCAATGTACACAGCCCTATTATGAAACAAATCTATAGCTTTCATAAGAAAGCTATGACCTAATTATAGCCTAAGAATATGGGGGGAGGGGCGGGGGAGGGTCAGGGGAGGGGAGGTTGGGTGGAGGGAGGGTGATTGGTGGGATCACCTCTATGGTTTATCTTACAAGGGTATAAGTGAATCTTTCTAAAAGTAGAATATAAATGTCTTAACACAATAACTAAGAAAATGACATAAAGACTAAGTTAACCAGTTTGATGAAAATATTTCAGATTGTATATGAAAACACAACACTGTACTCCATGGTTGCATCAATGTACATAGCTATCATTTAATTTAAAAAAAAGTATCCATATTTGCTTTTTGTTTACTTTATCTATTTCTATTTGTATTACTATTATTTCATAAGATATTTCCTTATAAGCAATGCTTTCATCACTATCATGAGCTCCAATCAATATAATATTAAATTTTATATTCAAATAAAAAAAAGAAATTTAAAATACATATTTTAAAATTTCCATAGTTCTTTTCTTCTTTGTACATTTTTACATTTTTCCTTTATTCAGTAGCTTTATTATCATCTTATTTATTACTATAGTCTCTACACTTTCTAATTTCTTCCATTTACCTGAATAATGTTTCACTTTTCTACTTCATAATTTATTTCTTCACCCACAGATTAAAAGACAACAGTAAAATTAATTTTTGAAACACAGAACACAAATATCCTATTCTTCCATATGACTTTAACATTATGTCCTCAGAATAGTTCCTTCTCTAAAATGGCATCTCTCCTTCTTTGCCTTCACCTGATTAGTCTCTCCTTCAAATACATCTCATGTACTGCCATTTCTGCATACATATATGTCACACACGGACACACACATTTAAAGTCATTTCACTGGCCAACAGTACTGGCTTATACCTGTAATCCTAGCGCTCTGAGAGGCCAACCTGGGAGGATTGCCTGAGCTCAGGAGTTCAAGACCAGTCTGAGCAAGAGCAAGACCACATCTCTATTAAAAAAAAGAAGAATTAAGAAGGCTCCTATGGCTCAAAGGAGTACAGTGCTAGCCCCATATGCCAGAGGTGGTAGCTTCAAATCCAGCCCTGGCCAAAAACTGCAAAAAAAAGAAAGAAAGAAAGAAAGAGAGAGAGAAAGAAAGAAAGAAAGAAAGAAAGAAGGAAGGAAGGAAGGAAGGAAGGAAGGAAGGAAGGAAGGAAGGAAGGAAGGAAAGAAAGAAAGAAAGAGGGAAAGAAAAGAACAATTAGCTGGTTAGCGGGGTGTTGTGGTACAACCCTGTAGTCCGAGCTATTTGGGAGGCTGAGGCAAGAGGATAGGATTTTGAGGTTGCTGTGAGCTATGATGCCATAGCACTCTACCCAGAGCAACAAAGTGAGACTTGTCTTAAGAAAAAAAAAAAGAAAGAAAGAAAAAAAGAAAAGAAAGCTTGTTTTACTGATTTACATAATCCTCACTGACATTAATTATACAAACTATTTTAGGCCCTTTTTACTACATGATAGTTATATTCTCTTTATCAGCTACAACAGTTATCAACTACAAGTAACAAGAAATGTAATATTAAGGGCTGAACTGTAAAGAGATCGATTATCCAGCCTACCAAGAAGGCTGGGGGGTGGGTAGATGCTGGTGTGTTTGTTTCCTACAAGATCTCTTCTCTTTCTTTTTTATGGTGTTTTGTTCTTTTTTCATCATCTCATCATTACCACAAGGCTTCTTAGCATCCAATACAGTGTCAGGAAGAATAAAATGATAACGTTAGCAAGATAAAGCTCCTCCCCTGCACTTTGTAAGAAAGTGCATATTTTACCAAAGACTTGCTGGGAGACTTGCTCTTGAGTTTTGCTGACTGAAACTCGGCACACCATTTTCTTGAACAAAGTCAGGGGAAGAAGAGGGGTTGTAAACCAAGATGGAAGGCAAGGGGTTATGAACCCATGTTGGCCAAACAGTGGCCTGTGCCCAGTGTGGTGTACTGTATACTTCGTCTCATATTTTAGTAGTTCTAGTTCTAAGACTCTGAGGATTTGGGCGCTTTTAATTTATTTTTATGTTATTGTCCCTAGTATTATTGAATAATTTGAAGTAGAATTAAATTGTATCATCTTTTTTGTGCTTTAGCAGAAAAATTACCTTCCTCCTCTGTTCCTAGGCATTAACAGTGATTGATTTTAAACAAAGGCACAAAGAGACCATACCATCATTCTTTCTTAGCTATAGTTCTGGATCATTTGTTGAGTTTAAACTCTAACTAGCAATCTGCTGTTTCCTTAATAGGTATTTCCTTTTAAATTTAGAAACTAATAGTAAATTTACTATCAGTGAATTCATAGGTAATTTTCATGTTACCAAAGACCATAAAGAAGGCACCAACGTTTTTTTTATTTCAAATTAATATGAGGAGACACATTTTTAAATTACATTGTTCTCACTTCCAAGGTGAAGTCCAAGTTGTAGGAGAGCCCCTCACCCAGGGTAGGGGGCATGCTGAATAGCCTCACCTGGGAGGTGTGCTGAATACTGTTGTCTTGTGCACATTAGGTGAAATCCCACCACTGCCTCCCTCCTCTCATCAATCGCCCTCCCCCTTTCCCATCCCCTCTCCCTCTTTACCCCTCTCCCTTGCTAGACTATATTTGTGTTTTATCATCCGTATGAGTGAATAAGTACTTATTGGTTTCATATAAGTATTCCACCAAATTTTTATCTGATATTTAAAAAGTGTTAAAAGTGATAAAGTACATGAAATCAACTTCTTTTGCAAATATAATAATTATGGTACATCTGGCATTATTTCTGCCTGTCTTGCCTTGCTGTTTTTTCTCGGTGGAGATTTGGGCTCCAGATGTTGCTGATGCAGTTGGATGGTCACCCACAGTCTATCACCCCAAGGCACAGGAGCCGGAGCCAAAATCAACTCACAATTCCTGATGGCAAAAATTTTAAGAACAGCAGAAGTGCCTTGAAAATAAATGATCATGTCCTGAATTATCAAAAGTCAGCTTTATAGAAATTGTTTTATTTATAGATAAAATATGCAAAGAAGTCAAAAATTATTTAATTTGCTTGCTACAAATTATTTTTTTTATTTTGAAAATCCTATGATATCATTATGATTTCTTAACATTTTAACCTCCACATGTCAAACAGAAAATCATTCTCTTTGGAAAAGAATATCTATCCTCCTGAAACATACATAGATACACACGATCTGGAAAGTAGGAGTGCATATGACATCAGAAATAGCATTCGAAGTCTAATAATTGAGTTTGCAAACTCATCCTAGACAAAGTGCTACATACCTCACTGTTGAACATAACTACAGTGGTCACCTTTGAAGTACTCCCCTTGGGAACTATGTACTGACTCTGGCATTTAATCCATCTTTCAAAACAATTTTTGAACTCTTTTTTGGAATGGCCATCAAAGCTGTTGCCATATTACCCTTGATATTCTGAATGTTATCAAAATGTCTTCCTTTCAATATTTCCTTTTTCTTCAGGTAAAGGAAATATACCTCTGGGGGCCACATTAGGTGAGTAGGCCACATCAGGTAAGTGTTCCAATTTTGTTATTTGTTTACTGGCTAAAAACTCCCTCAAATATTGCATTATCGTGACACAAGAATCCTGAGTTACTGGCCAGGATTTTCAGTTAAGATTTTCTTAACTATTTCTCTGTCAATATTTACTTGGTCTGCTATGCTTCTCATAATCGGACAATAATTTTGACCTACAATTTGATGAATTTTTGCAATGTTTTCATCAGTTCTGCTCCTTACTGATTATCTGATCTCTCCTCATCAGTGACACTTTCTCTCCCCTCAAAAAAATGTTTAATTCTTCACTGCCATTTTCTTCATGGCATTATTCCCATAAATCTGGATGTCGTGTCTGTGATTTTACTTTCAGTCTTGACAAGCTTAACAAAAAATTAATAATGTTTGTTTGTTATTCTAGTTCAAGCTTCAACATTCTGTGTTAAAGCCCACAAAACACGCAACAATAATAATTAACACTACCCAGCAAGACATCACCACGTGTTCACACTAACACAGCCGTGAGACACTAATATACCAAGATTATGAAACCTTACCAAGTTGTTTGCACAGTACTGCTAACGGAATCACACAGTGGCGTCTTCAAAAAGTTCATCTTCAGACCTCAGATCTAGTTTTTCCTCTGACTTGACAGTTTTATTTTAAGAAATAAAATTTCTGTAAATATATTAACATTTTTTTGTGTGGATAAAGCTTTTTATGTTTTATTGTGCTCCTTCTCTCATAGCTAAAGAAATTTTACATTCAATTGTTCCTAGAATGGCAAAGACTAAGTCTTGTTAGTTGCCTAAATTCCTGCTTCTTCTATATACCATCATAAGACACATCTTTATTCCTGCTTCTGTAAAAGGAGATCTTGAGATGATTTCCTTCATTATGTTTTAACTTCCCTAATAATCACTGCTTATAGTATTTGTGATAAAATAAATTAATACAAGCATTAATGTCTTCACTTGTCTGTGCTATTAAAACACAAAAGCACAGAATGACCAATTAAATATTTTTCACGGTCTTGGAGCTAGGAAGCCCACTATCAAGTTGTGAGAAGATTCAGTGTCTGAAGAGGCCCTGTGTTCTGGGTCAGAGATGGCTATCTTCTGGATTTGTCCTCACATGGCAGTGAGTGCAAGGAGTGTACGAGAGTTTTCAGGGTCTCTTTTCTAGGGTATTAATAGCATATAAGAGGACTCTGACCACATGACTGAATCCCCAACCCAAAGCCTTACCTCTAAATATTACTATATTAGGAATAATTCGTTTCAAACATATGAAGTTGGGGGAGACATAAATATTATCCATATTAATTGATTCAAACATTTACTTGCTATAATTAAGAGTAAAATTAAAAGTGAAATTATTTCCTAACATAGTTACATATTATAATACATTTCCTGTTTACCCATACTTGCTGCATGAGTTTCCCATTGCAAACTTAGTTACTTAGAATAACAAAAAACTATTATTAGTAGTATTTTACCATTTTGAAGGCCAAAAGTCCTAAATTCAATTGATCAACAAATCCATAGTCTTTCTGAAGGTTCTAGGAGGAAAATGTAATCCTTTGCCTTTTCTAGGTTGTAAGGGTCACCTGCATTCCTGAGCTCATGGGCCCCCTTCGAAGTTAACACCTTGGCATTTTCAAATGTTTCTCTCTTTCTTTCCCCCTCTTCATCCCTATTTCCATCATCCCTTTTTTTTTTTTTTTGCTATTTACTGTCCTGCCCCCTTTGTATATAGACCCTGGTGATTACACTAGGGACAGCCAAAAATTCAAATATAATCTCTTCATCTCAAATTTTTTAAATTAGTCACATCTGTAAAATCCCTTCACTCTGAAAGGTAACATATTTATAGATTTTTCAAAATTAGAACAGGAACATCTTTGGTCTTCCATTATTACATCTACCAAACTTTCCCTTTCAATGATTATATAAAAAGAAATACCTCACCAAGCAGCTGTCACCAACTGAATGTTAGCCTTCTAGAAATGAGCTAAAAACATGCAAGTAGAAAAATAAATAAATACCTGTAGTCAATTTTATATTCTTTATTCATGGGAGGACATATTGATCCTCACTTCATTAATAATTCGTCATGATTTGATTCTCTTTAACCATAGGGATATAGATGTGAAGGATTATAAAAGATAGAAAGTGCTGATACAGAAGCAAGTTGACAGATAGCTATAAAAACTAGAAACTTAGCGTCTGATACTCTTCTTGAGATCAAGGTTTAAATTGCAAGCAGTCAATGAACTCCTTAAGTTATATGTAAAATCTGAGTACAAGTGGGAACATTACTCTTGAGAGTATTTTTTTATTATATTCATAAGGGTTTTGATTCTAAACCAGACTCAGCACTAATAGGAAGTAAATATAAAGTTATCATAAAAGTTAAAATGCATTTATCCCATTTAAAAAAATCTCAGCAAGACAACTTCCATTTGGGAAATATTTCCATGTAAGATTCCTAAAGTAAATCAATTATTTTGCTTGAAGCCATAAACACTTTGTATCTGAAATATCCACTGACCGAAATACAGTACTAGACATATGAAATATTTGCAACTTTTCTGTTATTAAACCAGCAACTTCCTCAAACTTTTATTTATGTGAGCTCTCAGTAATACCTTAATTTGACCAAGATAATACACAAATTTGGGCATATTCATAGACTATGTTCATTCTTGTCTCAAATTGTTAATGAAAATACTTTGTTAATATTTTAATTGCATGTTGATTTCTATATGTCTTAAAATTAATTAAGAATATAGATTGAGGGCAGCACCTGTGGCTCAAAGGAGTAGGATGGCAGCCCCATATGCCAGAGGTGGCGGGTTCAAACCCAGCCCTGGCCAAAAACTGCAAAAAAAAAAAAAAAAAATGAAAAAGAATATAGATTGAAACCTTCATAAAATGGCACATTTTTATCAGGTCTAGTATTTATGAACTTTGTCTTTGTCTTTTGGCATATAAAAAGATAGAGATATTTGCCAACATTATCTTAACTCTGCTTTATTTTACACTTTCACAGCTTGAAATATACTTTTCGATTAGATGTTTATTGAGTAGCTAGTTATGTTTCTCTATTTACTTTTTTTTTAAAGCTCTGTTATGAAAACTTTAATTTGATTATATATTCTTCTTTCTTAGAAATTTAGGATACAAGTAATCAATCTTTATAGTCAATAGTTCTGTTATGAATTAAATTTGTTGTCCAATGAGGAGAATACTATCAGCTCAAGTGGTTGATTGTGCAACATGCACATTATAACAGAAAATTACCTTGGTTGCTGCTCATCTATCGATTCCAATCAGTCTTTTAAAAGACAGAAACAGATGTCAGACATCTGCCTGTTTCAAGTAATAGGTCATTTTGAGAGAAATAATGTAAACTTTGAAAGTAAAAATGGAAGTGTCTAGTTACTTGACATTATCATGGAATTTAAAAAGCTCTTTGTTCTATAGGCTTCATATCCATGGCAATGAGAAAGTAAATGAAGAGAGGGAGATAAAGATGGGAGAAGTATGAGATTTTTAACCATGTGTATTTTTCTCAGCAATCATTCTAAATCCCGGAAACTAGATTTGTGGACCAGAACATATTGGTTTTAGAAAAATTGTTCACAAGTAGTATTCGTGTCTATTTATAAATTGTAGATAAGAATAATTGCATCATTGGACTAAAAGATCAGAAAGATGGAATAAAAAAATATGAGTTAACATTTGTTAACTGAGCTTAATGCCTGATATGGTTTATCTTATATACTCTTTTTTTAAAATCCTATGATACTAGGCTCAAGTATTATTTGAATTTCAGAAGTAAGATGACTAAGACTAGACCTGTTAAATAACATGCTGATAGTCATATAGCTAGTAAGTGCCAAGGATTTGGTATTTAAATATATTTGTTCATTCAATAAATATGTTTAGGCGGGCCATTGAGGATACAAAGTTTTACCATCACTGATAATATTTCTACAGGAGAAATCATGAAATTTACTGATAGTTCAAGTGGCAATTAATAGTAAAGTATTAAAGTAGGAAGGAGGGAAGAAAGAGTGGTGGTAAGCATGCAAGTAGGTTCATAGATGTGGTAGGCTAAATAATGCCTCCCCATTCTGCAAAGGTTCCCATGTTCTAATCCCGCAAAACCTGTAAATATGTTACCTTACATGTCAAAAGGACCTTTGTAGATGTGATTAAGTTTAGGACCGTGAGATGGTGAGAGTAACTCGGATTGCTCACATATGTTCAAACGTGATCACACATGTCCTTAGGGGGAGGCAGGGGGATCAGAGTAAGGGAAGGAAATACAGAGATGGAAGCAGAGGTCAGAGTGATGCCCTTGATGACAGGGGTCTGTGACCCAAGACAGGCAGGCAGCCTCCAGAAACAGGAAAGGACCCATAATCAGATTCTTCTCTAGAAACCCAGGAAGAATGAAGTTCTGCTGATACTTATCATTTGTGTGAGATTACCTAACCAGTATCTATACAAATGCTTGGATGCAGAATAGAGAGAGACCTTTGTTGTGACTAATTCAAATTTCTTTTCAAGGTGGTAAAATGGAGTGAAGGATTTACAGGGATCTGAGAACATTAGCTGGAAAGTGAATGTCATGATATGCAATGAGTCTTGCCTGGACCAGAAGGATGCTTCAACAGGGAAGCTGATGAATGGTTATCGAATAAGTGAAGTCAAATTCATTAGGAATTAAAAGGTGGGTGGTCTGTAAAAGAGATAAACTGAATGGTGCGATTATAGAGGACTGCTCACAGAGAGGGATAATAATGGTGAACTAAGAAAGAGAGTCTAAGAGCTTGGATGATTTAGCATGCATTTTTTTTTTTTTTTTTTGATACAGGGTCTCACTCTGTTGCCTAGGCTGGAGCACAATGGCAGCATCATAATTCACTGAAAATTCAAAACTCCCAAGCTCATGTAATCCTCCTGTCTCAGCTCCTTGAGTAGCTGGCAATACAGCTATGCACCACTATGCCCACCTAATTTCTAAAGATTTTGCAGAGATGAGGTCTTTCTGTGTTACTTAGACTGATTTCAAACTCCAGGCCTCAAGTGATTCTGGCGTCTCTTCTGCAATTACAGTTAGGAGCCACCGCGTCCAACCATAGCAGTATGTTTATTTTAGTAAGTGTAAAAATTACTAAGAATGGTCAGAATTGTACAAAAGAGGGAGATACTAGGTCAGGGACAAAATTCTTCATTCAAGAAGAGTAAGTCATCAAGAAGTTGATATATGTCAGAAGGATGTGGAGAGGATGGCATAAGGAGCATTTTTTCAAAAGGAGGTAATATTTTCCAAACGGAGCAAATTTTTCAGAAAGAGGGAGTCAGTGATTTGGAAATTCACAGTGGGAAACAAGGATGATATTATTGATATCTATCTATGTGGTCAAAGTATATATGAAGGTTTGAAAGATGGATACAAAATTAGTTATTACAAATAATCATTAGTGGTATAAATGATTAGAAACCTCTTTATAAACAGGAAATACCATACCAATAAAGCAATGGAAATTTATTACTTAGATTTTCTTAATGTACTGATTTTTTTTTTTACAGAAATTTCTTAAGAGAGAAACAACGAAGAGAGTATTCTTTATAGCAGTCTGACAAAAGTCCGCTTTAAAATCTAATAAAAATATAAAATTTTCTAAATCTATTCTTAAAAACAAGTGCTAGATTGTGATTAATCTTCTATTATGATAACACAAAAAGGATATATGAATATTGCTTTTAGCTTCAACACAGAAATTGAGCTAGAGTTAAAAAAAAAAAAAGGCAAACAGTAACAATAGCAAAAAAAAATGTCCCCCCCCAAAAAAAAAACACAGAGGAAAGAACCTAAGCCCACAATGTAACCTTTTATTACTAACACATAGTTTGGTAAATTATCTTTGGACAAACATGCACCCCAAAGTACTAAAGGAATCTTCAGGCAGCAAGCCCTCCCACAAAATATTAATTTCTATTAAATTTTGACAGCCCATGTTTTGGAACTTGGGGATTTTTTAGTAGATCATAAAATTTTGAATTAATGACATTAATTGAAGCATTATAATTAAAATGATCAGTAATCCTTGATTAAACATAAATCAATATCTCATTTTTAATCTCAGAAGTTGTTTACCATAAGAAGGGGGAAATAAAGTTTATCTAGTGAAACAGGAAAAATTTTCACCTTAGCTTCTATTTTGTTCTGCAACGAAAATGAATGTGAGGCAACTTTAAATGTGATTCAAAATTGGTAATTGTAATTGTGTCTGCGGGCATTGTTTTATGATTTATATAACTAAGCATTTCTTTTTCTAGTCTGCTGTTTCTTCAGTCCCCAGTGGAAATTAGTTTTGTTGTAATCATTCTGTTTAAATTGCACATTTATTTCTGAGGACACACATGAATTTCCTTGATGCTATGTCAGGAAAGACAATTCTGAAGTTATTTTTAGAATGACACATCAGAATTCATGTATTTCAATTTAGGAGGCATGTGTTAAATTGGTTAAAATTTTATTTAGTGTGTTTAGAAAAAAACGGCTTTAAGACAACGTAGGCTTTTGAGAAGCAGATGCTTGTTTAGCAGAGGAACTGCTGCCTCGATTGGGAGTTTAGCTGGTTAAGCAAAGGCATCATTCAGGACAGTCTAAATAACAAAGTTGATAATTAGAACAAAATCAAACATAGTAGATGAGAAAATAGATTGGCAAGATTATTGAAAGCAAAGAAAATGGAAGCTGAATTCAAGTGTGCCCATGATTTATTCTGTTCACTACTCTGAGCGCTGATCTCATGACAGTTTCTCTGGAGCTTTTAAACATTTCTTTCCATATGAATTTAGTCACTATTTGATTTGGATCAACAGTAAAAAAGGAACTAATGAAGAGGTGGTGGGTGACTCATCATCTGACCTCTCTGAAATTTAGGCACAAAATTCCAAGGTTAAATAAGTATTTTTTTCCCTTAGTTTGGGCACTCATATAATAGATATCTCATTTTATCTTAGTTAACTTATCTTACACAATTGTACAAAGCCTCCTTCTTACAGAATATTGAAAGTAACTGCCTTTTTTATTTTGGCAGCTGTTTAATAACCACTCTGCAATGAGATGAAGAGACATCTCTATGGCTTTTTGAGGGAAAGACGCTATTATTTGTTATATCACCTCAGTTATAGTTTGGAAATTTTACTGTTTTTTATTTTCTGAAGAAACTGTGGGTCTTAGATAACATGACAGGTTAAAAGAATATGTAGCATGGAGGGGGGCGGTGAGAGAGCGCCTCTTATCTTCCGTATCACCCCTCCAGCCCATAAGTGGCATTAACTCAGGAAACGATCTCCTGAGCGATATCCTCAAAGGGGACTGTCTCAATGGGTCTACAGCACCTGGTCTGTCCCCCTGGTAATTGATGAATGTTACCCTCACGTCTCATACTAGTGTCTGTCGTAGCGATTCCATCCTGCCTTTTCCCTTCGTTTTCTGTGTCCTGCGATGATTCAATGTCTGATCCCTCCTTCTATCCCAAAATCTTACCGCCTCCATCGGAACCTCTACGTTGCTATCTTCTAACTACCTTCTGCCTTTACTTCTATATCCTAATTTAATACTGGTTGTCCCTTGAAGGCATTTTTCCCCCTTCAGTCTATTCACCAAGAGTTCCATACCATTTAAGGACCTGCAGCTGTAGAGAGTTTTAGCCCTTCTCCTCTCTCCCTCAAATATATCAGCTTCTTGGAGGCTGATACCACTGGCTTTACGGTTTTCTCATGGTCCTCACTTTCTTCTATTCAACTCCTGATCCCTCCCCCCTCATTTTCATATGTGAAACACTTTAGCTGTCCGATATAAATATTTCAGTGGCTTCCTGTTTTATTGGATTTTGCTGTGTATAATGTACAG
>NW_003852429.1:305714-305970 GCF_000181295.1 Otolemur garnettii | reverse complement strand
GTGTGCCCATCTCAGCTGCAGGCCTAAGGTGGTGGACAGGGAAGGGAGCCTGGGCGAGAGGGCAGGTGCAGCCTTCACAGAGCAGGCGACTGCAGGAGGGTGGTGCGGTCTGCTCATCGTCCAGGGAGCATTAGCTCTCATCAGATGAGTCTCTCCCTGCCAAGCGGCAGCTATTTACCTGAAGAGGATTTTCCGGAAAGTTTGGGCCAAAAATGTGGGAACACATTATACTTGGCAAAACACAATATTCTTGATA
>NW_003852429.1:267206-305367 GCF_000181295.1 Otolemur garnettii | reverse complement strand
CTGTCCTAAAGTTCTGTACAAATTGCTCCAGTATTCCATGATTCATCGTCAATATGACTTCACATACTACGTTAAAAAATATGTATAATTTATTGGCAAATAGGTTTAATATTAACATACATCCAAATGTCTTTTCTCCCAAGTGTTGGTTCATGATCTAAAAAATTGTCTCATGCCCTTTCACAGCAGAGAAGATGCACTTGATTTTTATCAGCAGTTTTCAAGGGTTGTGAGGCACCGGCAACCTTGAGACAACACTTAACTACCTTTACTGGCAGCCCTAGAAACTCTTTAACAATCCTTCTTCGATTTTTGCCTCCAGACATGAAACTCCTTTACTATTCAATCCTGAATCTTAATGCAAACCTCCCTTTCCCATTCCCTCACTGTACTTTCGAGAACATTGTTAGTTTCTGATATATTAATTAAAGAAGAAGCAGTGTGTGTGAGAGAGACCACCAATCAGAAGCAGGGTGTGTGTGTGTGTGTGTGTGACCACCAATCAGAAGCAGGGTGTATGTGTGTGACCACCAATCAGAAAGCGGGAGACAAGTCTTCAGGTGATTTTGTCTTGGCACCTGAAGCAGGTATAGTAACTACAGAGTGTCCCAAAGCTTGCCTGTAAACTCACCATATAGAGGGAAAATGGGAAATTGTAACTAAACCTACCTTTATTTACAAAATGCTCATTACAAAGGACTCCCAGAGTACTAGGATTACAGGCCACCACATCTGTCCACATGTAGAGAATATTTTGTAAATATTACACAAAATTTTGTGATGAATATTTTGCAAACAAAGGTACATTTAGCTAAAATTTTCCATTTTCCTATGTGTGTTTTCTTTATGGGATACCTTTGGAATACTCTAAGAATATGCCTAAACATACCTGATATGAACTTCATTTTTCCTTTTAGCAAAATACATATTTTGACACATTTATGAATCTTAAGGATTCGTAATTTTTGTGAATGCTTCCTATATTAAGTATTTTTTGTTTTTATCTAAATTAAGCAGTCTATAACACTGTATGGTCCATTCACATATATCCCCATAGATGTACATAACATCTATGCATAAAAAAAAACCATTGAAGGGCAATTATACCGACATAAAAGAAGATTCTAAAAACTTCCTCAGACTTAGTGCATTTAAAGGCCCAAATCAATTCAACATCAATATCTGCTCCTATGAAGATTTCTAAGGTTTTTATTTAATTGATAGACAGCTGGTAACTGCCCCTCAGTTCAACTGACTCATGATGAGTCTAGGAAATATGTATCCTAGACATAAATTGGAGCCAGAAAGACAAGGCAAATTTATTGAGTCCCATGGAATTCTACAGTTCCTCAGAATCAACAGATTTGGAGAATTCTTGAAGAGACTCCAGCTAACAATTTTCTCTGACTCTTAAATTCTTTTCATTTTGCTTTGAAATTCCCACCCACATTTTCTTCATAGCCTTATAAACTGATCACTTTTCTTATACTTTGTATTTCTACATACATTCAATCTTATTAGGTGTCCTCTTTTCTCCTAAGTAATTAAATAATTGTTTTCCCCAAATAATTTTTTTTCCTAAAAGGGGAATTTAACACTACCTTCTAAAGTAATAAAAAAATGTTTCAAGTTATATAAAATAATTCTAATTCTTTATATTAAACATTGTGGGGTTTTTTCAGTTTTTGTGACATTATTATGTTTTTGACATAAATATATATATATATTTTTTTTTTTTTTTTTGAGACAGAGTCTCACTATTTTGGCCTCAGTAGAGTGCTGTGATGTCACAGCTCACAGCAACCTTAAACTCTTGGGCTTAAGTGATTCTCCTGCCTCAGCCTCCCTGGGACTACAGGCACCCACCACAATGCCTAGCTGCTGTATTGTTGTTGTTGTTATTGTTATAGTTGTCATTGTTTAGCAGGCCCAGGCCGGGTTTGAACCCGCCAACCCTAGTGCGTGTGGCTGGCACTCTAACCCCTGAGCCTTGGGCACCAAACCGGCATAAATAATTTTATCAGTTTTCATTAATCATTTAATTTGTTGCTGTATTTAATTTAGTATTATTTTATGATATTAACATGTCTATTTGTGAGATAAGTTTATAATTTCATATGAGTTCTTCATGTTTCCTATTCCTGTTTTTTATGAAAACATATGACAGATTTAAGTAAGAAAATCAGGAGCTTTTCTTGGTTTTACACATACATCAATTTGAATAGTATAGGAATTATGCCCATTTTCAATAATTTTAGCCTACATTGCATTATGGCCATTCTAGACCCAAGGAATCTGCCAGCTATAGAGCCATATAATAGCAGGACTGATAGAACAGAATGAAAGTTGTGTTAGCAAACATCCCCAATCTCACCACTGCTGTGTTAAGTGAGGGATTCAGAGGCTCACTGATGCTGCTGCAGCCTGTGATATGCAGGAGTCTTTAATCTTAGTGCAGCTATCAGACTCAACACCAAGGCACCTGGAGATTGCTGTCAACTATAATTACCCACCACAGCCCCCCAGAGAGCAAGAAACAGTAAATAAAACATATAATTTCTCCCTCCTTCTCTCCTTCCAGTATCACAGGAGTGCCTCCTATAAGCAGAATATAACTGAAAACTAACTGAAAAAAGAAGGAGGAAAGTGAACCTAATACCCACAGGACAAAGGGGAAAATGTGAGTAGTAATAATATTGCTCTTATCTCCTTATCTTCTCACTGGACTGGAGTTAAAATTAGCAACAACTTCCTCCCAGTGCCCTTCTCATATTCATTTGTCCTATTCTCATTTCTCGTATTTATCTTGTCCTCATAATTTCTGAGTTGAATACTTGGATGCAGCTCCAGGAGGTGTATCAGGGTTTTATACTTTGTGGTGTGACTCAAACCTTCATTCAGGAGCAAAGTCAGCCGTCATCCTGCTTCCACAGGGTTGCTGTGTTTTTTTTTATTATGACTTGAATAGCAATACTATGATTCAGAGCAGAACACCCTGCAAATTCCTGGAATAACTGTCCTCACATTCATCAGGTAGTAAATTTTGATTTATTAAAAAAAAAACCACTGTAGTCTGCACCATACTTTCCTTTTATGCCTATTGGTGTCATAACAAGATCAGTCTATAATGGCTGACAGTCAATGGAGGTTTCTACAACAAAGAAAGCATAGTAGAATTTCCTGTCAGTGCAGCAATTGCACAGGATGGATTTCAACAGGGGAAAAAAAAAAAAAAAAAGGCTTCTTTCAAGACCAAAATTTAGCCTGAGCTCAACTCCACTGAACAAAGTGCTAAAGGAGTTTTTAAAAGCTGGCATAGGTGGATTTACTGGCTGTTTCTATTTACTAATTGGCCCTAATCAAAGGAAAAGCAAACTTCCTGGTATCTTCTTGAGAGGAAGTAGTTTCACAAATTGTAGCTGGGTGCATGCTCCTAACCTCCCACAGAAAATGGGAGAGAGAGATCTTTACTCTCAGATTCCTGAGAACGATATCTCTGGCTTATAAACTGGTAAAACACTTAAAAATATGTATATCTCAAAGAGGCAGAGAAAGAATTAACATTTATAAATTTTCTAATGTAATTGCTTTCAGAAAATGGAATCCAGGACCTAGATTCAGAAAGATGACTTTCTAACTGAGAAAAAAATTAAGGTTATTTTGGTCATACTCGGGGGAATCAGTTCTGAGTTAAGTTCTAAAATCCATAAACAAGAAGCACAACTTTGTGTCTCTCCGCGTGGACTCTTCTGTTTTCTGCCCTGTACATTATGGAATAAACAGAGTTATTTGTTGGTGACTATTTCAGAATAAGTGTTCATCCAGAAGGACAGCCTGATAGCCTCATGAAGTAGAGATTCACATTCTGCCTTGATGTCTGTTATAATAACTATGAGAAATTATATGTAAAAGGTTAATTCATTTCCCTGTTCCCATTGAGAACTCAATGTCTGTAACTCTCCCCTATAATAAGGTGTTCCAAAATACATAATCTGAGCTTTTTTCAGCATGCTGGGTCTCTCCTCACTAGTGAACTATCCACGTATTATGGAAGGATAGGAAATGATTTCTGATCCTTTATGGGTGACTTAGTTAACAGTGTATGAACCCGCTATATATGGTAAATATACTTCAACATCCTAATCTATAGTTTTAGATCCTTTCCCTAAAATGTAGTACTGAATATATACATAATATTAGTCACATTTGTAAGTACACATTTGCTCATAGCCATATTAAAAAAGAAACAAGATATTTCTTTTTTATTATTTATTTATTTATTTTTTATTTTTGATTGAGACAGTGTCTCACTTTCTCATCTGCATTGGAGTGGCATCATAGTTTACAAGCAACCTCAAACTCTTTGGCTCAAGCGATTCTCTTGCCTCAGTCTCCCTAGTAGCTGGGACAACAGGTGCCCACCACAATGCTTAATTTTTTTTTTTTGTTTGATTGTATAACAGGCCCAGGCAGGTTCAAATCAACCTGCCCCGGAGCATGTAGCCAGCACCCAGTCGAAAATACTTAATGATATATTTTATTTAATCTAATATACCTGAAATATCATCACTTCAATAAGCAAAGCACATAATCAATATAAAATATATTATTTTTGTGTATTAAGTTTTCAAAATATAGTGCGTATTTTACACTTAAACCACATCTCGATTTAGACTAATTACATTTTGATTAATTGATAGTCACATGTAGCTAATGAATGCAGTATTGGATAGATCAGTCCTTTATTATACCCAGAAATTCTGTGTAACTTAAAGTCAGGCTAGATTTGCCACTTTGAATTTAGTGGGCTTTTCCTCTGTTAAGTTTAGCAAACTCACAAATTACTCACAGTTTTGAAGGTATGAATTTGAAAACCTGTGAATAATTTTGACATGCCAGGCTCAATGTCTTAATTGGCACATTGGGATTGGCTGGGAGATATATATATATATAATATATATGTTTACATATTATTATCATATTAATAATATATTAATTAATAACATATTAATATTATATTACATATACTTATTACATATTTTATATATATAATTTCAGATTATGACTCACTCAGTAGAGATAGGAATGAAGAAAATTGACAGGACTTAAAGATAGCTGCCTGAATTGAGGTTGTAATGGATTTTTGTTTGATACAAGACAGACTTCATCAGGCAGAGATAGAATATCCATCTCAGTTACCTAGAAAGCTTCACTGAAATTGAAGGTTGGTGGTCCTCAAAATTAACTAAACTTTTCCAAATGTCATCATTCCAACTATGAAGTCCCAGTATTCATAATGAACAATTTTGACCGAAGAAATCAAATTCAACCTATAGTCATAGTCTCCAACCGATAACAAAGTCTTTGTATGATTTTTGACGTTTTTATGACACTCATAAAAACTTACAGACTGTGTCTATACGCGTGGAATTGAAAAAGCCTATTATTTTCTTTCTTCCATATTTTAGTGCTGTGGAAAGTATTTATTCCTTTACCTACCCCATCTTTTGTCTACCCAGCATAAATTTAGCCAATCAATATTTGGTCCTCTATACCTATACCTTACCTAGGCATTTTATTCCAGGTAACTACAGGTAAGGATTTAAGTGACAGTTCTGCCACTGTTTGCCTCATGCTACCGCAGTTCCATTTTCTAGCATGAGCTTTATTAAGCCTAAAGCAGATTAGATAGCCAATATCAAAATTCCATCCTCTGAGGGTTGGCTACTTGCAAACAGACCTGGTATTGTTATTTGATTACTTAGGCTTCAGCTGTAATTCCTTTTCCTCTAAGCCAAAGAGAATTTACTACAATGGAATGAAAAAATAGAACCTGGTCTGGAAAGCTATTTGAAGTACTCAAAGAGAAGCAGAAGCTAATAGTACATAGGATAGTACAATTTTAAAATAAATACTTTCTACAATATTTGTGTTTAGTGATTCACTGCCCTATTTCATTGTAAATAATTACTGAGAATTTTAATGCACCAAGCATTTTGAGATGACGTGCTCTATTCACATTATAACATTAGTCACATGAGAATCATATAAGATTAGTACGATGACAAGGAGGTCTTTGCCAGTGAAAGCAGGCTGTGAAGAGTCAGAGGCAGGGCTTGAGTTAAGTCATTATACTCTTGAATGAAAACCTCATGCTTCAAATATGACGTAACACAGTCTCAAAATATAACATAACCAGCCCTATTACAAAGACCACCACATTTTCCTGGAATAGCCAGCACTTGCCAAGCAAATATAAAAAAGACACTAGCATTTCATTTCTTCTAGTGGCATGTTTATGTTAACCTAAAAAGAAAGAAGTTCAGAAGGCTGTCTGTTAGCATTTTGTCTAAGAATGTGCTCATTACTTCACTGGCAAATCAAAGCAAGAAATTCAAGTGCGAATTAAGGAAAATTTCTAGTGTCCATCGCTTTACTTGCAGGATATACAGTAATGATGAAATACGATACTCTTGAGGACAATTTTTTTTTTCTTATTGTTGGGATTCATTGAGGGTACAAGAAACCAGGTTACGCTGATTGCATTTGTTAAGTAAATTCCCTCTTATAATAGTGTCTTGTCCCCAAAAGATGTGTCACACACCAAGACCCCAAATCCCTCACTCCTTCTGTCTCCCTGATTTTCCTTTCCCCCACACACTCCTTCCTTCTCTCTCTCTCTCCTCTCCCCTTGCCCCATCCCCCACCGTGTACTAGTCATTAATTGTCCTCAAAATTGAGGACATATTAAAATTGAGTACATAGGATTGAGTACGTAGGATTCATGCATCTCCATTCTTGTTATGCTTTACTAAGAAGAATATGTTCCACTTGCATCCAGGTTAACACAAAAGATATAAAGTCTCCATCTTTTTTAATGGCTGAATAGTATTCCATGGTATACATATACATGGAATAGATTGAATGTTAATCCATTCCTAGTGGGCATTTAAGCTGCTTCGGCCTTTTGGCAATTGTAAATTGCAATAAACAGTCTAGTGCAAGTGTCCTTATGATAAAAGGATTTTTTTCCTTCTGGATAGAGATGCCTAGTAATGGGATTGTAGGATCAAATAGGAGGTCTAGCTTGAGTCTTTGAAGATTCTCCACAATTTCTTCCCCAAAAGTTGTATTAGTTTATAGTTTCACCAGCAGTGTAAAAGTGTTCCCTTCTCTCCACATGCATGCCAGCATCTGCAGTTTTGAGATTTTGTGATGTGGGCCATTCTCGCTGGGGTTAGATGGTATCTCAGGGTGGTTTTGATTTTCATTTCTCTAATAATTAGGGATGATGAACATTTTTTCATATGTTTGTTAGCCATTTGTCTATCTTCTTCAGAGAAGGTTCTATTCATCTCTCTTGCCTATTGATATATAGGACTGTTGGATTTTTCATGTGGATTAACTTGAATTCTCTGTAGATCCTAGTTAGCAAGCTTTTGTATGATTCAAAATATGCAAATATCCTTTCCCATTGTGTAGGTTGCCTATTTGCTTTGGCTATGGTCTCCTTAGTGGTACAGAAGCCTTTCAGTTTCATTAAGTCCCATTTGCTTATTTTTGTTGTTGTTACAATTGCCACAGCAATCTTCTTCATAAAATCTTTCCCCAGGTTGATATCTTCAAGTGTTTTTCCTATGCTTTCTTTGGGGATTTGTATTGTTTCATGACTTAAATTTAGGTCTTTTGTCCATCTTCAATCAATTTTTGTGAGTGGAGAAAGGTGTAGGTCCAGTTTTAGTCTTTTACATGTGGATATCCATTTCTCCCAGCACTATTTATAGAATAGGGAGTCTTTCCCCCAGTGTTTTTTCTTCTTTGGTTTATTGAAGATTAGGTGGCTATAAGATGTTAGTTTCATTTCCTGGTTTTCTAGTTGATTCCAAATGTCTATGTCTCTATTTCTCTAGTTTTGTGCCAATACCAAGCTGTTTTGATCACTGGGGCCTGGGAGTATAGCCTAAAATTTGGTATGCTGATGGCCTTGGCTTTGTTTTTATTACTAAGAACTGCCTTAACTATAAGCTATACAGGTTTTTTTCTTGTTCCATACACAACAAAGAATTATTTTTTCCAAGTCTTGAACGTATGATGTTGGTATTTTAATAGGGATGGCATTGAATCTGCAGATTGCTTTGGGAAGTATATACATTTCAACAATGTTGATTCTTCCCAGGCATAAGCAAGGGACAGTCCTGCTTTTCAACAATTTGTCCCATGTCCCTAAGTGTTTTAAAAAAGTCCCGATTTTGGAAAGAATGCACAAACAGATGGGAGAACAAGAAGGGAATATACGGTTTTTGGCTGCCATGTGGCTATTTCACCAGAATGGCTTTTATATTATGTTTGTTAATTTTATAATGTTAAATGGTAATAATAACAAATAATTGCTGAGAAGTGATTATGGAGAACTGCTTATCAAAATTTGCATTGTTGTCAGGCCCTGCCCTGCCTCCTGCCCCGCCCCCTGGCCATGTTGTCCCACCTTACCGATGTTAAAATCTGGTCACCCTAGCATGGTATGCTCTTACATTTGTTAATATCCACTTCTATAATTGGTTTATAAGGATAAAGATAAAAAATAAAAAATATGAGTATTTTCAGGGTGCTGTGAATATATTTCAAATTATAATATTTTAAAATATTCAAGCCTATATACAGAAAAGTACAATTATCATAAGCATACATTCAATGCATTAATGTAAAGGGAACCGAGGTGAACTCCATTAAGGTCATTAATTATAAAGTTACTTGCACCTCAGGTGGCACCTGTGGCTCAAAAGGAGTAGGATGCTGGCCCCACATACCAGAGGTGGTGTGTTCAAACCCTACCAAAAACTGCAAAAGAAAGAAAAATTACTTGCACCTTGGAAGTCCCTTTGTGCCTTCTCCCTGACACCACCTCTTGTAGTTTATCTAAGAAAACTCTGTAATGACTTTTAGTTTCATATAAATGTGTAGCCAGCTTTCGAGCTTTATATAAAAGAATCAGAGAAAGTATATTCCTTTGAATTTTACTTTATTTGCTAATCTTTATATTCAATAAATCCTTCATGTTGTTGTTTACATCTGTACTTAGGTGACTTTCTTTGATGTGCAGGATTCTACAACATTATTCATTCTAATATAGAGAAACATAAGGCTGTTTTTCAATTTTTGACAATTTTAAATAATGTACTACAATTCTCATCCATTGTTTTTAATTAACATTTACCAGTACATACATTTCTAAGGGTTAGATACTTACATTTTACTTTATCAGAAAATTCGTAGAAATTTTACCAAACAGTAAATTTTCACCTATGAACAGTATATGGGAGTTCCTATAGATTCGTAGCTTCACCAACACTTAACATTGCTAGTTTTGTTTTTCCCCCTCATAACTATCCAAGTGAATGAGCAGCAATGTCTCATTCTTGTTTGTAAAGGTGCATTTACATATTTGTTAATGTGGTTGATCATCATTTGATTTATTCTTTGGCCAGGTAGCTCTTCAAGTATCTTGCCCAGTTTCAATTAGGGCAACTGTCTTGATTTGTAAAGAATCTTCATATTCTTTATACACACACACACACACACACACACACATATACATATATGTATATAGAGATATATCTTGGATAGCAGTCTTTCATCAGTTTTATGTTTTACAAATATTATCTTGCACATAATGGCTTGCATTTCTTTTAATGGTATTTTTTCAAGAGAGAAGTTCTAATAAAGAATATTTTTGAGTTACTTTATTATTCTAGTGGGAAAGCAGATGTGCTACCTAAAGAGCAGTTTGCATGAATTGCTTGCCTAATAAGTATTCTGACTTTGATATTTCCTTTTTACATAAGAAAATTATCCACTAACTACCCAAAGTTGCTCAGTTTCTTGACAGTAATTGAGACGTCTCAAGGCGTTAAGTAGCAACCCTTGCATTAATAAAATACAAATTAAAAAGTAAGTTCTTCAAATGAATACCTATATTTAGTATTCATTTACTTCGAAGTTATAGTTGCTCATATTTTGGTAGTTCTAGTTGAATTTTTGTTTGAAAATCCCTCACACAAGAGGAATTTGTTTACATAGTAACAGTATACAATATTTTGTTTATTCTTCCAGCAGACTTTAGATTCTGACTGATATTGAACTCTTTTAGTCTATGTAAACTGAGGAGCACAAATTGCTCAATTTCACACAAAACTAGAACTAATCAAGTTCCACTACTCTTGACATTTCTAACATTTTCATTCAAATTGCTTCCAAGTCTGTTTCCTTATATACTAAAAAGCATTGGTGTAGTATTGTGAAATATAATCCACCCCACTGTTTTCTTTGTAGAAAACAGTTACTCTTTATCTACTACAATTTAGATCTTAATATTATGCATTTTATTCTTTTTCTCAACATATTAATTTAGCTTTAGTATTTAATGTTATAAGGAGATATATGAGTTTGTGTGAGTTTGTGTGTGTAATTGTGTGTGTGTGTGTCTGTGTGTGTGTGTGTTTTAACTCTAAGAGTTAACTGTATGGCTTGTTTCTGGCCCCAGAAATGAAAAGATATTGCTTAGTTTCTTATTATGCTTTGATTATTTGTCCTTTCCAAAACTGATTTTAAAATTTAATCCTCAACTTGGCAGTTTTGAGAGGTAGGCCTTTGAGAGATGATTAGCTCATGGCGGCAGCAATGCCTTCCTGAGTAGATTAATCCATTAAAGAATTAATGAGCTATCTTGGGAGGCTTTACTAGAAGAGCAAGAAAACCCTAACTAGTAGACTCGGACCCTCACTAAGTCCTGCCTAGCACACTCAGGACCCTGTAGAGCCCTCACCAGGTTCAGCTCATCCACCTAGGATTTCAATGTTCCCATTACTGTAAGAAGTAAATATCTTTTCTTCCTACATTGCTAGTCTCACATGTTCTGTGACAGGTAAGAGAAAAAGATCCAAGACAATGGATCCAAGACAATGATCCAAGACGTCATAGTGTCTTCAGATAATCTGAATACATTTCAGAGTTGCCTTCTAAGAAAAACAATTTTTTTCTTGTACCTCAGTCCTAGAAATTAGGAAATGCTACACCATTAATTAACCAGAAACATGAATCAAGATATAAGAAACAGATATTCAACAAAGTAATATTGATCCTGGCATAAATATTTCAGTCCCTTCCAGAGTTTTCAATTTGTATATAGGAAATCAGTCACAAATGTTGGAAACTGATTATAAAAAAGGAAGATCATTGAAGTGTATTGTATATCTTGATATTAATTCTACCATTAATCCCCAACTTAACAATAAGCTTCAATGAAAAAATGCAATTGTGTAGTATCACACAAACAAATAAGATAAGGAATTAGAATTCAATGCAGTATTGTAAAACAACAGCTTGCATACATGCTATCCCCAGCCTTACACATGCCTATGATACTGAATGTGACAGCATTTGACTATTTGTGAGAAATATAGGAATCCCATAGTAGTAGATATAGTAGGTCCTCAAAATGACTAGTTTCTGCCATTTCTACAACATATAGTTACAACACTTACAAGATAGGAAGGATTTTGTTTATATAGTACTAGTCTGTTTACAAGAGTAAATAGTAATATTACGCTAGTTTATGAATAAGTTATATTTGGATAAGACAGAGGCATATCATCAATGTATTTTGTAAATGTGTGTTAGTCCAGCTTCTAACTAAGAGACCTCTCATGAGTAGTTTTGTAGGAGGACTATATTGTTGGAGTTGAAAAACAGTAGTTCCTAACACTTGGTAGAGCAATCCAAATAATGGAGAAACAGAAGCCTATTTTATGTGAACCAGTTGGTAATGAAGTCTATCTTGCAATCATCTATTCATATAGCTGTCATGAAGATGTACTGTCCCCCAAATTAACTTCAATATAGTTAAAACTGTGATTTTTCCCAAGACATAGTCACAGTCCAAATCATTGAATTAAAATTCAGTGGATTTGGTAGGTAGGATTTTAAGATGGCTCTCCTGAGCTTTGCTCGGTGGTATTACTGCTGAGATTATGTTATATAATACAACAAAAAGTATATTTCCTCACCAAACCTAACTAACTACGTGAACCCTTTCCAAGCAGGGTTTTCTTTTGCTAATGACAGAAGAATTCAGAGATGTAGGGTATGAGAACAATTTTATGGATCATTTCTTGTTTTTAAGACAGAGGTCTCATAAAGAAAAACATAGGCAGCCTACATAATCAGAGAGTAGACCCCAGTTGACAGCCAGCAAAGAAGCAGCACCTCAGACTTACAATCATATGGAACTGAATTATTCCTGCAACCGTAATGATCTTGGAAAGGAATTATTCCCCAGAGCTTTCATGTAAAAGCTAGACCAGCCAACAATTTGACTTTCATTTTCTGTGGCTCTTAGGTAGAGAACATGGCCAAGTCTACCAAACTCATGACATGTAGAACTGTGAGGTAATAAATCTGTGTTGGTGCAAGTTACTAAGTGTGTGGTAATTTGTTGCACAATAGTAAGAAATTCACACAGATTTGGGTGCCTGGAAGCGGGTGCCAACAATGTAATGATATTTAGAATAAGACATTGTTATTGAAATTGGTTGGTTGGGGGAGACTAGAAGAATGTTAACAAGCATGGATGTTAAAGATTTTATGGTAAGGGCTCAAAAGGAAGTGAGGAACTTGTTATTGAAAACTGAAAAATTGGAAATACTTGTTAGGTAGTGGCAGAAAGCTTACAAAACATATCATATAAATTATGAACTTGGACATTTAGCTGAGATTTCCAAAGAAAATTTCTGAAATGTGACTTGATTTCCTTCTGCTAGAGGGGAGAGATAAATTGGAGGAAATTTATTAAGCAGAATAAAGTGACTACTTGATGATTTTGAATATTCCCAGCCTTCTCAGATTAAAATTTAAGACACTGCTCATAGCAGTGTGGTGCAGGAAGAAGTCAAGTGTATTCCTGTACAAACTGAAATTATTGAAAGATCAGAAGGTTAGAGAGTCTATTCACAAGAGATTAAGGATCTGTCTTAGATCTTCTCACTAAAACTGCTAAAACTACAGTCTCTAGGAAGCTTAATAGAATTGTGCATCATCCCCCCAGCAGAATAAGCCAAAAATAGGGAAAGTATTACTTTATAAATTTCTATAGGCAAGATTATTTCAAAATAGAGTAAACCCCCATAAAATCTATGCAAACCTCACAAGATTCCTGTGAAAAGCTGTATCATCATAGGCATGTTAGTTTGGTCTAAAACGTCAGAATAAATGATAAAATATGTGTATGGCTTTCAATCTGCTACCCCTCAAATATACTGGAAGGAAGCAGGGCATATAAACTCCTAATTGCTGCTATAACAAATTACCAGATAGTGGCATAAAACAATGGAATTTTTCGTATCTTATAGTTCTGGCAGCTTTTAGAATCAAAACGTAGATAAGGCTGTGTTCTTTCTGGATGCTTTAACCTGACTGTTTGTCTTTTCCAGTCGAGTTGCTGCCTGAATTCCTTGGAATATAATTCCTTATCTCACCTTCAAAGCCAGGAGTACAGAATCTTTAAATGACTCACTTTCTGATCTGTGCTTCTGACACATCACCTTCTTCCTGACTGCTACTTCAGCCACTGTCTATAACTCTTGAGATTATCCTGAGCCCATCTGAATAATATAAGATAATGCTTCCATTATAAAATCCTCATTTTAGTGAAATCTGTATAGGTCTTTTTTCTATGTAAATAATATATTTAGTTTCTGGATGTTAAGACATGGATATATTGGGAGAACGCTATCCCACATGCAAAATATATTCAGCACAACCCAACATTTCCCCAAAGTTTCAAACCATTAAGCCATCAACTCAAATGCCAAAATCTCATCTGAATCTCAGCTCAAAATTCCCAAATGTTACTAAGTCAGTCATCTATATCACGGGAGATTTTGCATATAGTTTACTCTCAGGAAAAACTTACAATCATCTGTGGATCTGTGAACCTAGAAATAAGACATTTGCTTCAAAAATATGATGACAGAGTAGACACAGGTCAATGGTTACAGCTATACCCCTTTAAAATGAGAGAAAGTAGAAGGGACAAAAGTCAACAGTTCCAAACAATTTTGAAATCTAACCAAGAAAACTCTAGTTGGACTCAAACTCTGGGAATAATGTATAATGGCTCATGGATCTGCTTACAGAATGTTGGGAACCCAGCAGCCATCTTTAATTTTCTGCTATCTCTGTCTCTCTCAGTCCAAGGTGTCAGTGCTTTCAGAGTTATGAACGTTCTCAAGAACTTTATGGGCTTACTATATTTATCTGTGGATTGCCTAGATTAGAAGAGATACTTGCCTACATTCCCGTTCTGGAATCATGGTGACCCAGCAGTTTTATAGTTACATTTCTGTTGCACACAGGAAGTATAGCAGGTGGGGGATAATGCTGATACCTCATGTTGCTCCAGACAGGCCATACTTCAGAGTGGTTCTCCATTTTTACTGAGAGAGATGAAGAAAGATATCAAAGCTGGATCAGGGTGTAGCCACTATAACCAGGAATTCAAATTGCATTTCAAGGGCATATTTTAAGATGTTCAACCTGTTAAGGACTAGGTGTTGTGTGGGTGTGTGTTAGATACACAGGAGACAAAAAAGGAAATGGACAGTAAACACGTTGAGCACTTTTGTTTTCTTCTGATATTTGAATAATTATTCAAACTTCTACTTAATATTTATCTAATATACAAATTATTTCATAGTAAAAGTTTAAATTAATATTTAAATTCATCTCTTTTTAGAGTATCTTACAAGTATGCTATGCTTACTATTAAAATTTTATTATAATACATGTTGCTGTTAGATATAAAAAATGTGCTAATTACATAGGTTGTTCGAGACAGATCTTAATCCAAGTGAGCTCCAATCAGAACTGCACCACAAGCCCTCATCTGCTATATGCTGTTTCATTATCCTTCTAAGTAGTCTCTGCTGCCTCATTCAGAGGCATTTCAATTGCGTAAGAGCTGTTTCAATCACTGAGAACATCTGAAAAGTGCTATCGGAGCCTAATTTTATAGTATTATTAAAATGCATGTCATTTCTATTTTAATAGTCTGAACTCCATATCTGTATTAGAATACTGACCTTGCATGTTGATCAACAAATGGCTGATATACAAAATCACTACATCTTTAAATGCGTGCTTAATTTGTCCTGTCCAAAGATAAGTAGCTAGATAATTTCCAGTGATTGTGACTGACCTTGTCTGGACATAATTTATGTATATCATTTGGCATAAATCTCCATTGTATCTTTAATACATTATTACAAAGAATGTATGTCTTTTAAAATCCTGACAATTATAATATTCTTCATTTAAGAAATTGATTCCTTATTTGAAAAACAAAATGCTATAAATTTTTAAAGTCAACACTTGAAGAAATTTTACCATTAGAGATGTTAATGTAAATACCTGGTCTATTTAAATTGTAATTGTTTGGTTGGGTTGCATCCTTTCTAATTTGCTTTTATTTTTAAAGGGGAAGCATTAAACAGGAACATTGGAGTGCTGGGGCTAAATTATTTATAGTATTTTAAACATCTTTTGTAATATTTTTTCATACAGAATAAATGTGCAATACTGAGCTTGTTAAAACTCTCCAAATAAAATATTAAAATTGAATGATACAATTAAGTAAATTGGAAAAATAGTATAATTACAAAAGTGACTCATATATATGCTCTTTTATCTCCTATTCACTTATTTAAAATTATTTTCCCCAGAATAGTTTTTGGAATTGAAAATATTATTAAAAATAAATAATAATGTTGTTCTTCTGTAGATAACAGGATAGCGGGAAAAACATGAATAAATTATACTAAAAAGTGATATGAAATTTCACATAACTAACAAAAACAGATCATAGACGTAAATAAAAAAATATAAAACTATTAAACTCTGGTAAGCTATAATAGGAGACCAGTTAGATGACCTTCAATTTGGTGATGACTCTTTAGATACAACACCAAAAACACAATCCATAAAATATAAAATTGATGAGCTAGATTTCATTAAAATCAAAACTGCTCTGTGGAAAACAACAACAACAAAAAAACTAAATGAACAAAAAAACACTTGTAAGTGAAGTAAAAGATAAGCCACAAATATTTAAGAAAATATTTTCAAAGTATATATCTGATAAAGGACTCATATACAAAATATTCCAAAATTTCTTAAAACTTAAAAATAAAAAAAATCAATTAAAATGTGGACAAAAGATATTAGAACCCTGGCTAAAGAAGATATACTGATATGAAACAAGTCTGTGAAGAAATGTCCACCATTACATACCTATTATTAATGAATTGCAAATTAAATAATGAGATACTATTATGCTCCTATGGGATGACTAAAACCCAAAAATGTCTATAACCCCAGATGCCGCAGGGATGTCAACAAGTAGGAACTCTCATCAATTGCTAATTAGAATCTAACATGGTACAGCCACTTTGTAAAAAACACTGATAATTTTTTTACAGATTTAAACACTGTCTTGCCACATGATCCTGCAATCATACTCCTAGATATTTTCCTAAACCACTTAAAAACCTATGCCCACAAAATATCTACTTATTTATTTTAAAGATCATACTTATTTAGAACTTAAAAACCAGAAGTCACTTATGAGTGAATGGATAAACAAATAGTGGCACATCCACACAATGCAGTATTATTCATTAATGAAAATAACTATCAATCTACAAAAAGGTATGGAAGAAAATTAAATGTATAGGGCTAAGCAAAGGAAGAAAATCTGAAAGTCAAAATTCTGCATGCTTCCAATTATGGAGATGGAAAAGCTATGGAGGAGACAAAGAATCAGTGATCATTGGGATGGTCAAGAAAAAGTTCTGAATAAATGGAGCACGGGGCAAATTCAGAGCAATGAAAGTATTCCGTACTATACTGTAATGGTGGACGTGTGTCATTATATATTTGTCAAAACCCATAGAAATGTACAATGCAAAGAGTCATCCCCTTTCTCAACTATGGAATTTAGTTCATAATAATGCATCAATATTGTTCTACCAATTTTAATGAATATATTACACTAATGCAAGATGATAATACTAGGGAAAACTGCTTGCGATGGGATGGCAGGAGTAAGACTAGATTGGAGCTCTTTGTACTTTTTGTTCACTTTGTTTCTATTAACCTAAAACTTTTGGAAAATTAGTCTTTTTTTTTTTTTTCTAAAAATGGTGCATACACGTGTACCATATGTAGATTAGACCCAGTTCATAAGATATAAGGAAAACAAATGTTACTTGTAGAAAATATTCTTCTATTAGTATTGCTTGTAGAAAATATTCTTTTAGCAGTGCCTGTGGCTCAAAGGAGTAGGTGCCAGCCCTATATGCTAGAGGTGGAGGGTTCTAACCCAGCTTCTGCCAAAACTGCAAAAAAAGAAAAAAGAAAATATTCTTTTATGTAAAAATGATAAGTTAAAAGGTCAGTATTTTAACTCAGATTTTGTCATTTATTCTAAAAACATAGAAAAACATAGAAATTCTGTATATGGTTATCTTTTGGTTTAGAATAGGGTTTTGTAAAATTTACTCATTATTTCCCTCTTGACTGTACCTCAAAAGAATTATTGGAAGCTTTGACCAAGAGTTGAAAATATTTAGTCATAAAAATAAGTAGAAAACTATTGGCATTTTATTTTAGGTTTATGGAATCATCTTAATGACTTCTAAAATCAGGGCTGCCTTGATTTCTCTGAAAGAGATTATATTTATTGTAACACAAGGGAATTTAGAAATTTTAGGCAATTTAGAAATAGAAGTCAATAGTATATTTTCAAGAACTTTTCATCTTCAAGTAAATACCCAAATCACATCAGTCCAACAGCTTTTTCTGCTTTGCCCAAGGGAGCACATCTGCAGGTATCTAGGGAGCCCTGAGACCTAGTCTGAAGCTGCCCCCCAGGACTGGTAGTAGGGGTTGTTCCATTTGCCTAATGATTACCAGTCACTTTAAAGAATGCGGGACAGGACACAAATTTTAGTATGAAGAGAAAACCTTAGAAGTCACTATGTCTTCTCTTTATTCAAATTTTTTGGACAACAAGGTAAAACTTAGTTATAATTTATTTTCTTATTCAAGAAAAAAGAGGGACATGATTCTCCTTCAGCTACAGAAATAAAAAAAGAAGAAATTAACAGGATTTCCACAAAAAAAAAAAAAATGAAAAAGGAGAGGCAGAGGCTTACAGCAATGGATATATAAAACTCACCCTGTCCAAGTACAGATATGGAAACAGCACTAAGGCCCATGACTATTTTGAAATAACATATTTTAACACATATATACCTTTATGAAACAAAAATTAGTTTTTGGATTTTTTTTTTAATATCATCTTAACCTTTGTGGCTATTCTCCAAAATGCCTAAAAAGAAGAACCTAGACATTTACTTTCAAATTGATAAATTTGAAAAAATCATGAATATGAATACTCTTACTATGCAAAGCAAATATCCAAAGGTATTTTACTACACATTTATAGTAGAAAAATATGCTAAGCACCAATATTCCATTTTCTTCCTAACAGATCATTTTGATACTATTTTTTTTAACTGAGGGAAATATATCAAATCACAGGAAACGGAGAATGCAGAAGTATTGTGCTGCCTTAAAGAATGCCAGAGAATGAACTATGTCATCATTAATTGACTTTCCTTTTTTATAGCATTAAATTAACATAATTTCCCAAGTAGCTCCCAAAACAGAATAGTCATCATCTAAAGTGGTGATGAGGCTGTGTAAATTTCACATAGTAACATAAGCTTTATGAATTATTTAAGGAAGGTAGACACCATTCATTCTTGAGCATCCAGAATTAATTCTTCAATCACATTAGAATACATAAGAAACCTTTTTAGCCAAATTGTTTTTATGTACTAAAAAGTTGCTTTAAAAGATGATTTGCATTGTTACGTACTAAAAAAGCTTATTATTCATTTTACTTTAGATAAATGGACAATATCCTTTCTGATACTCAGTGGTTGCAGTATGAAGGACTATATGACAAAAATGTTTTCCACAGCAAATGTCTGTATAACTGTGTATTTTCTGTAAGGTAATATGATGATTTTTTTTCTTCCAAATGATGTACACCATCAACACTTTACAGTTGACAGTTTGCTCATTCGTGGTCAAAGCATCTGGTGCATAAAAGATGTGAAGCAAATAATGTAAAAATATCAAAAACAAATTATTTTGCTGTGTCATCCAACAATGTTTTGTGTAACTCCTCTTTGTGAAAAAGCATCCTGAAATCTGGCGTTTTCTTTTTGCCTGCTGACTTAGAATACTCTAGAGGAAAATCCTTGATTATCCAAAATAAAGCTGTTCTTGAAATCCAAGTACTTTTGGAGAACCCAAGTATTTCAGTGTTCTGCTCTCTCAAGGTAACTATGGGTGAGGCTAGTCCCACTTATAAAGGTCCTTTGAGGGCTTAGGGCCAAAGAAAATTAGTTTTTACACTTCCAAAGATAAATGCAACTTGTAAAGAGAGCAATGTAAAATGTAGACTTCAAAAAGCTAATAGACGCAGAGGAATATTCAAAACAGGGAGAAAAGAATCAGATAGGGAAGTAAGTATAAAGAACGAGGAATCCTAAGAAGAAACATAAGCTTCTTGAGAGTTAATAGTGCAAGTTGAGAGTAACAGGAATGAATGACAACTCTTTAGTTTGATATAACAGCAAACAACAGGGGCACCTGCTCTAGTTTTGATTTTTATGGCTGAAGGTGCTTTAATTTGAGTAAGGCAAAGTTTCTTGTTTGAGATTTTTGGAAATGTGTCTTTGTTTCTTTCAAAAGGGAATACAGTCTCCTTTTACAGAACCAGTTGGTCAATTTCCAAACATGCAATACCTTTTCAAACATTAAATTTATCTGGATTTACCATGGAAACATCTGAAATAATAGCCTTGAACTAATCTTTCTTTTTAGTGAGCTAGATGCCAGATGGTGATTATATTTTAGCATGAATTAAAGTTTGAGTGTTCTAATGCCTGTCCTATTTTCAAAGCTCACATTATAACAATGCTTAGCACCTCCTCAGGCTTTTAGACCCTAAGGAAATGTAATACCCATAATACTGTTATTTTCCAAACTGTACCAATCCTCGGTATGGTCTACTGCATGGCCACACATAGATAGGACTGCCTCCTTTACATAGCTAGAGATTGTTCCCTGGCAGAGCAGAGCAAAGTTTGTCATTTATATTCTCTGAAATTTAAAATAATTTTTAAAAGTCTGCATATTTTATGAAATTTGGCACAATAGATACTGTATAATACATATTGTAAAGGTCTATATTAAGTTTATAATTCAGGAGCATAAGGAAACTATCTTATAAATATTGCATTTAGAAAATAAGGATAGCTATTTTTTTTTTTTTTTGAGAAAGTTTCACAATGTCACCCACAGTAGAGTACTGTAGTGTCACAGCTCACAGCAACCTCCAACTCTTGGGCTTAAGTGATTCTTTTGCCTCAGCCTCCCATACATAGCCATTTTTTAAATCAACATTCTTGTTCTCAAGTCTGTATATCTTTTGGAAGTTATTACCCCATACACAGAGGTAGTCACTCCGTTGTTGGTGATTGAGTAATATTTAGTGAACCTCTCATGTACAACAATACTTGTTAATTTTGAATGGAATAGTCAGGAAAATGCATCCACTACCTGCAAGAGCCCACTAGGATAATAGGGAGATAAGACAGTTTGATATATCTAACACTAAGAACTAGAAGCAAAGTGTAGAAAGGGTGTGTAAAGGTAGGAGGCTGTAACAGCACATCTTCATACACAGGCTATTTTCTTAGCTGAGTTGAAAGTAGAACACACTTAAGCTAAAAAATAAAAATAAAACAGATAAAGAAAACTAAGAAGGGCTCCTGTTTAAGTGGCAAAGATGAATGAAAGCTATTTTCTTAGCTGAGTTAAGTAGAACACACTTAAGCTAAAGAATAAAAATTAAAAAAGATAAAAAAAAAACTAAGAAGGGCTCCCGTTTAAGTGGCAAAGCTGAATGTACATACAGAAAGGTCTGTGGGAAGAATTAGCAACTCTATAACCCCCAAATGTAAGCGTATGTGTAGGAATGGGTGGAAAGTGAGATAAAAAGAAGCAAAATAAGAAGGCAGAACAAAAAATAGAGACCATATCAGGTTTATTCCATACTGCATTTCTTCAAAAAAGATAATTACTTTAGACAAGAAAGACAAAGTAAACAAGCTGTTATTACTCAATCATGGCTTCTGTGTCTAGGTTAACAGGAATGTCATGACTTGCATTGAGGGTGCCCTAACTCCTTTCAGCCTCTGCGCTCTACCATGCAACGAGACTCTAAGCCCCTAACTAGACATATGTCTAGATAATCAGGATTATTTTTATTCGTGTGCAATACTACAAAGTAAAGGATAAAAGAAAGAATAGAAATGAACTTGGGGGATTTGAAAAAAAAAAAAGGCTTTTGGTATCATATCCCTAAAAATACGAAGTATTTTGCATTTCTTTCAGAGTTCCAGAAAATGGGAATAATTATCAAGAATGCTGCAAAATAAGAAAACAAAAACTGATTTGAAAGTGTCTCATTCTCTTTTTCTGAGTTAGAATTACTCTTTACAGAATGCTAACTGGGAGGTAGTGTAAGGTGGAGAACCAGCATGATTCTTGCCTAGGAATTATTGAAGAGTAAGGAGTTGACATCATTTGTTTAGTTAGTAAAACAAACAAACACAAGGAAATGAAGGAGAGCTCCAGTAGGCACTAAGTCATATTGTGTATAGGCAACTACAGAAAGGAAGTGGTAGCCCAAGATACTACAAAGGAATTAGACAACACAGTAGGAGGTAGGACGAGGTGCTACGCTTCAGTTTTCAGCTTGCAGAAACATACAGGATACACTGATTGGATGCTGGTTATTATATGGGACAGACATTTTAGAGACCATTTCTTGCCATGGAGGATGGTGGTGACAGTGGGGATATACATATTTATTAAATCATGTTCTTCATAAGCAAGAATACTGCTTTATTTATAACTTCCACATTTTTCACATAATATTTAGCTTAAGTATTTTATGTGGAAATTGAATATATGTTAACTAAATGGCTTGGGAGTGATGCAATGCGTTTTAAGCTTAGTTACATAACCAGAGAATTTTCCATCAAACATAAATGATAATTTCTAAAAAGATCTAAACAACTTCAAATAGAGGAAACTAGGAAAAAAATAGGCCCTGGCTTATGGGAGCAATTATTTTCACAATAGAACTTGGATCACATAGAGTGAGTCATTTGCCCTGATACGTGGCATGAGATATATTCTACCAAAGGCGTTTTACATTCAATCACAGATATATTCGCCTGCCAAATATAATGTATCATAGGTGTTTGTTTTAATTTAAGAATCTTGGCCTTGAACTACAATGAGTGGTCATTTAGGAATATTTTATAATGGGGCATACAAGATAAAAAATTTCCCTGAGTACATTTCAGAGCTGGGGAAAAATATAAACTATTTTTATTTTCCAGTGCTGTGGCTGTCAACATCTCATGGCTGACAGGTCAATCCTAATAAAACTATATATCTGACAATCTAGATGGCAGGCAGAGGATAGAGATCAATCTTTACCTAGAAAAGCTGATGGATTATGTCATAAAATGACGACGCGATGCTACTGTGACCTTGTATATAATAAGCAAATGACCCTTAAAGTTTAGTAACCTGAATTACTTAAATTACTTTAAGCTCGTGAATCAGTTCCCAGGTATTAAATGAATTCTTCTGTGTTGTGGGTGAAATTATTAGAAAATAAATAAATGTACCAGTATGAAAAGCCAGGAAATATATAAATGGTGCTGCAATAAAATGAAAAGTAGAAATAGATTATTTGTAGCATGTCCATTGTGTGTGATACACACAGTTACAATAGAATCCAAGGGAATTTCTGCAGCACTTCAAAATTTCTAAATAATTAAGAAATAAAGTGGTGGTATTTTATGAAATTATAGTGAAATTTATTTTCTATTGCAATTAAAACAAAAAAATTGTTTTTTCCCTTGTTTTAAATTTTCTAGAATGGAACAATACAACTTCCTATTAAAAAGGGTAGCTGAATTAATTTTTCCTTCATTATCATAGAAAATATACAATACCTTTCCATATCAATGTTAATATTTTTGTTTATGCTTATCTCTGTCAGATGTTATTAAAATATTGATGTGATGATCAAGTTATCATTTCTTGCCATCTGCAGTGATTATCGGTATAGTCAGGTTTGGGGGAAGCATTTCTCTCTTGAAAAAATTAAGCAAGCTTGTATAAAATCTATCTAGGGAAGTATAAGTCAAATGAATTTTATTTTAATTATTGATGAATACAAAATGCTTGCTATGTTTTAAAAATTAATTAGAAAAACTAGCAAAGACATTGTTTAAACATTTTACTTGCATGCTTCTTTTACCTACCTTTTTTCCCCTCAGAAATAATAACATGAGTAAAGAAGCTCAGATTTAAATACAGTATTCTTACATTCACAGAATTTTCTATTATTGTCTTTTGGATTAATTTATAATATGAAGATAAAATAAATTTTAAATTTCAGGATGGGTTTTCTATTCCAATAATGGCATGGGAACTTACATTGGAGTAACACTGCTTCACATAATAATTATATATTCTTGGAGAAAGTATGGAATTAAAATAAAAACAAAAATTATTTGAAATCATCAGTGCAGCTAACTACAGGGAAAATCTGGAAGAGCTGAAGAGGTAAATGACTCTTGTCTCACATGTTAGAGAAACATCAGCAATACCTGTAGCAAGTAATAAATATTCATTCACTTACACTAAAAGTAACCAGTCAGATCTTTTCAATATTTCAATGTTTAGTTCCGAATAATAAATAAAATATTGTTGGAAAGCATGATATTCAGTCAGTGCTCAAGAAGTACTAACTTCTGTTTATTATACAGAAAAATTTTGGAAGATTTTCATGATGATAAAAGGGTATAAAATAGAGTTTCAAGTGATGTGGGCATTTTGTTGACTTCTCAGTTAGGTAAAAGAATTCACTGATTTTTTTTTTTTTTTACAGAATGTAAAAATGGCAGGAAAGTACGTGTGGGGAGGCATTAACTCCCAAAAGATACAGATGTAAGAAGCATCCTTTTAGTAAATATGAGAATCTGATAAAACATATTTTATTTCCTTGAGAAATTATAGAATATAATGGTGGAATTACTATTATTATACGGGTTTGCTTATGCCCATAGGATAAACTATTTGACCTAACAAGGAAATTACATATAATTCCCAGTAAATAGCTGGTATTGACATCTTACATTTCAGGAGAGCCCAAGGTGAAAACACATCATGATTTTTATTAACAAAAAAAAATTAAGTACATATAATTATTAAAGTTCATTTCAAGTACTTCGGATAATGCATAGCTGTGTCACTCTTGACCAAAGACATTTAAAGACTCTGAAAGCTCAATATCTCATACTAAAATTTAGAAAGATCATATGGGAAAAATGAATTTATAGTAATAGCGAGTATATCAGGAAGCAATAGAGGTGTAAAAAACAAATGAGGGAAATAGGACTAGCTTAGAATATCCGAGGCAATAAAACTTTGTCTTAGGAAATCTCAAGCTAATTTCAAGCTAAGGTTAATGAGTTAAATTTACAAAAGAGATATTACACTTCATTATTATAATATTAATAATTATAAAAGAAATAATTGATCTATTGCTTCTGATAGGGAACCATGAAACCAGATAATCAAAAGAAGGCAAAGAAATGACTTTTACTTTTAAATTCCGACATGGTCATCTTTGAAAATAGAATTTGAAACCTGTATCCATCACTAACATCTGATTAATACCAACAAGCTGTTTAAACGTATTTGCTAAATAGATATTTTCACATTAAATAACTATTTGGACAAAATTTAAAACTTAAATAAAAGGGCCAAAGAACCATTCATTTGCATGCAGTGTTAAATTCTGTTTTTCTTTTATATTCTGCAACCCTGGTTTTTTTTTTTTTTTTTTTTGAGACAGAGTCTCAAGCTGTCCCCTGGGTAGAGTGCTGTGACATCACAGTTCACAGCGACCTCCAACTCCTGGGCTCAAGCGAGTCTCCTGCCTCAGCCTCCCAAGTAGCTAGGACCACAGGCGCCCACCACAACGCCTGGCTACGTTTTAGTTGCAGCCATCATTGTTGTTTTGGTGGCCCGGGCTGAATTCAAACCCGCCACCTTAGGTGTATGTGGCTGGCGCCTTAGCTACTTGAGCCACAGGCGCCGAGCCACAACCCTAGTTTTACCAAATCTTTCAACTCACTGCCCTGAGCATGGTGATTCCCAAAAGGTGGAGAAAATGCAAAATGCTCAACTGGTCTAATTTTATAGTTATATAGTAACGTCTAAGTGGTCATCTTGCATTCCTTACAATGCTAATCATCCCACATCTCTTAGTATTTGTGCTTTGTGGAGTTTTCTTTTTTTCCATTTATTGAAAACACTATTACACTTCCCTTCTTATTGTCTCAACTTTCCAGTTTTCTACGCATCTTTCTCACTCATGGCCTTTATTCCAATATACTTGAGCAAATAGAAACTTTCAGAAGGTAAGTGCCTCTGTATCTCACTATCACACTTCTGTATTTGCCTGTATCCTTAAGAATAAGCTCTCTTCCTTCTCACCAGTTACAAAGATAGCTCACACTTTTCGTATTTCACACCAATGTTTTTACTTGTATTCGTGGCCCTATTCTCACTTATATATTTCAGAATTGTCCTCCCATGTATCTAATCTCTGTTTTCAATTTTCATTCTTTAGTATTACATTTTGTGGTATGGTGCTACGGTTTAGATGTTTGTTCCCCCAAACCTCATGTTGTATTTGATCACTAATGCTGGAGTTGGGGCCTAAGAGGAGGTGTGTCGGTCCTAATGGTGTATCCCTTGTGAAAAGATTAATGCCCACCCCTCAGGGAGTGGGTGGGTTCTTGGTCTATTAGTTTCGCAAAAGTCTGATTGTTAGAAAAGAGTCTTCCATCCCTCCCCACTCCCTCATTTCCTCTCTCATCATCCAATCTCTGTGCACATTTGTTCCTCCTCACATTCTGCCTTGAGTAAAAGCTTCTGAGGCCCTCACAAAATAAACTTTTTTTTAAAAAATAAATCACCCACCCTCATGTATTCCTTTATACCAATAAAATGGACTAAAACACAAGTGAGGTAAAAAAACAGAAAAGAAAAATAAATTTCCTATCTCGCATGCTAGGGAACCTTCTGGGCATTTATCAAGTGACAATCTTTGCTTCCTCTAGTAGAAGTTAAATGGGCTTCATAAGCAATTGTGAGGTGGGCAGAGTTCCACAAATTATTCAAGGGGCAATTGCATAAGTTTCAATAACGGGGGTGGGGGGTGGGGAAGGAATAAACCTGGATATCTTACTTCATAAAAAGGTACATGTTCATGTTGGCTATTGTGCAATTATTCTACTAGAGGATACAGCAGCCTCACATTTTAGTAGAACAACTTCAAGAGCAAAGATTGAAATTTGAATCTTAAATTGTTGTGTTTTTCTACTCACAAATCACTCAGAACTATCCTGTACATTATAGTTAATATAGCTTCAACTTACACAGTCACTAAGCCTAAGACAATGTAAATAGTCCCTGATCCTTTAAACATTCTATACTTCCAACCATGTAAACTTGCTACTTATTCCTTAAATAAATATCCACTGGGACCATTTCTTAAAACACCACTGCCTTCAGCCCACTAACAGTCTTCAACATCTTTGTTGTAGACTTTTCAGTTGCCACTAACTGGTCTTGTAATTTTCAGTGTTGTCCCCTAACTATTGATAACCTGGGTGACAAATAAACTGTATAGTCTAATGCAGATTGTAGATATTACTCAACAAGAAACCCATTACCCTTGTTCCTATTACACAGAATAAGGTATAGACTTTTTTTCTAATCCTGTATGATTTTTCCCCATCCTTAGAGTTATCTTCTAGAATTTACTCTCATTCTTTATGTCCAACCACACCATCCTTCTTACATTTTCACCAATGGGCTATGCTTATTTACATTATGTTATCTTTTCCTCTTTTCCTTATTTTCCTCTTTTCCTTATTTACATTATGTTATCTTTTCCTCTTTCTGCTGAAAACACTTGACTCAAAACAACTCCCAATGTTTTTTTTTTTTTTTCCTTTCCTTTTGATAATTCAAGTACCTGCTTAATAGCCATCTCCAGAGAGGTCATCCCTACCTACCCTGTCTAATTTCCTACCCCGTCATCTCCGGCTTCCTGGTTGACTTACTTTCTTCACAGTGTAATCACCATCACGAAGTACTTTTTTTTTTTTTTTATCTTTCATTCAGGTTCTTTGTTCATAGAAAGGTGCCTTGACTTTTCTGACATTTATATCATCTCCTTTTGTTCTTCCTCTTTCAACTATTTTCTAACTCTGATCAAAGCTCTGCAAGATATTTATACCTGAAACTCTTGATATAAAAAGAAGAAAAAGAAAAAAATGAAAACATAACTGAACATTTTCTTAGCAATTTGCCATATAAAGAGCTTTTCCTTCTTTTTATCAAAGTTTTATTTTTTAAGTATTCTGAATATAAAAAAGAACATGCAAATGCATATACGTATTTGTGTGACACTAAGTGTATCATTGATAACCTTCATGAAAATGTGAAATATTATTAAATATCATCAAAATGTGTATATGTGGAAAATAATAGTCTTCTCAATTCAACACCTTATTTATAAACCTTTAATAGACTATACATTGTTACATTTGATATTTTATGTATGCAATATTCTCACATTCTAAGATGCCATAAAATGAACCAATTTGTACACATAAATGTTTTATCATTTTTTCTCTTGTTTTTGTCAGCTATGTGGATTTTGGAACATTATCAAAAACATTTTATTTTAACAATGATTCCAAAGCAAATCACATGGGCTTATTTTTATCCAGATAGGTCTTCTATTCATTCTTAGGGTATTAAACAAATTTCACCAGTAGAATAACAAGGGTTTATTTTTACATTCAGCAAATATCAAACATTAATTTTAAATATGTCTAAGTACTAAAACTCTCACTTACTATTTATACACATCTTCCTATCACCTAAGCATAATAAGCACTTAAAATATCAATGAATGAATGCAGAGAATTTCTTATCTTGAATTGATTGATTCTCAACTCATCTTGATTGATAGTTAAAACTATCAATCTCTATATATTACTCAATAATAATATCTTACTACTACTACTAAATGTTAACCACTTATTTTCTGGTTATAATGTTGAAATAAAAATACAGCTTTGAACATTTTTTATATGCCATGAGTTCTTATAATATCTTTACATTATCTATTTGTATCCTCACAATACCACTAGGTTATAAAGATTGCTATTACAGGCATTTAACAAACAAGGAATCACGAAGGCTGAGAGGTTAAATAAATTTTCTAAACTTAAGCTACTTAAAATGGTAGAATAAGGATTCAGACCAAGTCAAGAAATCAGAAGGGTCAAATTTATGACCAAAACTCTTTAATACCTCTTTTAGATGCCTGTTATCAGAACAGGACATTTTATTTTGACTTATCTGTTAATAAAACAATCAGATAAAATATAAGAAAGTATATAAAGGATGTAAACACAATTGGGAAGCTTGATGTATAACTGGACATAAACTTAACTAAGAAAAAATGTGCTTCTTAAGAATGTAAGCTACATTATGAAAATTAGACTTGTATAAAGCTGGCCTCCACACATTTCAAATCATAGGCATATTAGAGACAATCTATTTGCCATTCTCATTGGAAATAAGTTAAATGTTTATAACAAAAATAAAATTTTCATTAAAAAAAAAGAATTCTACTTCTTTCCTTTTGGATCTCTCCCATTCCTCCCTCCCCAAATCCTTGACATTCCAGAATTTGTCTTTACATATATATATAAATAAAGAAGTCATAGAGCGGTTGGCTTAAGAAATAAGGTAAAGTGGTCTCTCAGTTTCTGAGGGATGTAGCTCCTCTGCTACATCAGCAGATATTTTTTCTTACAAGGTTTTAGTTTTGGGTCTGTTATTTTATATTTTAATGACTATTTGAAATAACTGGCATAAGCTGTTTTAATATGGACCTGAAGTAGAGACTGTGATGGATGAATGTGCGTGCTTACAGATCATTATTGGGAGTGTGGTGGAATAGTAAGGAAATCATTGTAACAGCTTTGGAGAGCAGGTTGTTAGGTTTCTTCCTTCTTCTCAAGAACCAATAGCTTTATTAAAAATGTACCATCCTAAAAGTATAAGGTAGTTTTTCTTCAGCATCTGAAACATGTGGTACTGTATCCATATTTTACTTCTATTTTAAATGCTTTTTCATCAAAAGGTTGCATACAAGGCAGGCATCAGAAACCATATCTATGGGCGGCACCTGTGGCTCAAAGGGGTAAGGTGCCGGCCCCATATGCTGGAGGTGGTGGGTTCAAACCCACCCCCGGCCAAAAACTGCAAAAAAGAAAAAAAAAATAAAGAAACCATATCTACATAGGCATTCTAGATTGATGATTGTACTTACATAAAAAGTAGCTGGAGAAAAAAGTAAATCCCTTCATCTACATGAACATCCTGTGAAATTCTCTTGATCATTATTGTGAAAATATACATTCTATTGTAAGGAGTACATGCAAACTGGCACTTTTAACCAATAAATTATAGCACCACAAAACAACTTTCCAAATAATATAGCTTGGATTGTGTTGAAAAATAAAAATTCAAAAACTCTAGACACCTAAAAAGAAATTCACACCCCATGGCAACTTTAACTAGCTATTCGAGATGTCTAAAAACAGCCAAGAGAAGAGAACAAGTTCGCTGAGAACTGAAGAATTGCATGACAGATAAGCTCAGAACAACTGGTGTGCAATCAAAAATAAAATTTCATTTAAAAAATAAATTATAAAATAATATCTATAATAACACTATAAAATCAAACACATAGAGATAAATGAGCCAAAAATGTTTAATTTCCTACAGTAAAGGTTCAAAGCATTGGTCAGAGATAAAAGAAAATGGAAATACATTTTTGTACTATAAAATTCATATTGTGAATATGCTCAGTCTAACCACAGTGACCTGTAGAACCAATGTGATTCTCGTAATAACTTTGGCAGACTTTGTTGAAGAAAATAAGAGAAGAACTAAAGAATGTATATGAAAATGCAAAAATATTGACTCAGGGAAAGAATTAAAAAAATTGATAAATCCCTTCTAATTTTCTGATTTCAATAAGAAAGAGGGAAACAACCACATTTTGAAAATATCATATAATCATGGGCAAGATATTTGAACAAATAAATGAAATACACATTCAGCCATTAAAAACATGTTCAACGACATTTGTAATTAAAGGTTTTCTTCAGATTCAAATTATGTATTCAGTATGTATATGATACTTACAGTTAAGTGTGAAGAGCAGCAGAAACTCCCACCCATTGCTGGGGGAAGTGTGAAATCGCACAGACTTTTTGCAGGGCTAATTTGCCATTTCTTACAAAGTTAAGACCTAGCCAATAGAGCAACAATCCACCACTAGGTGATTAAAAAAGAGAAATGAAACCCTTGAGAAAGAATTAGTATAACAGCCTTGTTCACAATAGCTAACCATCAGAAACATATTACATATCCTTCAACAGCAACAAAACATATTTTGGCATATGTCACCTGGTGAAATATCAAGAGTTCATGCATACTTTATACAAAAAAGTAACATTCCATCAAAACTATTTTAAGGGGGTAGTAATTAGCTTGCATCTAGTTGCTTTGAGGAGGAGTAGACAGGAAGAAAAAATGACTAGGAAAGGGCACAATCAAATTTTCCATGGTGATGAGATATTCTGTCTGCATTTTATTTTATGGAATATTGCATAATGTATAGACAATAGTCGAAACTCATCAAACTAACTTACAACCCATGCATTGATAGAATGGTATGTAGGGCTCTGGATGGGAGATGGTCCCTACATTTCTTCACACCTACAGATTCTTTTAATAAACTGCAATGCAAATGTAATAAGGAGAAAAAAGAATCTGACAAAAGTGAGCATATAGACATGGTGAAAAAAATTCACGCTGCTCTACAAACTTACAAACATGGTGGCCATACCTTGCTCAGGTGATCACTCCTCACTCAGCGCTTTATACTAGGGAAACCATGCAGGTGAATAACAGCACACCTGTCCCAGGATATTTCGAGCACTAGTACTGACAGGAGAGGAAACTGAGAAGAAATATATTACATGTCTATCACTGGAAATAGTGATGAATAAAATGTATTTAAATAAAATGAACAACATGAATTTATTCACATTTGGAATAAATAATAAAGGAGCTGTTACTGTGGTTAAAACCAACGGATTACACTCAAACATGGATATGTTATATATTTAACATGGCATTAAATACAATTTGCTCTAATTTCGAAATGTTTAAGCACAGTTTAAAAACGACCTACATTATACATGATATTGCATAAGATACATATGTGTGTGATAAATGTATACAATAAAGTATACATTGTATACATTAGTAGATACATAAAGCTAATAACAAGTAGAAAATTTTATATTGTGGTTGCCTTTTGGGTTAGAAGAATTAAATGGAATACAACACACAATTAAATTGTAGGGATTTGATAATGTAAAATTGAGTTGTTGTTTCATGACTATTCAGTTTGTTGTGCTTCGTAACACATGCAGATTATATAAATCCCTTTGTATGTATATTGTGCGATGTAAATATTTTAAATGTGCAATTAATTTGTAATAGATCATTTTTCTTTATGATTTGGTTGACAATGAAGGTAGTGAAAATATTCAATTGATTAGAAAATGTGAGCAATTTTGTCTCAGACATACTGTACCTAAGAATCAGACAGTGAAAAGAAAATTGGCACACAGACATTTTGTTTGATAGGAATTCAGAAGAAAGTTAAGACATTACATTTTATGCAAATGATATTGTCGGAATGCCTAGAATGTTGTCATTTTTCCTGATGTTCAAATTCATGATGAGCAAAGATATGAATTCTATTTTTCTATCTGTTAAAGTTTTAAACCTTAGTGCTTTTTAAGGCTGTCTCATAAAGAATGCTTTACTTAGAAATTATAAAATAGGCTTGGTTATATCCTGGAGAAAATAGATCTTTCCAGAAAATAAAATTAATAGGGAACACTTTTCAGATAAACTTTCATTCACATCATTTCTACTTTTTATTTCACTTTTTAAAAAGTAATCTATCCAAAGAAATCATCACTTTAACAGTGATCATTTTAAAATCTTTATTTCTTCTTGCTTCTCATTTGTATAGCAATTTGTACCAACTCTAACAGAATTAGAGAAATAAAACTAAAGAAAAAAGTTTCCCTACCCATTGATGTTTCATTACTATATTGTTATTTCATTTTATTTATACTATAGCATTTACTATAAACATTTAGTATAAAAATTATGAACTTTGGCTCAGCGCCTGTGGCTCAAGTGGCTAAGGTGCCAGCCACATACACCTAAGGTGGTGAGTTCGAATGTAGCCTGGACTCGCCAAACAACAATGATGGCTGCAACCAAAAAATAGCCAGGCATTGTTGCAGGCGCCTGTGGTCTCAGCTACTTGGGAGGCAGAGGCAGGAGACTCACTTGAGCCCAGAAGTAAGAGGTTGCTGTGAGCTGTGATGGCACAGCACTCTACCCAGGGGGACAGCTTGAGGCTCTGTGTCAAAAAAAAAAAAAAATTATGAACTTCATATCTTTTGTCTGTACTTACGGCAAAACTGGAGTTATGATGGAGGGTTTTTTATTTGTTAGTTTTTGTTTTTGTTTTGCTTTGCTTTAGTTTTATTTCCAGGCCAAGGCATATAATACAAACTATATGTTAAATTATATTGGATTTTTGAGACTAAAGAAATTGAATATTAAAAAAATAAAATTATATCCAGATATGAAGATGATAGTATTGCCCACTATTCTTTATTAATGCATGACTCCAAAAGATTTCTAAATGCATAGAACTAAAAAGAAGCCGAATAACTAAGGCTTTTCAAAAAAAGATGGCAGTTTTCTGTGTGCTATTGCTGACGACAGTTTCCAAATCCTTTCAGCTCTAAATCTTTAGAGATCAAAGAACTCTCATAAAGGAGCCCGACAGGTAAGTGCGATCTCTTTAAATATTGTAGTAATCCAAGCAAGATGTACGGAGTGCAATAATCGATGTTTTTATGTTCAGTGTTTTGGGCAGGCATACTTTCTTATGTAAGTTACATCACTGAGGAATTTTTAAGATTCACATTGCTGTTTAACGTATTTAGATCATTACTCTTTAAAGATAAACATGAAAGGATAGCTTTGAGCAGCTTATTTGTGAAATCACCTTCCCATCTTTTTCTCTTTTGCTTTACCCACTTTTTTTTTTTTAGAGACAGAGTCTCACCCTTGGTAGAGTGCTGTAGCATCACAGCTCACAGCAACCTCCAACTCCTGAGATTAGGCGATTCTCTTGCCTCAGCTTCCTGAGTAGCTGTGACTATAGACACCCACCAAAACACCCAGCTTTTTTTCTGTTGTAGTTTGGCCAGGCCTGGGTTCAAACCTGCCACCTCTGTATATGGGGCTGGCACCTTACCCCTTGAGCTACAGGCGCCGCACTGCTTTACCCACTTTTAAAAATATAATCTATAATTATACTATAACTTTTGCTCTTAGTATTACACGTATTAAATTATATTTGATCATTTAACTTCATTTTACTATAATTTTATTTATAAAATTTGGTCAAACTCCATCTTTACTTGCCTTAATGCAATTATAGCACATTTTTACCATTGCTTTCCTAACCTTGAGTTATTACTCATTATTTAAATTTAATATTCATTTGTCTTCATCAGACCCTATATAAATGTAGACTTTTCTAGGTTCTCACATTTATGAGAATATTTTTGTTGCCTCCATCTAGCAAAATAAAGCAAAATTTTACTGGATGGTTAAACCCATGTGTCACAAACTTTAAACTTCTGTTAACGTCTCTTCAATTCTTATATAAATGTTATAGAGAAACCAGAGATTTGCTGTTTATCCTTTTGATGGAAACCATTTCTACGTATGATACTATATATACCAGCTAATTAATTACCTGTGCTCTTTGTCCAAATGAATGAATGACAACGTACTGGTTTTAGTTAGTAAGGAATATGTGAATAAATATGTTTGTAATATAAACATATTTATAATGAATATTTCTAAATAAGAAATTATTTTTCTAGTTTTACTCTCATATATAGTGTATATGCATGTATGTATGTGTACATATATATGTGTGTGTGTGTGTGTGCGTGATATATGTATGTGTGTGTGTATATACATGTATATACACAAACAGGAACCCAAACAACTTTTATGAGAACAATAAAGACATTTGTGTACATAAACATATACTTAATTTTGTTATCTTAGTAATGTCTTGTTTACTTACTGAACTTAAATGCCTTGTAAATCATAAAGTCAATACTTAAATATTTATACAAAATTACAAGTAAACAGTATGCATAGCTCACCTGACATATTACATGTTAAATTACTCACAATATGCTACTAAAATGTTGATTTTATTTGGTCTGTAATTATTTATCGTTTTACTTTAAATATGTAATTTAATAATCATATCTGTATTTGTCCCGCTTGTGTTTACTTAAAAGGAAAAGGAGTATAAACTATTCCATATTCTAGTCACAATTCTTTGCTGACATGATCCATTTATGTTCAATAATTCACCTCCTCTGTGTCACTCAGACCGAGTTGGTATTTATATGTGCTGGTTACTTGACATTCATCAGGTCTTGTTCTCTTCTTGGTCAGTGATTGAGGAAAGAAAAATAGTCGTAAATACCGGAGGCTGTGTCATGAATACATAAAGAACACTATTTGCAGCAAACAAGATCTGTGCCTGACACGCCAGATACACAGTTCTCATACAAAAGGTGGAGAGAGGGAGAGTGAGAGAAAGAGCGTGAGCAAAAGATTGAAACTGTTCATTTGGGGGGTGAAAAATTAACTGTCTAAAGTGGTTTAAAGTATGGGCCGGTGACAAATGTGATTCTATGAAAGTGTTATATAACTTAGACATCATTTTCTTTACAGTTCTCGTATTAAAAAAAATATCCTCCATCTCTTCCTATATTGTCAGGGGGAAATGAAAGCATATGTTTTTGTATCCGGTATAAAAAACCTCAGATTGTAATCCTTGCCTCAGGAAAGACCTCCCAGGCAATAGGCACTGTTTATAGTTATTAACCTCCCTTCCAGATGATCTTTTATAAATGATGATTAGGAATTGCATAATCATAAAAAAGGATTACTTTCTTTCAATCAGTAATTATATATTCTAATAAGGTAAATTGGAGATAAAAAATAAGGTATTCAATATAAAAAATAAATGAATACTTGGAAAGATAACACTTATATGGTCCTTATCATCAGTAATATTAACAAAAAGTACATCATTCGTTCAAAATTATTAAGTCCTGTGAACCAGTTACTGGGATAAGAACTTTACTCTCATTATTTCTTTAAATCTTCAACTAATCCTTATGAATAAGAGATTATTATTATGACTTTATTTTAGGGATAAAGAAACTGAAATTCAAAGTAACATAGGTAATTGGTGATGAAGGCAGATTTCTATGTATGTCTTTCTGATCTCATAAGCCAATTTAATAACCTGAATGTACCACTGCTTTAATTGTCTTTTAAAATGGCATCTTTTTTCTTTTATTTCCTATCATAAGAACACAGTGAAAATGAAAAGTACTCATTAGAACAAATTTCAAATCATGAAGTACTTGGAGAAAATGCATTTCATGTAATTTATGAACTTCTTTATGTTGTAATACCTTCCATAGTGCGTTATCTAGAAAACATTGGAATGCGTTGTTCAGTGTCTGAAAACAAATAATTTTACCTCATTGAAACCATTATGAATTAAGTCAGGTTAATAACATGAGAATCTGAGTGATATGCCACACCTCACTGTGTTGTGGTCTTCATTGTTAATAATGGATATTTTTATGTTCAGGAAGAGATGAGCACAGGACACTCTTGATTGTGAAATTATAATTTTATCAGTCAATTGCATTTTTAACTACACTGGAATTAAACTTGAAATGTTATTTTTCAGAATGTTAACATCTGTTCTCCCTATATATCAGTGTTTTCTATGACAATTATTATTTTATTATTATTATTATTTTGTGAGACAGAGTCTCACTCTATCTCCCTGCCTAGAGTGCTATGGCATCATAGCTCACAGAGTCCTCAAACTCTTGAGCTCCAGTGATCCTCTTACCTCAGCCTCCCAAGAGTTGGGACTATAGGCGCTTGCAACAACACCCTGCTAGTTTTCCTATTTTTAGTAGAGGCAAGGGTCTCACTCTTGTTCAGGCTGATCTCAAACTCCTGAGCTCAAGGGATCTACCCGCCTTGGCTACCCAGGTGCTAGGAGTACAAGTGTGAGTTACCATGCCAGGCCATGAATTACTTTTGGAAATTTGCATTTAAAAAATTATATTGGTCACTTAAGTTTTCATATATCTTGATATATTTTCTGCTCCATGTGTAGAAATTGACACCATCTCATCTATACTTCTGATCACTTAATTTGTCATACCTTTCAGTTAAATTTGTTGTATAAAATATACAAATATTGAGTGTTGATAAATATATGCAATGCTTTATTTGTAGCAATGAAAGAGAGAAGGGGAGACAGATACATAGCCGCCTCCGTGCATGCTCGTGCGCACAGAGCTAGGCAGTATCTGTCTATTAACACAGATTTCATACCTGAAACAAGTAAAAACGTGAGAATCCACTTTTATTTCCCATAGAACATGCTTTAAGGAAGCAGAAAATGACCAAAGGGTAATAATAAAGTTGCCTTTAAGAAAGAATGAATCCATTTTTGAAAATTTAAATAGTGTAGTAAATGATGTGTAGAAGTGTGTAGTATAAGGAAGAAATAAAATAATATTTCCAGGGAGAGGAAAACCATTTTTTCACATTATATTGAATTCTACACTAACTTGAGAGAGTTGCAGAGCGGCCATTCAATTAAAATACCAAACTCCCTACATTCTCCACACCCCCCAAATATGCCAAGCGTCCACATCAAATTTTATAGATAAAGGAGAATTGGAAGATATAGCTTCTTCCAAAATGCAATTGGCGTGCCAATTGTACTAAATAAGTGACAAAAATTAGTGATTATCATCGTAGTTCCAACTAAATGTTCTATAATTTTCCATAGAATGTGAAACTTTTCTAAGGTCCCTGCAATATATTTACTTCTTTCATGTATTTCTATTGTCTGTTGGCAAGTATTTCATAATGTTTTGTTTCTTTTCATATTCAGAGCACTTAGAAATTTTCTAAGGACACAGCAAACAATAAAGATTCATTGAATGATTTGTATTTATAATGAATATACTTCATATACGTTAATTTTGGACTCAGGCATAAATTTCAAAATATAATATTTTAGATAATACATCATAAATATGATATGGCAAGATAAAGGTTTGCATCTGTAGAAAAATTATAAGTCAAATTGATACTGGAATTTCGCTCTTCAGTAGGTTCTTGGTCTCGGTGATTGGAAGAATGAATCCTTGAACCACAGATCAGTGGTAAGACAGGAGTTATTTACAGAAAAGAATACGGAAGTGCCAGAGCTCCTGGCAGAGAGAAAACTGGAGTCAGGAGAGAAAAGTGCTCTCTCTCCCTCTCTGTCTGTCTGTCTGTAGGCTCTCTGTCTAGGGATGTATATATATATAGCCCCATGGGGCCCCGGATAGTTACATTTAGCTGGGCTAGGTAGTTACATTTAGCATGTCTGTGAGATCTGTCTGTCTGGAACAACTTGCTACATTCAGCATACCTGGTACATCTGTCTGTCTGGAACAACTTGCTACATTCAGCATACCTGGTACATCTG
>NW_003852429.1:251921-267021 GCF_000181295.1 Otolemur garnettii | reverse complement strand
CCCCCCACCCACCCTCCAGCCTGCTGGTTCTTCTGCTTGGTGCCACCGCACCAACAGTGCCAAGGTAGAGGCAGCCAGTCTGTGGCCCCCAGCTCCAAGAGCTGGCTGGGATGCCACTTGTCCTTTATCAAAATCAGCCATTAATTGTTTTCAAATTTGGAAGTACTTTTGACTTTGAAACTTTGTACAGGGTTATGTCTACCAACCTTACAGGTGGAGACACCCCTGATGACAGGTGCATCAAAGCAGGACCCAGGCCTCATCCATCTTCTTTCACTTTTAGTGTTAATTAATAAGTTATCTTATTCACTTTGTGGTCTTAGATATTTGAGTTGAAGAATTCACTTTAGGGACCACTATAAATGTAGTGATCACCAGAAGATTAACCTTTTCCTGATGTACTCCAAATGAGATAAAGGAATTCACCAACATTGAATTTAGTATATGGCCAGTTTCTCAACATCTTTTTTTAAAGGTTTTACTAAATAATTCTAAAATGTCACAGCACCTATTCCCTCATCTTTTCCTTATACCCATGCAAAAAAATAAACAACAAAAAAAATTTATTTTATCTTTCAGAACCAATCACTTTATAACTATAGATTTTTTCCTTCAGAATTTGAAAAGTATCCTTCTTTTACATTGAAAATTCTAGAAAAGAGAGAGCCATCGCAGGTCTGGCCAAGTCATCTCATTCACCGTGTGTGGTTGTGACAGCAGTCAGAAAGGTGCTACTTTTATCATATATATTGTTTCTGGACCCTGACAGAGTTCCCTAAAGTATTAGAATTACAACATCCCACTTTGAAAACAACATGTATGTGAGTGTGTGTGTCTGACTTCAAATTAAAATAAATGAGTGAATGAAAACACATGTTGTATTACCTGAGACACCATAATAAGATGGAGGAAAAAAAAAAAGGGCTCTGAGCCTGTAGTATAGTGGTTACAGAACTGGGGCACCAGCCACATGCACCAAGGCTGGTAGGTTTGAGCCCAGCCCGGGCCTGCTAAACAACAATGACAATTGCAAAGAAAAAAAAAAAAGCCCAGTATTGTGGCCAGAGCCTGTACTCCCAGCTACTCAGGAGGCTGAGGGAAGAGAATCTCTTACCAAAGAACCTCTTAAGCCAAAGAGTTGGAGGTTGCTGTGAGCTGTGATGACAGGGCACTCTACCAAAGGGTGACATAGTGAGACTCTGTCTCAAAACAAAACAAAACAAAAAAACTGAAAAAGAGTTTTTGTGATTTCCCAAAACACTTCAGGAAAATATGTCATAAATATGTGAAAAGTTTTAATATACCACAAAGACCATTGGGTCAGTATTTGTTTTCTGGGGCTGCTATAACAAATACCACGAGTTGGACGAATTAGAAGAACTTTAATCCCTCACAATTTTGCATGCCAGAAGTCGGAAATCAAGTCTTCAGTGGGGCCGTGCTCCCTTTAAATAAAGGCTCTAGAGAAAGAGCCTTCCCTGCCTCTTCCTTGTTTCTGGTGGTTGCCAGCAAACCTGTGGTTCCTTGGCTCATAGATAAATCACTTCAGTTTCTGCCTCCTTCTTCACATGGTCTTAACCACCTGTGTGTCTGTGCCTGAATTTCCCTGTTGCTATAACTGTAACAATTATTGGATTATGGACCACCCTAAACCAGTATCTTAACTTGATTGTCTCTGGGAAGACCCTATTTTCAAGTAAAGATCATGTTCACGGGTTCTGGGATTAGGAGATCAACATTTATTTGGAAAGTGAGGGCATGATTCACCCCCGTAAAAGTGTCCCATGCCTCAGTGTCAGTTCTCCTCTTGTGAGAAACATTTCAAGTAAATTCAGATTTTAGGCCTGATTATACTCTTATCTCTTCTCCAGTGCCCCTCTCTCTATTTATTCAGGTTTACTTAAGTGAGGTCTAACCTCAGCAAGAGCAAGACTCCATCTCTAATAAAGATAGAAAAACTAGCTGAGCATTGTGGTGGGCATCATAGTCCTAGTTACTTGGGAAGACTGAGGCACTTGAACCCAAGATGCTGAGGTTGCTGTGAGCTATGATGTCATGGCATGCTACCTAGGATGTCAGAATGAGATTCTGTCTCCAAACAAAACAAAACAAAAAAGAAAATGAGGGCTAAAGTGAGACAGTAAGGTAGTGAGAAGAATGGGATACTCAGGTGAAGTTTGGTTCTGTTGCTGGAATCTCAGGTTCAGATTAGGGAGAGACGTCCAGAAAGGATACAAGCTTTTAACTAGATTCAAGGCTGTTTTTAAGAAATGAGTAAGGAAAATTGCTACCATTCAAAACCCACTCAGTCTTTTCCACTTTCCAAGGCATACTGTAGAATCGAAAAAGGGAAATAAAGCTCCGCGTTGGCATGTGAGATAAATAGATCCACTGTGGGGTGTGCAGTGGGAATGAAGTCATTTTGTTCGTGATCTGGACTGCCTGGCTTTTGCTGTCACCAGCTACTGCCCCTAAATTGTTCCGTGCGGTCCTCCATTTAGAACAGGCAGTACTCAAGCTGTGCTTTCAATGTGTGAATATTTTTACTTAGATGAGCACACTGGCATCTGAATTCGAGCACATCAAAATGAATGTCAGAACCATGACCTAAACATGAGAAATGTTGTACAATGACTTCTCATTTTCAATTAAAAATAAAACCATGGAGACCGCCTTCCAATCCTCATCTTCCAATCACTTCTTTGTCACCACTCCAAATCAGCCTTCTGCACCTCTCACTCTGCCTCTTGTAAAGCCTTGATAATTGGCTTGCCAACACCCGTTGTTTTTCTGCTCTAATTCATCTTTCAGAGTTCCACTTACAGATTGATCTCCTTAAAACACATCTCTGATCAAAATTCCCTGAACCAATTAAGTGAAAAAAACTCTCCAGAGTGTTTCAAAATCCGATCTAAACCACTTTCCATTCATGGTATCTACTCCCTATTTTTAACCTTTGTGAAAATAAACATGTCTCACGGGTTCCCCTCCATGCATTTACCTCCACTTGAAATAATGTGTCTGCTACATGTTCATTGGCTAAAATTCTTCCTATTTTCCACAGTTTGGCCAAAGAATAATCATCCTTTATTGCTCACTGAAAGGCAGAGCAAAATTCTATCAAGACCACCCATATTTAATCTATCTTTAAATCAATCCAATTTATTCCTGACACAGAAATCAATCTATGGCATTCTGCAAGTGTCATTTCAGATGCAGGCTACATAGACAGAGCTCTGTGCTCTTGAACTTCTAATCTAAGGCTTGTGTCATTCTCCATCTAACGCAATTTACCCTATTACCTATAACAGATTTTTAAAATTTTGTTTTGCAAAACATGGAAACCATGTGTCCTTGTATTTTTCAATGTGATGAGGTTTTTGTGCTCAATCTCACAGACGTAGTCATCGGACAAAAATATTAGGTTACTTCTTGAGTTTATGTCTTGAATGTGTATTTGGGAACATGCCCTCTTACATTTATGGCCAACAGCCATATCTCTATGTGACAATGACAGGTGGCAACAATGGTCTAGTGAGGAACATGATCTCGAAGTAATAGTCTTTTTGGAATATGGGAATTATTAATTTTTAAAAGATGAAACAGTTTGTAGTAGCATTCAGAAGCAAACAAACGCTGAGCACATCTTTTTATCTTCAGGAAGATGAGATTTAAGTGAATGAATAGGATGTACTTGGGCGATGGAGGGAAAGGCAGGGGTGTGGAAGGAGGCCTTCTTGAAAAGCTCGTGGGCTTAGAGTTTTAGGGGAATAGACAAAGAGTCAGGGGCTAGTGGAAGTATAAAAAACGTGGTTGCAGGTGAAGACATATAGAAGATTTCTTAAATGCAGCTTGTGAAAAGGGATGATTACTGCACTTTATAGAGTAGTATCAGGGGAAATAAGCTCCCTGGAAATCAGAGAATTCCTTTTCATGGAAGAGAAGAAACTTAAAGATCAGGCATTGCAGAGTATACTCCCTCCCAAATCCTTCTATCCTTTCGAATAATGGACAAGATTTTTTTTAAAGATTTTTTATTAAATCATAACTGTGTACATGACTGCAATCATGGGGTACAGTGTGGTGTTTTCATATACATTTTGAAATACTCTCATTAAACTGGTTAACGTAGCCTTCGTGTCATTCTCTTAGTTATTCAGTTAAGACATTCAAACTCTGCTTTTAGAAAGATTTTTTTTAACACAATGCTCTACTAGTTACTATCAAGTGGTAAAATTTGAAAAACATTTAGCATTTTTCGTCCAGTAGCTTCACCTTTCCTGAAATGTGGTATTCTACATAACTCAGCGGAAATATCTTACCAACTAAGAGTATAAAAAAGAATAAAACTCAGATACAATATATACAAATAATAAATAAATCCAATCAAATAAATTCTCATTGGTTAAATGTGTTTCAAAAATTATTTTTCAAGCCAGTGACTTAGAAAATATGTCCCCCTTAGATACAAAAAAAGCCTTTCAGCTTCATTTTCCATCCTCCACCAATGCCACCACTTTCTAAAACTATGAGAAATATTTTTGGCCCACCTATTCTGTGCAGATATAACCAAGATGGGGGAAGAAATTATGACGTGTGTAATAATTTCCACTGATTATCTTTCTGATGGGTGAAGACTAAGGAATATTATCTTATCTAAAGCTCAATCACAACTTTTAATTAATGTATTTAATAATATCATTCTTCCAACAACAGAGAGAAGAGAAAATATATTTTAAGTTGCCTCAAAAGAGAGGGAGTTGGAAAACGTAAGAAAAGTGCAAATATCACCTATTCTTAGGTTTATAGAAACAAAATACAGAGTAGCTGCTGTTTTATATCAGCAGTTGTTAACACCTCCCAGAAAACACCAAAATAATCTGTTGGTCAATCAAAGTGAAGTTTTTTAACCTGCTGAAGAAAGGGAGGAATCAAGAGTGAAGAATCCTAACAGGCTGGGGAATTTTGAAGGGGAGTTATAAGGTGGGCAGAGGCTGATTTTTTAACACGCTAGGTTTGGATTGGTGGGCACAGACTGGATAAGGAGACTTAATGAGCAAGCTGTCAGACTTAATAGTACCTCAAATAAGTTTATTTTTCTTTGTACAGTGTTATTGTCCAGAAGCAAATACATTCCAGAGCCAATGGCTAAGTTACATTTCCTTGTTCTCCGTCTTGGTCAACACGGAGATAGGAGGTTATATTTGCTTCAGTTCTCAGTGTGCTGAACAAGTCAGATTTCAGAGCTCAATAATTTCTTATTTATGAAACGTAATGGGCATTTTTCTTACATGCAAAATTTTGAATATTTACAACTAACAATTGGGTAGATATATACATTTCTGAAAAATAGCACTCACCAAATCGTTTTTTAACATTTGTATGCACATAAATAGCTAATATATAACCTGTAGAAAATCTATGAGGTGTCAATTATTTTATAACATTTTCATGGCAAGACAATGAAAAGATATTATAAAAATAAATCCTGGTATGTATGAAAAACATAACATTGTTCATTTACTCTACTGCTTAAGATAAAAAATGCTTTTGAAAGGTTGATGCTACTTTTAGTGTTATTTAAGATAAGCATAACTAATCTTTTTGGTCATATTGTTATTGTACGTTTCTTTTTTTTCTGATAGTTCTAGCTTTATGATTTTAAATCATTCTTTAAGCTCTAGTAACTGAAATTTTATGTCTGAGGAAATGATTTTGGTGCCTCTTTTTATGTGGATAACCAATTGTTCCCGCACCAATTTGTGACAATACCGTGATTTCTCTTATTACCTGCAACATAAATGTGGGTCTGCTACTGGGTTCTCAAGTGTGTTCCATCGGCTTATCTGTCTATTGCTATGTCAATACCACATTTCTTTATTACGGCACTTGAAAATACATCTAGCTGTCTGATAAAAAAAATCCTGTAAGATTGTGCTTCTAAAAACATCATGATCCTGGCTCTTCTATTCTTCCTTACACGTTTTAGAATTAAAATTTCAAGTTTCATGAAAAATCCTAATAGCATTTTCATTAAATTTGCCCAATAAGTTATACGTGATTTTGAAGGAGAAATGACAATGTTACCATACAGACTCTTCCTACTCATCAATGTGGTTTTCATTCTGTTTGTGTAAGTATTCTCTATATTTTTCAAAATTTTTCTTTAAGAATATAATAGAAGTACTTCTCACTACATATTAAGTACCCATAGAGCTGCTATGGATACAAAGAAAAGCTATCTAATTCTATACCCAAATAATGATATGGGAAATTTTAGGCAAATGTGCAAATGTCAATAAATATTCTATGAAAAGGACAACCTACATAACAGAGTGCCACTTTTAGGTGAAATTTGTAGAATAGAGGGCACTTATTTGAATAATTGAAGATACATTCATTTCCCCCTCCATGTCATATATCTGCACCCATTTCTTACTGTTAAATTTGTATTTGTATGGTGAGATTTAGATTATTATACTGATAGAAAATAAATTTAATTTAGAGGTAAGAGAAAATGATAGTACTATATTGAAACTTAATACATACTCATGTATACACACACATATATATATAAACCTTTTTATTATAAATATATAAATAAAACTTATGTATGTGTGTATATATATATATATATATAAATGAAAACTTTTCTTAGCCAAAGTTATTTTTTGTAACTGTGCCAGAAACCCCAGTCCCCTACAGCTGCGGTCCCAGCCCCCAGGCCAGGGACTAGAACAAGCACTTGTGGAGTGAGGAAAAAACATGGTAGAGAACTTCGGGGTCATTTGTGTGGTTTAACCTCTACGATCCTTAGTTTTCTCGAGTCTAAACTGGGATGATCTATTTAAGCTTTATTATAAGTAATAAATAATAGAGTATGGAGCTTATCTCAGAACCTGACACATGATAAGCCCCAAGACATGGTAGAAATTCAATTCCTTTCAAGTTACAGGGTCAAACAGTACAAGTTACATGGATGCTTGATTACTTGAGGTACAACCCACAGAAATGATCATCACCATTATCTAGGATCGGAAGATTTGTAAATTCTTTTGGAATTAAACTTATTAAAGGTAACGATACCTAGAAAAATATATGGAATTACCCAGGATTATTAATATCCTCATTTTATAAGATTCATCTTCTCAAACTCCAGTCTAATCTTCAGTCTAAACTTCTGTGCTTATAGTGGATCAGCCATCTCTCTGTCCCTTGGTCTTGTTACCAACATACATGTTTTGTCAGCTACACTTCAAAAGTTCCTGTCTCTGCTGTAATATCTTTCTTGATCGCCATGTGTCTGGTAAACTTTTCCTGTCAACATAATTTTCTATTGAATCATCTTGTTTATTCTTTCATTACGTTTTTCTCAGTTTAAAATTACTTTTAACTTGCTGGATATGTTTTTCAACCTCATTAAAATACAAGTTTTTAGAGTTATTAAGACTTTCTGACTCAATCTACATTCTGAGTGCTTAGAACAGCACTTGAAAATGGAAATTTAGCCATTTGTGCCGCTAAGCAAATTTAACATTAGACCAATTAGACAGAAATTTAACTGGATCTCTTCTACAATTTTCCATCAACTTTGATTCTCAGAATTTCATTATTTAAATATTAATACAACATATACTTCACCCAATATAAGAATAATATAAACACACACACACACATACACTCTCTGAAAATTGTTTCATAATAATCTATTTAGGATTCGATTTGAATTGAACAAGTAATATTTAAATTTAGCTAAAGATAAAATTAAAAACATGTATTTTTCAAAATATTCTCATAATCTTGTCTATAATCATGCACACATAAATTAAATTGTTAACTAGCCAACTTTTGTATTGTTTGATATCTCATACCAGAAACTTAAGCAACAGATTTTCAATGTGGGATTCACAGAACAATCTGTCCTTTAAAAAAATTTTTTTAAGTGCTATTGAGTTTGCCTAAGCCATCTGGAATCAGACTGTGTATCTGGCACATAATTGTCTAAACATATTCATTTTAAAATTGAAATATCCATACACATTACTGGAAAATATGTGATAAAACTACATTCATCACAATGTAGTCTTTTTTGCATTTAGTAAAATTAAAATATTTGAATTAAAGAAAAAATATCTAAAAGTAATGAGAGGTAGAGGCAAAGTGCATCAGGGAGGCTGTAAGTGAGTGGGTAAGTTCATTTCATTGAGTGTGGACAAGGGAGACAGCTTACCCAAACTACATTTCCTTAAGCAGCCTTAGTAGTGATAACATTAATCTTTCAATACATGTCTTGAAACCGTTAAGTTATATTGAATGTGGCTTCCTATAAGATGCCACCTAAAATGATCTCTTGTACAATCATTTCCTGTTGTGTAATTTGTTTCCAAGCAAGAGAATACAGCAATATGGAGAGAATATAACTCTAGTAATTAGATTACAAAAAATTTACTCTCTTCTTGCTAAACAATTTTCTCTCAAGAACAATATAAAAACACTGAAATTGACTACATTTTATAAATGATTACTCGTAGAATGTGTGGGACTTAGGGGATCTTGAATGTTTGACATTATATCCAGGATTCCAATTTGATTCCCTTATTAAAGATAGGGAATGAAGAAACAAGGTCAAATTTGGGGAAATTTTTGATATATTTTGGTGTTAAATTATTAAGTTTCATGTAGCTATATGTAGATAAATACATTTATCTAATAGGCAAATTTATAGAAAGACTGAGCATCAAGGGTAGAGATAGGAGCATTTTGAAGTAATGAGAATGTGGGATGGCACCGCAGGAGAGTGAGAAGCAGAGCAATGGACAAGCGCTGTCCCTGGAGAATAGATGCACATAGATATTTAAATGACATTTCCTTTAAAGGATGAAAGGTACTATCATGAAAGTCCAGAAATTAAGGTAGCATGACTCAAGTTGTGATCAAAATGATACTATCACATATTCTTCCAAAACTATTTTGTAACTATGTTTGAGTCTTTGAAGGCTTTATTTCTGCCTAGAATAGTATTTAAAATGTTTTATGTTACCTACGTTTACTTAACAATTGGTCTCCATTTTATCTGAGCATGATATTTGGATGACAGTTTTCATGTTATCATCCTTGGAGACAGTGGTCCAGGGTTGGCATAGAATGTCAATGACTAAACATACAAAACCAAACACGGACGATGCTCCATAGAACAGAAATGTTTAATAAAAAAAGGATTAAATATGGTTATCGAATTTGACAGCAGGAAAGATGATAGCTTTCTTTTACTAGGAAGTTTCATAGAAATAAAGAAGTCAGGATTTAAGTTACATACAACCAAGGAATTAATTGGAAATAATGGCATCAGAAGAAGCTGAGCTCATGAATCCATGAGCTTAAAAAAGCTCAAAAATATTGTGGTAGAGTTAAATAGTCACATAACGTTTTTGTAAAATAATTTTGAACTGGTTTTTTAAATGTGAATAAAGACTATACTTTCAGAGTTCATTTCTATACTTCATTACTAGAGAGGTTTCTTTGAACGTGTAAAACATGGAGTCGTGTAAACCACAGCGACACAGCATTCGCCTTGGTGTTGCTCTGCTGCAATTGTCATTTCCCATTGATGGTTATTGTCCTTGTCTCTAAAAGAGTAAGAGAGAGAAGGCCCAGACCAAGTGGTTTCCATTCTAACAACAATTAATAGATTAATGAAATCAAATTAAATTTTTAAAAATCACAGAGAATAAACATAATAGAATGGCAAAAGAGAGTAAGAGTCTAAAAGATGAAAAAAGTATATCAAATAGCAGATGGACCAAGATTCCAGAAAATCATACAACAGATTTATTAAGGGTCATTGGCAGAAGGGATTGCATCGACAAAGGATTTCATCATACCTTGGAACTGACATAAAAACAAACAATAAGCACAGGTTGCTATGCAGGACAATGACAGATTCATCCCTCTAAATATAGGAAAAATTGAAAAGTAGTTAACTGAACTTATTACATAAACCAAATATGCATGTAGTAAACATAATTTCAGCCATAGAGCATACAGGATATAGGAGTATCATAAGAAAAAAAAAAGATAACAGCTCTTAAAATTTTAGGCAGACCATTAAAAAAACTTAGTTTAAACAGTTCAATGCAAAACCTGGCAAAATAATATTATTTGAATTCTGATTTCCCTATTATCGCAGGAGGTACTTAACAGCCTCCCTTTTTCAGGGATGGGAAACAAAACAAAATGAAACAAAACTCTGTGAATGGACCTAATTGCCTGTCACAAAAGAGAAGAGGATCTAAAGATAAGAATGAAAATGCTACTTTACTTTCAACCTCATCTTCTCCTTCTGTTGACAAATATAGAGGCTGTTGACAATTATTTGATTTTAGTTGAGGCTGACTTGTCACAGTTGGTTCATATTAACAAACCCTGTTGGAAGTTGAGGTGGTATATATTAAGAGAAAAATTTTCTCTATCTATTATATTAGTCAAGCATGTATATAGAAATTTTTCAAACTTTAAAAGTAATACATCTTTGTAGCAAAATTATAGTTATTCCATATTGATGTAGCAAAAAGAAAAAGATTATAATAGTATCTGACTCATAGTGATTGATACAAGTATTCATTAATTATTAAAATCCTTTTGCTTCTGGACAAGATTTAGAAAGAGAGACAACCTTCAGACCCCCACCAGAAACAAATAAAAACATGGAAAAAGAAGAAAGATTTTTGAAAAGATTTTGAGCACCAGGGAACAAAAAAAAATGACCTGAAGGGTAGGAACCAGGTGGAAATCTGAAATTGTACACACACACACTCACATCTCCCCCCCCACACACACATACAAATGCACAAATGAATACCATATGGTTTGGAAACTATATGTAAATAAATTATGGCTAGTTACTTTTTTCAATAACTACAAAAGGTAATTGTTGGTGATAAATACTAAAAGTGCATTCTGTATTTTTTAATGCATGTATAAGTGAAGTGTATGCCAATAGGATAAAGGCTAGGTATATACTGCAGCTAACGTATAGGTTCACCTACACCTATATAGTGAACCTATGAGTACAATATCACTTAAGGATAGGCTACCATAAGTAAAATATTTACATAACAAACCCTAAATCATACACTAACCATACAAAACATTACACTGGTAAGTCAACACAAGAAGAGCATCAGAAAAGTTAAAAAAATAAGGTGATAGATTAAAAATGAATTATATTAAATGCAAATTAACATGCTGTTTAAACATAGAGATTTTCAGAAGGAAGAAAAAAGCAAGACTTAGACATGTTGCCTACAAGAGATGTATATTAAATATGATGACAATAACATTATAAATTCAAAATAAAAGGATATTAAAAGATATATCATGTTGCTCAAAACATTGGATAACCACTTGCAAATGAACTCTTATCTCACACCTTATACAAAAATTAATTCAAAATAGATTAAAGATTTAAGCATAAAACTTAACAGTTCAAAACCACATAACAGGAAACTCCATGGCATTGGACTGGCAGAAATTTATTGGATATGATCCCCAAAGCACAGGTAATCAAAGCAAATTAAATAGAATTGTATCAGAGTAAAAAGTTGCTGTATGTCAAAGGACATAATTAATATGATGAAGAGACAACTCACAGATTGGAAAAAAATATCTGCATATCATACAATAGATAAAGACTAACATCCAAAATATCCAAGGAATTCAAATTACTCAATAAAATGTAAACATAGGACCCTATTAAAAATGGGAAAGGGAGTGGTGCCTGTGGCTCAGTGGGTAAGCCCCATATACTGAGGGGTTCAAACCTGGCCCCAGCCAGCTAAAACAGCAGTGGCAACTGCAACAACAACAACAAAAAAAAAAAATAGCTGGGCGTTGTGGTGGGCACCTATAGTCTCAGCTACTGGGGATGTTGAGGCAGGAGAATTGCTCAAGCCCAAGAGTTGGAGGTTGCTGTGAACTGTGATGCCACAGCACTCTCCTGAGGGTAACAAATTGAGACTCTGTTTCAAAAAAAAAAAAAATGGGAAAGAATCTAAATAAACATTTCTCAAGAAAAAGATGTATAAATTGCCAAAGAAAATGTGAAAAAAAAATGCTCTAGATTGTGAATCATCAGAAAAATGCAAATTAAAACCACATGAGATATTACTTATAAAGTGGCTATTATATAAAAGATGAATCAGAAAAAGTACTGGCATGGATACAGAGTAGAGGGAAACACTTATACACTGTTGGTGGTAGTGCAAATTAGGGAATTAGCTATTTTGAAAAACAGTATGGAGATTTCTCTTAAAACTAAATACAGAATTACTGTATGATCTAGTTGTCCTACTTCTGAATATTACTCAAAGGAAGAACTGGGAAAGTATACTGAAGAGACATCGGCACTCACGTATTCACTGCAGAGTAATTCACAATAGTCAAGATATGGAAACAACTTAAGTGTCCATTAATAGATGAATGGACTGATGGTGCCGGTAGCTCAGTGGGTAGGGCCCTGGCTGCATACACCCAGGCTGATAGGTTCAAACCAGGCCTGGGCCAGCTAAACACACACACACACACACACACACACCAAAAAAAAGCCAGGTGCTGTGGCAGGTACATGTTGTCCCAGCTACTCAGGAGGCTGAGGCAAGAGAATCACTTAAGCCCAAGAGTTGGAGGTTGCTGCTATAAGCTGGGATGATACAGCACTCTACTGTAGGCAACACAGTGAGATTGTGTGTCAAAAAAAAAAATGATAACATATAAGAAATAATAGATGTATGGACTTAAAGTATTATATCTACACACAATAAAATACTATTCAGTCTTACAGAAACAAGAACTCCTCTCATTTGTAGCAACACAGATGAACATAGAAGACATTATGTAAAAGAAAATAAGCCAGGAACATAGAGACAAATATATATGATCTCACCTATGTGTATTTTCCAAAAGTGAAAAACTCAGAGAAGGACAGAGCAGTTGTGGTTTACCAGAAGCTTGGGAGTAAGATGGACAGGTGAAAGGAAGGTGTTCACCAATGGGTTCAAAGTTGCAATTAGAATGAATGAGTTCTGGTGTTCTATGGAGCAGTAAACTGACTCAAGTTTATATGTGTAATAAAGTATTGTGTATTTCTAAATAGCATACAGAATTTAAAGTGGTCTCAGCACAAGGAAATCATAAACATTTGAGACGGTAGAGTTACCAGTTACCTTGCTTTGATCATTCTGTAGGGTATACATATATGAAAACATCACATTATACTCCATAAATATACACAATTACTATTTCTCAATTAAAAATAAAATAATTGTAATAGATATAACATGTTAAGATCAGTCAAAATATACCTGAATATCAGACAATATAATGTCAAGATCAAGAATTATGGCCAATAGGTGGCGCCTGTGGCTCAAAAGGATAGGGCACCAGCCCCATATACCAGAGTTGGTGGGTTCAAACCTGGCCCTGGCCAACAAAAAAAAAAAAAAAGAATTATGGGCAAGTCTGAGAACAATAATATCCTAATAATAAAGCTGTCAATTAATAAAGAACAAATAATGATCCAAAACAATATGTACCTCATGAGAGAGTTTAAACATGCATGGTGAGAAAATTGATAGAATTTCAGGAATGGCTCAGTGTGGTACTAGACATTAAAAAGACTGATCAGAGAAATTTTTTCAAGAATATGGAGGAATTGAAACTCTCAAACACTGTTGGTTGGAATGTAAAATGGCAAAGATCAGAAACCTTGAAAGAAATGTAGACATTTATTAAAAAGTTAAACATAATTGTACCGTATGAGTCCATGTTAGATTAAAGTTCCGTTAGTGTAGGAACAATGTTTCTTCTCTACATAAATAGTGCCAAATTTACATTTATGGAACATGTCTCCATATGCCTGCGCATATATAACACACTTTGTCAAAAGTCAGATTTTCTTTTCTTGATAACACTTTTAATGCTTTTTATTTTACTACATCCTTTCATTTGTCCTTGTCCCAGTGCCACACTGCGGTAATTGCCTGAGTGTTATATTAAATGCTGAAAATAGGAAGAGTAAGTTCCTCCTGTCCTTTGTCATCTGTCTTCTTTAAAATGCTTTCCTTTTTGATCAAGCTAAAAAGCTTCTGCACAGCTGAGGGTGCCACAACCAAAACAGACAGACAGCCTTCAGAATGGGAGATTTTTGCATGTTACAAATTTGGCAAAAGACTGATGATTGACATCTACAGAGAACTCAAACTAATCCACAAGAAAAGAGCAAATGATCCCATTTTTAAGTGGGCAAGAGACTTGAACAGAAACTTTTCTGAAAATGACAGAGGAATGACCAAAAAACACATGAAAAAAATGCTTCTTGTCACTAATCATCAGAGAAATATAAATACAACCCTCTCTGAGATATCATCTAACTCCAGTGGGATTAGCCTACAGAACAAAGTCCCAAATCTGCAGAGGCCGGTGTGGATGTGCAGAGAAGGGAACATGGCGACAATGAGGATGGGGTTGCAAGTTAATACAATCTTTCAGGAAAGAACCATGGAGAATTGTCAAAGAACTAAAAGGTGACCTTCCATTTGACTCTACAATGTCATTATTCAGTATCTACCCAGAAAATCAATTTTTTTTTTTTTTTTTTTTTTTTTTTTTCTTAATTTTGTCCCCCTGGGAAAAGGCCGTGGCATCACAGCTCATAGCAACCTCCAACTCCTGGGCTCTAGCGCTCCTCTTGCCTCTTTCTTTTTTTTTTTTTTTTTTTTTTTTTTTTACCACAAAGACATTTGCACCAGAATGTTTATTGCAGCTCAGTTCACATTTGCCAAGACTGGGAACAACCCAAATGCCACCAACCCAGGAATGGATTAACAAACCATGGAATATGTAGACCATAGATTACTAATCAGCCATAGAAAAAGATGCAGGGTGGTGCCTGTGGCTCAAGGAGTAGGGCACCGGCCCCATATACCAGAGGTGGAGGTTTTAAAACTGGCCCTGGCCAAAAACTGCAGAAAAAGAAAGAAAGAAAGAAAAGAAAGAAAGAAAAGGAAGGAAGGAAGGAAGGAAGGAAGGAAGGAAGGAAGGAAGG